>NW_011495080.1:2513121-2547101 GCF_000754665.1 Bison bison bison
ACAGCCTACCAGGCTCCTCTGTCCATGGGATTTTCCAGGCAAGAGTACTGGAGTGGGGTGCCATTGCCTTCTCCGATGTACTGAAGTGATGTTCAGTCTTTTTATATATTTGCCTTTCCTGTTGTTATTCCCTTTTCCTATAGATACTTGCTTCTTTTCTATATACAGAAGATCTCTCAATATCTCTTTTAGGTTAGGCTTAGCATTGCTGTACTCTTAGTTTTTGCTTATCTGAGAAATTCTTTCTCCATCTATTCTAAATGATACTCTTGCTGGGTGGAGTATCCCAGGTTGCAGAGTTTTCTCTTTCAGGACTTTGACTATATCATGCCACTTACTTCTGACCTGCACAGCTTTTGCAGAGAAATCAACCTTATAGGGGTTTCCTTGCAAGTGACTGTTTTTCTCTTCTTGCCTCAAGAATCCTCTTTAACTTTTGCCATTTTAACTGTGTCTTGGTTTGGGTCTGCTTATCTTCTTTGGGACTCTCTATGCTTCCTATACCTGGATATCTGTTTCCTCTTTTAGATTCTAGGAAATTTTCAGCCATAATTTCTTTAAAAACAGTTTTGATCCTCTTTTCTCTCTATTCTCCTTCTGGTACCAAAATTATGCATAGGCTGGCATTCTTTATGGGGCTTCCCTGGTGGCTAAGACTGTAAAAAATCTGCCTGCAATTAAGGAGATGTGGGTTTGATCCCTGGGTAGAGAAGATCCCCTAGAGAAGGGAATGGCTACCCACTCCAGTATTCTTGCCTGAAGAATTCCATGGACAGAGGAGCCTGGTCAGCTACAGTCCATGTGATCACAAAGAGTTAGACACGACTGAGCAAGGCACTCTATAATATCCAACAGCTCTTGTATATGGCTTTCATTCCCCCCCACCCCCCAATCTGGCTTTCTGTCTGCTGTTCTGATTGGGTGATTTCCATTATTCTGTCTTCCAGATCACCTGGGTTCAGTAAGGCTCTGCTGCCCTTAACTATGTGCTCTGTCTCAGAGGAGGCGAGTGCTGAAGCAAGTGGGGCCCACGTGGTCACAGTGAACCTGTGCCAGTGAAGTCGCCTGCAGTTCTGCCCAGAGGCAGCCCGAGGTCGTGTCCCTTCTCCGTTGTGTTTGTCCCAGACTAGTTCTAGGCTGGGGCTGAGAGGTTGGGGTGCTGTAGCTGCAGGAATGGAGGTCCCTACGCGGCCACCTGGGGCCCTGGCTGCCTCTGTGGGAGTGCCCCCCAGGGCTTCTCCGCCCCACATCCAGCTCCAAGCTGGGGTGTGAGGTGGGGAGGACCAGGGAAAGGAGCCGCTCTGTATTCCTCCTCAGGGATGTCTGGCAGAGACATGCGGTTCTGGATGCCACTTGGTGTGCATGCCAACAAAGTCTGCTGCCACAGTACCCGTGCCCCACATGCAGGTGCTGACAGCTTGTGCTCCACTGTGCATGCAGCTTCGGTTGTACAATATAAGAGGTCTTCTGCCCGGTTCCCGTCGGTTTTCTGTGAGAACTGTTCCACAGGTGGTTGTATTTTTGATGTGTTTGTGAAGAGAGATGAGCCCACATCCTTCTCTCTGGCATCTTGCTGCACTTATGCAAAGTTTCTAATAGGAGTGTCACACTGAGAGTGGGGACAGTGGCACTTTTCTTTCAGTGGTACCCCACTTTCAAAGCTAAGATGTAGGTGGGAAGAGGGCAGTAGTCTCAGGTCTTCTCTATGTGCTTCTTCCAGTGTGGAACTAACACTTTACTAACCAAGATAGGGCCAGTTAGGACCAAAGTATTTTCAGTGATGTAGCATCCAAACTAGAGCCTTATTTTCAAGAACGGGGTCTGGATAGATAGAAAGAAGGGAGTCCCCCACCTCTTGGCTGCACTTACCTGGAACTTAGCTTTAGCAATAGGTAGCTGGAGACAGAGTAAGAAATTCAAGTGCCCTGTCCCTACTGGTATATGATAGCCCTTTGTCTGGTATCTGGGGGGGAGAGGGGACCCTGTGTCCTCCACTGCAGAGTATCAGTAAGCTGGGGCCAGGGGGTGTGCAGAGTCTTGATTCAAATACCACAGGTTCTGGGGGTTTTTTTGTTGTTGTTATTTTTTGTTTTTATCATAGTTTAGATTTTCCTGAGTAGATGTTTTTTTCATTTGCTGTATGCCCCAGGACCATTTCCAGAAACTTTAAATTAAAAAAAAAATAATAATTTTCACCAATTTTTGCTGGTGAAAGGGTTTCAGAGCTCCTCCTGCTGTCATGATGAAAGGCAATCTCAGCACCACCTGTTTTATACTCTTGTATTCCCCATTAAGTTTCCTAAGTTTTCTCTCTTCTTGCTATCCTGAATGCCTCTTTGTAAGAGACCTTAAATAGTTTTCTGAGTAAGGTAATTATAAGTGAAATTTAAATATAGAACCTTAATAAGACCCATCTCTCACCTGCCAAGACTCTTTTGTATTTTTATAAATAGTAAGTAATATGAGCAAAATTTTAATCATTAAGTTTTCCTGGGGAAAAATCATTAAGCTTTCCTGGGTGTAAGAGGAAATAACTTGCCATTCTCTTGTTTTTTCCAAACAGCCATTAGCAAACATATCAATGAATATTTACCTCTTGTTCTTCTTCTCTGATGTTTTGATGTCTTTCTATGGTAGAGTTTCTTTCCTCCTTTGTTTTTAGTTGTTTTTTCTTGGTTTTTATCTAGGTAAGAGATTCATATTTAATCAATGTATCAAAGATAGTATGTATGCAGATATAAAACTATTTTGAGACTTCTAGGAAGGTGAAGTACTTTTTCTTTTCTCTCCTTTCCACTAAGTACAACTAAAACCCCTGGCTGTTATATACAAAGTAAACACAAGAGGCTCTGAAAGGAGAAGAGGAGGCAGACGATGAGGGATTTCAGGAGCAGAAGGGCTGCCTGATGGTGAGTAGTTCTGTGTGTTTTCTTTTTGCCTCATCTATCCCAGCCTTAGAGCTGGAGAAGCCAGAAACCCAGAAGTGCCAATGAGTGAAGATAAAATGCCTGAACACTTCCCGAATTTGATCAAAGATGTGAAGGTAACTATCAAAGAATCTCAGTCAACTTCAAGTAAGATAAAATGCCCACACTAAGTCACATAAACTTTGAAAGCAGTAAGACTGAAGCAAACTGTTACCTGCAAGGGATCCTCAATAAGATCATTGCCAATTTCTCAGAAACTTTGGAAGCCAGAAGACAATGCAGAATTTAAAGGAAAAAACAAAACAAAACAAAAAAACCCCAGCAGAATGGTCCTTCAAAATTTAGGGAGAAATTAAGACATTTCCAGATAAACAAAAGGTGAGGGAGTTTGTGACCACTTGACATGCCTTGAAAGAAATGCTCAAGGGATTTCTGCAAGGTTAAATGAAAGGGTACTAGGTAGTAACTTGAAGCTGTAGAGAAAAATAGAGGTCTAAATGAAGGTAATAAATACATGGGAAATTATGAACGTTAGTATTATTGTAATAATGATTTGAAACAGATCTGTCATCTACATGAAAAAAAGTGTTAGTTGCTCAGTTGTGTCCAACTCTTTGGGACTCCATGGACGGTAGGCCACCAGGCTCTGTCCATGGGCTTCTCCAGGCAAGAACACTGGAGTGGGTTGCCATGCCCTCCTCCAGGGAATCTTCCCAATCCAGAGATTGAACCCAGGTCTCCTGCATTGCAGGCAGATTTTTTACCATTTGAGCTAGCTGGGAAGCCCCACATGATTAAGTCTACATGATTAAAGAGGAAAAAAAAGTAAAGAAAAAAAAAAAAAAGCATTTTATTAGTCTAAAAGCTACTACTACTATTACTTTAGCTTATAAAATTTTAAGTTGCTCAGTTGTGTCTGATCTTTGCGACTCCAAGGACTATAGCCCACCAGGCTCCTTTGTCCATGGAATTTTCAGGCAAGAATACTGCAGTGGGTTGCCATTTCCTTCTCCAGGGGATCTTCCCGACTCAGGGATTGAACCTGGGTGTCCCACATTGTGGGCAGATTCTTTATTGTCTGAGCCACCAGGGAAGCCCTGTAACCCCAAACCTTATTTGTTATGTAATTTAGGAGACTAATACACTTAAAGAAATATTAGTTTATGTTTTTGGGCACACAATGTATAACTATGTAATTCTGTGACATATACAACTGAAAGCGTGGGGGTACAGCTATAAAGGAACAGTTTTTGTATGTTTTGAAGTTAAGTTGGTATAAATTCAAATTAGACTGTTATAACTTTAGGATAGTAAATGTAATCCCCATGGTGAAAGCAAAGAAATGATTTATAAAATATACACAAAAGGAAATAAGAAAGGAACTGAAACATTTCACCACAAAAAATCAACTAAGCACAAAAGAAGACAGTAATGCAGGAAAAGGAGGGACAAAAATACTATAAGACATATTGAAAACAGCACAAGGACAGAAGTCAGTCTCTTTATCAGGAATTATTTCCACTGGATTAATGGATTAAATGGATATTAATGGATAATAATATGGATATTATTAATGGATAATACATGGATATTATTAATGGATAAATGGATTAAACTCTCCAATCAAAACAGAGCGATTGGGAGAATGGATAAAAACACATGATCCAACTATATGCAGTCTTAAAAGACTCAGAAAGATCCAAACACAGAAACTGGTTGAAAGTGAAAGGAAAGAGATATCCTATGCAAACAGCAACCCACAGAGGCAGAGGTGGCTCTATTAGACAAAGACAGACTAAATTTTAAAACATTACTGGAAACTACTTTTAAAAGGACATTATAGGTTAATAAAAAATTCAATACAACAATAATATATAACAATTATAAATATTTACATACCTAATGATCATCAAAATATATGAAGCAAAATAGAACCAAAGGGAGAAACAGACAGTTCTACAATAATAGTTCAGTTCAGTTCAGTTCAGTTCAGTCGCTCAGTCGTGTCCGACTCTGCGAACCCATGAATCGCAGCACGCCAGGCCTCCCTGTCCATCACCAACTCCCGGAGTTCACTCAGACTCACGTCCATCGAGTCAGTGATACCATCCAGCCATCTCATCCTCTGTCGTCCCCTTCTCCTCCTGCCCCCAATCCCTCCCAGCATCAGTCTTTTCCAATGAGTCAACTCTTCGCCTTCAATACCCTACTTACAATAATATGGAACCAATCAGAAGGTTGTAAAGAAAAAGGATTTAACACAGTAAATCATCTAAACTTAACAGACATACACAGAAGACTGTACCCAACAACAGAGTATACATTTCTCCTCAGTTGCATATAGGACATTTTCCAGGATAGAACAGATGTTAGGCCACCAGTTGAGTTGTAATACATTTTAATAGATAGTATACAAAGTATCTCCCTCTGACCACAATGGGATGAAGTTAGAAATAAATAACAGAAGAAAATCTAAAATATTCAAACACTTGTGGAAATTATACACACACTTTTAAAAAAAATGGATCAAAGAAGTCACAAGGGAAATTAGAAAATACAGAGTTGAATAAAAATGAAAACACAACAGAGTGAAATTTATGGGACACAGCATAAGTGGCACTGAGGAGGAAATTTATATCCATAATCACATTAAAAAACAAATTCACAGATGGCAGAAGGAAGTAATAAAGATTAGAGCAGAGATAAATAAATGAAATAGAAAAACTGAAGAAAATGAATCAAAAGGTCAACAAGGTTGACAAATCTTTAGCTAAATGGACTAAGGAAAAAAAAGACAAATTACTAAAATCAGAAATGAAAGTGAGGATATTAGTATCAATTCTATACAAATATAAAGGGTTATAACAAAGTCTTGTGAACAAGTGTATGCCAACAAGTTGGATAACCAAGATGAAATGGATAAATTCCTAGAAACACAGAACTTACCAAGAGCATCTCATGAAGAAATAGAAAATATGAATAGACAAGTAACTAGGTTAAGGAGATTGAAATCAGTAATCAAAATTCTCCCAACTAACAATAAAGCCCCGATGGTTTGTTGGGTGAATTCCACCAAATATTTAAAGAACAACTAATGCTGATCTTTCTCAAACATTTCTAAAAAATTGTGAAGAGGAAGGAACATTTTGTAATTTATAAGGCCAGAGTTACCCTGATACCAAAGCTATACAAAGACACTACAAACAAGAAAAGGAAGCTATATAGACCAGTATCCCTTATGAACACGCTCAACATCACTAATAATTAGGGAAATGCAAATCAAAGCCACAGTGAGGTGGTATCTCACACCTATTAGAATGGCCAATATTAAAAAACAAACAAACCAGAAAATAACGAGTGCTTGCAAGCATGTAGGTACAGTAGAGCCTGCATGCACTGTTGGTGGGAATGTAAAATGGTATAACTGCTGTGAAAAACAGTATGGAGGTTCCTCAAAAAATTGAAAGTAGAATCACCATAGGATCCAGTAGTTTCCTTTTGGGGTACACACCCAAAAGAATGAAGAGCAGCAGCATCTTGAGGAGATGTGTGATCATATTCACAACAGCTAGAATGTGGAAGCAACCTTAAGTTTCCACTGAGAGATGAGTTAGCAAAATTCAGTGTAAACATACAATAGAATATTATTTAGCCTTATAAAGGAAAGAAATTCTGAAATATGCTATAATATAGATGAACCTTGAGGACATCATGCTCGATGAAATAAGCCAGTCACAAAAAGACAAACATTGTGCAATTCCACTTATATGAGGTACTTAGCACGGCAAAATACATGAAGAAAGAATAGTACACAGTGGTTTCCAAGAGACATGGGAGCAGAGAATGGGGAGTTATTAAGGCTGTAGAGTTTGCTTTTCAAGATGATAAGAGTTATGGGATGGTGGTGATGGTTGTACAACAGTGTGAATGTACTTGCACCAATGAATTATACAGTTAAAAAGGTGTTAAGATGGTAAATGTTATGTGTAATTTTACTACAATAAAAAAATCAATCTCTATATTTTTGAGGGGCTACTGGAAAAGAGGGTATATACCAGACTTAGAATTGTGAGAATGAGAGGCTAGAATTCCATTTTGCCTGCAAGAGAGGAGAGTCTGAGAATAGAACCAACCCAGAAGAGGCAGAAATAACATTAAAATGGAGAAAAAATTTTGCATCCTGGTGTATTCTTTGAGCCCCTTATTTAAGCCATGGCTAAAGCCAGCCTTATCCCTAGACTATTTCCCTTACTAAACCGACCAATTCCCCTTTTAGCTAAGCCATCTTTTGGAACAGTTTTTTGTTTCTTTGCAATGGATGGACTTCTGATACACACCCTCAGAATATGATTTAGTAGGTAGAGAAGAAAACAATCTCCATGTCACTAAGTGGAAGCTCCATCTTGTAGCTCAGGCCTGGAATTCTGGAGACCTCTTTCTCTCCTTTGTATTTTTCAAATTTGTACCCAAGCCATCAGCAAATTCTCTAGACCCTGTCAGATGTATCTAACATCTGGTCATGTCTCATCGTCTCTACAGCTACCACCTTGGTCCAGCTACCACTTCTTCTTGCCTGGGTAACTGCAATAGCCCCTTAAATGGTTTCCCCTCGTGATTCATCGTTCTGCTCTCAACACAGCAGCCAAAGTGGCCTTGCTGATACAAAGCCCATCATGTTACTCCTCTAACCCAAACTCTCCAAACTCAAGAGTAAAAACTGAAGTCCTAAGCCAGGTTTTACATGATCTACTCCACCTGCTCCCCAGTGTCCAACACCTATTTCACGTTCTCTTACTCCTGTTCTCTTTGTTCAATCTTCTCTACCCAGATTAGTATCCTTGGTCTTCCAAAAGATAACAGACATGTTCCTTCCTCATGGCCTTTGCACTTCTAGTACTCCTAGTCTAGGAATAGGTCCCTCCTAGATCATTCCCCAAGTTTTACTCTCCTTACTCCCTTGATGTTAGATTTGGACATAGGAATTTATTTAGCCAGTGGAATGATACACGGGAACTTTAAACATACTTTCATGGTTTGGCATGCCTCCTGAACTCTTGTGATTTACCATGAGAGAAACCATGAGAGAACATGCCCCAGCTGGCTGCTGGTATCTATGGAGAAGGAAGAAATGTAGACCAGACCTGAATCAGCCCACAGTCTGGACATGAGTTCAGTGGATCCCTGGTCAGTCCAATATAGCCATAGATGACCCCCAAACAGGAAAAAAGATATTTGCTAATATAAGCTACTGACATTCTGAGAATTGTTTTAATGAATAAAATATGAATAGTTTAGACCTGATACCTAAAAGTAGGATGCTGTCCTAATAAAACCTAAACTATGTGGCAATCATTGGCTTGGTGACTAAATAACAGGTGGTTACAGGAAGGCAGAAAACACAAGTTATGTAGAGGTGACACATTTAGTGAAACTGCCTTCTGTGAGAGAAGATGTGCCTAACAAACCTGAGTCACTGGACAAAGAGACTTTGAGGCAGAAAGTTTATAGAGTTATGAGTTGGTGGTTGCTAGCTTCATTTGATAAGGTGCTACAAGAAAGAATTCAGCTCAAAAATACTTGAATAAAAAAATGGAATTGAGAGGGAAAACAGCCCCAAATTCTAGAATTTGTAGGTTGGCTTCAATATAACCTTGAGGCAAAGATCAAATCAACATTAATGGCTTTCACATCTGTGGTAGACAATCTCTAAGATGACCTCTGATGATCCCTGTCTGTTAGCATTCATGCTCTTCTGTGGCCCTAGGTATTGGGCTCAACCTGGTGACTCACTTCTAATGAATGGTATATGGCAAAAGCGATGGGATTCTGCTTCTGGGATGAGGCTACAGGGAGACTGTGCCTCTAGCCTGTGTGCCCTCTTCTGCTGTCTTACTTGCTCGTTCACATGAAAGCCAGATACATGTTGTGAGCTGTCATACAAGAAGCACACATGGTAAGGAACCAAAGGAGACTTCAGCCCTCAGCCAACAAGGAACTGAGTCCCTCAGCTCAGCAGCCTGTGAGGAGCTGAATCTTATCGCCAACCATGTAAGTGAACTCGAGAAATGGATCCTTCCTCAGTCAAGTCTTCATGATTCCACAGCCTTACCAATACCTTCATTGCAGTCTTTTCAGAGAACTTAGGAACCCAGATAAGTCACTCCTGGATTCTGATCCACAGAGACTATATGATAATAAATGTTTATCATTTTAAGTTGCAGAGGTTTGGGGTAATTAGTTACTCAGCAACAGGAAATGAATACAATATCTGTCTTGGTCCATTCACCTGCTCTAACAAAACAGTTACCACAGACTGGGTGTCTAATAAAAAAAGAAATTTATTTCTCATATTTCTGAGGCTGGAAGGTTGAGATGAGGATGTGGTATGGTCAGGTGAGAGCTTCTTTTTGGTTTGTGGACTGTCTGTTGCATCCTAACAAGGCAGAAGGGGCTAGGGATCTCTCTGGGCCCTCTTTTACAAGGCGCTAATCCCATTCAGATGGCTCGGCCCTCATGACATAATCACCCCCCAAAGGCCCCACCTTCTAGTACCATAATACTGGGCATTATAATGTCAACATATGGCTTCTGGGAGACAGAAGTATCCAGACCATTCCACCACTAAACCTCCCACATTGACATCCTTCTCAAAAGCAAACTTCATTCATTCCATCCCAACAACCCCTAATGTCTTAACTCATTCCAGTATCAACTCGAAACTCCAAAGTCCTAGCTAAATATCATCTAAATCAGATATGGATGAAACTCAAAATACGATTCATCCTAAGGTAGATTTCCTGTCCAGTTGTGAAACTATGACCAAGTTATGTGCTTCCAAAGTACCACCGAGGGACAGGCATAGGATAGACATTCCCATTGTAAAAGGGAGAAAAAGCAAAGAAGGATGAGGTGATGGGTCCCAGGCAAGCACAAAACCTAGTAAAGCAGATTCAGTGAGATCGTCATGGTCATGAATAATCCTCGTGCCTCCGTGATCTGCCTTCTGGACCCACTGGGGTGGCAGTATCATCCAGCAGCTTGGCAGGCTGCCACTCATACCTGGCTCTCTGTCAGTATTCTGTCCACACCACAGTGCACAGCTCCAGACAGCCCACCTCCATGGCCTTCGACAGAAGCCATCTGCCCTGTTAACACCTAGGCGTTAGTGTCCCTGATGATCTCTTAGTCCCTTTGGGGCTTTTAAAAATTTATCTTGCTGACACAAACAGATGGAAAAATACACTGTGTTCTGGGATTAGAAGAATTAATATTGTTAAAATGACCATAACTATCCATGGTAACCTACAGATTCAATGCAATCACTATCAAAATACCAATGGCACTTTTCACAGAACTAGAATAATTTAAAAATCTGTATGCAAACACGGAAGACCCTGAATAGCCAAAACAATCTTGAGAAAGAGGAACAGAGCTGAAGGAATCATGCTCCCTGACTTCAGACTGTACTACAAAGCTTTAGTAACCAAAATATGGTACTAGCACAAAAATAAATACAAAGACCAATGGAACAAAATAGAGAGCCCAGAAATAAACCCACACACGTATGGTCAACTAATCTACAACAAAGGAGGCAAGAATATGCAATGGAAAAAAGAGTCTCTTCAGAAGGCAGGGGTGGGAAAACTGGACAGCTACACGTGAAAGAATGAAATCAGAACATTCGCTAACACCACATACAAAAATACACAAAAAATGGATTACAGACCTAAATGTAAGACCAGAAACCATAAAACTCTTAGAGGAAGGCACAGGCAGGACAGTCTGACATAAATTGTACCAATATTTTTTATATCTATCTCCTAAAGCAAAGGAAATAATAATAAATGGGATCTAATTGAAATCATTTGCACAGCAAAGGAAAGCAAAAACCAAATGAAAAGACAACCACCTACTGAGTGGGAGAAAATATTTTACAAATGATGTAATTGATAAGGGTTAATATTCAACATATATAAACTGCCATATAACTCAACATCAAAACAACAACCCAATTTAAAAAATGTGCAGAAGAACTGAATAAACATTTTTCTAAAGAGAAAATGCAGATGGCCAACAAGCACATGAAAAGATGCTCAACATAGCTAATCAGGGAAACCATGATGAAATATCAACCTCACACCTGTCAGAATGGCTATCATCAAAAACACAAATGACAAGTGGTGGCGAGATTGTGGAGAAAAGGGAACTCTCAAGCACAACTGGCAGGAATGTAAATTTGTGCATCTGCTACAGAAAACAGTATGGAGGTTTCTCAAAAACAGAACTACCACATGACCCAGTAGCTTCACTCCTGGGTATATATCCGGAAAAAAAAAAAGAGCACTCGTTTGAAAAGATAACAATCCTCCAATGTTCACAGCAACATTATTTACAGTTGGCAAGATAAAGAAGCAATCAAGTGTCCATTAACAGATGAATGGGTAAAGAAAATGTGGTGTGTGTGCGCGCGCGTGGGTGCATGGACTACTACTTAGCCATAAATAAGAATGGAATTTTGTTATTTGCAGCAACATGGATGAACTTGGAGGGTATTATGCTGAGTGGAATAAGTCAGAGAAAAACAAATACTGAATGATATTACTTGTATGTGAATCTAAAAAATGTGAAAATAGTGAATGTATTCTAGTGAATATAACAAAAAAGAAACAGACTCACAAATACACAGAACAAACAAGTGGTTACCAGTGGGGAGAGAAGGGAAGAGGGAGAATACAGGGATAGGGGATTAAGAGGTACAAACTATTATGTATAAAATAAGCTACAAGGATAATTGTACAACATGGGGAGTATAACCAATATTTTATAATAACTGTAAATGGAGTGTAACCTTTAAAAATTGTGGCTCACAATACTGTATACCTGTAACTTTGTACATCAACTATACTTCAATAAAAAACAAAAAACCTGTCAAACTTGTGAAGAACATTACACATTTCTCAGCTACAGAGCTCTGTAGTATTGAAGCCATACTGTAAAACTCAAGAAGTTCTGATAGCCTTCCTTTTATTCTATGTCTCCATCCCCTTCAGTTCAAGCTTGTCTTAGTCACCTCTTAATACCATCACACTGGGGGTCAGGGTTTCAACATGTGTATTCAGTGGTGGGGCACAAACATTCAGTACACAAAACCACCTAAACTCCCTAATCCTCCTCCTGCTCTAATTTCCTCCTTAGGCACTTCTCATCATCTAACACATCATACATTTTACTTGCTCAGTTGGTAAAGAATCCACTTGCAATGCAGGAGACCCCAGTTTGATTCCTGGCTTGGGAAAATCTGCTGGAGAAGGGAAAAAGCTACCCACTCCAGTATTCTGGCCTGGAGAACTCCACAGACTTTATAGTCCATGGGGTTGCAAAGAGTCAGACAGGACTGAGTGACTTTCACATTTTACTTACCAACTAGAATATAAGCTATGATGGGAAGCATTTTTTTTTTTTAATTTTGTTCACTGATCTATTCTCAAGCATGAAGTCAGAGCTCAGTACATAGTTGTTAAGTAAATAAATAAATGAATATAGAACTAACAGTCAGGCAATGTATGTTATGCTACCAACTCTTATTAACAAGTAGTATGGCTTTTAAAAAGTAATTTAATCTTCTGGATCTTAATTTTTCTCATCAATAAAGCAAGGGTATTAAAAGAGTCTAAGATTAGAAAATTCTATGATTTAAGGATATGGTACATAATAAGAAAGTAACAATTATGCTATACAATAATTTATACAACTGCAGACTCTTTTTTTTTGCCTGGTTGTTAGTTATAATAAGAAGAGTACCTATTTGGCATACCCATATCATAGGCATAAATTTTCAATCGTACCTGAGAATTTAACTTGAGAAGATCAGTCTGAGAGTCATTGGATTCTGAACTGTCAGAGGCATGGCTACTACAAAAAATAATAAATTACTTTACATAATGTTTTGGTGGTGTTTTAAAATTTCAACTGTTACTTTTACTTTATTATGTTATTGGAATGGCAGAAATAGTTCTAGTTATAAAAAGGATGTTTACAAAGGTGGTGTAGATGTTTGATAGTTCTAGGCATTAGAAGAGAATATTAGAGGAATGATGACTGAAATTGATTGGATCATGTCAAACTAGAAGAGAGTATTAGAGGAATGATAACTGAAATTGATTGGATCACGTCAAATATAAACAAATTCATGAGTTCGAAATGATACTCTATCTGCAAACAAACTTTTGAGTCACCACTGGAGGTTACAGGGGCACTAACTCAAAGTCTGAAAACTTATAAAGGTTAAGAATCAAACATTTGTTCTGATTTTCCTATAGGAACTGCACTAAAATTAGTACCTTCCTTCTTCCAGTAACATTCCCTTGGCATTAAATTTTGCACTTATCATTCACTAACTTAGATTATTTATATGGTGTCTCTATAAATGTGTCGATTCTCTGTGGGTAATGACAGCATTAAAAACAATTTGAGATGTCTTTCACATATAGTACATAGTGGGTACTCAATATCATTTGAATAAATGAAGTCTTGATAAGTTCTGGCTGAAGTAATGTGCATGGGGAAAATTTTCCTCCATCTCTAGCCAGGATTTTCAGTACAGACTGACAATTACATCCTTGAATTGTTATAACAGGCCTTCCCTAACCAGGAATGGAACCCTGGTCGTGGTGGTGAGAGTCGAATCCTAACCACTAGAGAGCATGTAGAATAACACAGCAAATTACATTACTTTCACTATCTTGACCTACCTAGTCTCTAGATCCAATGTAATTTCTTTCAGAGAAGTATCTGAATCATCAATGACTTTTTCCAAGTTTATATGTTTCTCCATTTCGTCTAATTCTTTCAGGCATTGATAGTACTAGGGGAAAATGATAGGTAAGTTAATTATAAATAACTTATTTCCTAATTAAAGTAACTGAATATTTATAGACACCTGGAACATCAAGTACAACAAAACACTGAATGAACAGTCAGGATGTTAGAAGGAACAAACTGCTGCAGGCCCAAAGGCAGGTGATGTTATCTGGGCGTCTGGAGTCTGATGTATGAGCAAATGGACTTTACTTACCTTGGTTCGGTCTGGATCACAGTAGTCCAAGAGAGAGTCACAAAAGTGATATCCCATTGACTCCAAGTCTTTCGTGTTGAAATGAGTGCCTCTTTTATTACCTAAAACATCAATAAGTTTATCCACCTTTGATGATGAGTTAAACATTTTTTTTCTTAGCAGGAAGGCCTAAGTTGCAAAACAGAGTATAAACAAAACACCTGATATGATTCCATATTCTGTCCTCTGGATCTTCTACACTGGGGCAGGTCATTAAACAACTGACTGTTTTCCCTTGTTCCCTCTCCACCACCTGGACCAAAGCTGACATCTAAAAACACAGATTAATCTGTGTTGCAAAGCAGAAGAAAATTCAGTCAGAAAGTTATGAACTACTTGGTTACCAGTTATAAGCACCCTGATCATCGCTTAGAGAAAAACCTGCATAAATATTTAATGTTTTCATCATCATTAACAGTGTTATATCAATTTCAAGGTGTTTAAAAATTAGCCAGAAGTAATATGTCTGGATTTCTGGCACCTTCCTTTGAGTTGATACATTTTCTAATATTGTGAGTTACCCTAATATGAGGCATTCTAAGGATATGTTAAATGTGACTAAAAGCTTCCTTAAATGGAACTAGAGCACATGTTTATTTTACTTCAAGGAACCAATTAAAAAAAAGAAAAACAAAGCCCAGTCAACTTTGTCTTAAAAATAGCCAATCTACTAAAGATATTTCTATTCTGATATTTTAATTATGAGCATTGCTTTTTCTTGAAATCATTACAGTTGTAGGAACTCTTCTAAAAGAAAAACCCCAAACAAGCAATTAAAGATCAGATCATGAAACCACCACTTAGGTATACTATATATGTGGTAAAACTTTGTTTTCTAAACAAAGGAAAATGAGGTGATCAAGATACATACAGTAGGCATTTGTTTATTCATCCTATTTATAGAATTGATTAGATTACTGGTATGTATCTACGTAGGAAGAAACTGCTCACTATCCAGTTGTCAAACACTATGAATCTTACATTGAATGTGCTCCTTTGGTTTAACTCTGACAGTCATGAATGAGGGCCCTCAATCTTACCCAGAGTAGATCCACAAAAAGTGGCCTCCATGGTGAAGCTGTTCCTGATCCCCATTTTCCACATCACCACCCTTCCTGTTCCCTCTTTGCTCTTTTGAATATTAAACTTGCAGGATGAGAATGAAAACTGAAAAGAAGCAAATAAAAATGAGACCCACTGCTTTTCTAATCACAATGTCTGTCATAGGAAGTAGGGTTAGAAATGAAAAAGTAGGTGTGCAAAAGCATAATTCTCTCTAAAGCTAAAATAAAAGCTTCTGGAGCTGCTTTTATTTCCTGATCAGTGGAAATAGCTCATTTTAAGGATGACATATTTACATTTCTGAGAATTATAGGCTTGAATTCTGAAATAAATTTTACTTTATATATATATAAAACATACGCATTCAAAACCCAGTTGACTAATTCTTGATAATGTTGACTTTAAAAGGTTACAGGAAGGAGTCTAAACATATTTAGGAATGAAGATCAGTGTTGTAGATTTTTAGATACTGATGCTTTATTATCACATGAAAGATAATTTGAAAATTACCCTGAAAGATTGTTATAACATCAGTATCTACAATGAGTTTTTGTAATTTAATTACCATACAATTGAAAAAATTTACTTTGTGTTCCATCCTGTGAATGTTAACACATGTATGTTATTGTTTAGTCACTAGGTCTTACTCTTCTGTGACCCCACAGATTGTAGCCTGCCAGGTTCCTCTATCCATGGGATTTACCAGTGGGTTGCCATTTCCTTCTCCAGGGAATCTTCCCAACCCAGGGATTGAACTTGCATCTCCTGCATTGGCAAGTGGGTTCTTTACCACTGAGCTACTAAGAAAAGCTAATACATGTAAAGGTTTGTGAAAACTGTCAACAAATTGGCACTTGCCAAGGGAGCCTGCCATCTACCTCTATAAGGATTAAGTCATGTGCTATAGCAGCTGCTGACCTCCAATACTCCCCCTGAAGGAGTTTAGGGTGGAAAGCAGGAATGAGACACTATGCTACGGGAAACTGGCAGGACAGGTCTTTAGATAGTTAGATACCGTCAGGAGCTGATTTTACGAGCCCAGTTCTTATATCTCCTCATATCTAGAAAAGCACTAAGGTCCTTCATGGTGACGATTGTTTCTCGAGACTAGCAGAAGCTTCACAAGACCAGCAGAAACTTTCTACAAATATGTGCTTGACTGCATGTACTTCCTGTTTACCAAAATTACATATATATGTGTCCTTTCCCGCTACCTCTTTGAACAGTTTCTCAGAGCTATCTGAGGTGCTGTCTCCCAGGCTACAGTCCTCACATTGCCCCAAATAAAACTTACTCGCAACTTTCATGTTGTGCATTTTTTTTAGTTGATAAAACACTACCAAAAATCAGAATATAGAACAATTCTATCAGCTCTAAAAAACTCCCTTGTGCCATCCATTTGCAGTCACAAGTCTTTTGCTTATTTTGGAGCTATGGTAAACGGTTTTGTTTTAAATTTTGGTTTCCAGTTGTTCACTGTGAGTATAGAGAACTGCAGCTGGCTTCTGTGGATAGACCCTGTATCCTTTGACATTGCTAAACTCACTCAGTTATAGTTTTTGTGGATTGCATGGATTTTCTATGAAGACAATCACATCTGCCTTTCCTTTCTAGTCTGCCTTTTATCTTTTTTCTTCCCTTACTGCACTTGTTAGAACCTCCAGTATAAGGCTGAATTGAAGGGGTAAGAGTGGATATCCTTGTCTTGTTCCTGACCTTAAGAGAAAAACAGTCAAGTCTTTTATCATCAAGTGTAGTGGTAGGCTAGTGGGCGTTTTTCCCTTATATTTCAAATTACTGGTTATTAAACATTTCACATCATTGCTTTCTATGGTCAACTGTACAAACCAGTCAAAAAAAACTAAATAAAAAAGCAGTTTACTGAATAAGCCTATCCATTCGGCTGTCCTGCATGGACAATATATAGTAAAGGAAAAGTCAAAATCTTAAAGGAGCTTACTTTATCTGGACAATTTTTGCTCAGCATAAGTGGAAAGATTCGTTGCTGTAAGTATAGTGCTTTACATCTATCACTACCATCACAGCCATACATGAATATGTTCTCTTTCTTGCTATGGCCATGAAGGTCACAATACAAAATAACCTCTCGTTTCTCCATCAATCTACCAAGAAGAAAAAGAACAAGTTATTGCATTTTATCTCTGCATTTTTCTTCTGTGGTTATAATTATGAATTAACAAGTCTAACATCCAAATAAACAGCATTTCTTATGTCCTAGTTTTCAATTTCTTACTTCTACTGCATATTATTAATATATAATTTTTAACACCTACAATAAGCTATTAATTGTATATAAAATACGAATGCTTTAGCCTTCCACTATAAAGACAAAATTTACCTTATTTCCAAAACTTTGTCCAACAATATTTCTCTGCTTTTTGGTTGTCTCTTGTTATACACTGAAAACAACTCACTCCTATCTTTGCCCACTAACTCTTAGATTCTTTCTGACTGAAATACCTTCCTTCTTCATCTTTGTAAATACAAATACTACCCCTTATCCATCAACACTGACCTCAGGTCGCACTTCCTCTCTAACTAGTGAAGCTCCCCACCAAATTTTTCTTTTCTTTGAACTCCTGTAGTATTTAATATTGGTACCATTTACTTGACACTTACCTAAATAGAATTTTAGATTTTCCATAGTTAATCTCGTTATAGAAAGGGAATGCTTCAAAATCTCTAAAACGGTGCAATGCATACAAGTACCCAAATATGTGTTAAAACTTGTGCCTGATGACTCGATGCTGAAGCCAGTTAACATTCACCTTTTGAGTAACGTGAATAAATACCATTTTGAGAAAAATGGTACCAAAGTTTGAATTGATTATTTTTCTGGTAAATTTCTAATAAATAATTTACAGAAATCATTTCTCAAGAGCACAATTCTTTTAGCCTGTATAATTTAGGCATTCAGTGAATATTAAAGTAATAAAAAATAAGCCCCTCAAAACTGGTTGATAAAAATAACTAGTAGGCTTTCAAAAGGTGAAAAAGTGGTGGTATTAAAGTGGTAGGATTATGGGCATTTTTGCCTTGATTTTCATATTTCCAAACTTCATACAGCTACTCAAATAACTGAAATTACGTACACTGTTATATCTGGAAGGATAAATACAACTGTTAACAATTTGTACTAATATGAAATGTACTACTTTATATAACAAAATATTAAATCTTAAAATCAAAATATTCAAAGTTAGGTTTTATTCAAAACAGTACTTTTTTAAACTACAGTGAAATTCCAAGCTGAAATCTGTTACATATATTAATTTATTGCCCTTTTTCATCTGATGACCAATAAATTGATATAACATAAGATTGACATAAAGCCATCAAATGATCATTGCAAATTTTTAGAATTAGATTATAAAACTATACATTTTAAAATCATTTCCCCAGTTTTAATGAACATCTGGTTTCTTTTAAGTGAGTCAAAATAAACTCTAAGTAATTAAATCTCAAAGAAATATTAATTACTACTTTTGAAGTGAAACAAAGCAACAGGGTCTCTCATTTTACACTGAATCCCTTTAGAAACAGTTGGGAGTTTTTTTCTTACCCACAGTTAAGATATACTAAGTATCTTACACTAAAATCTATTATTTTCAAATACTCTAAATATATTTAATCTTAGGCATACTTACAGCTGCTCACCTTTCCACACATATGTGACTGTCTTTTATTCCATTTACTGCCTATGATTAATTGCATTAAGGTAGTTCTTTCTCTTGGAAGTCTTTCTGAAACTTACTGAATAGATTCCTGCCTTAAGCTTCTTATGAGACAATTTAAGAAGAACTAAGATAAACAGCTTTCACAGAGACAAGCCCAGGGGCTTTGGCTGTAATCCATCTTGTGTTGGGCCAGGCACCCTTAATGTCAAAGAGCATTAAGGAGACATTATAAATACTCAAATGGGCTCCAAAAGTTCCTTTCTATTAAAAATAAACTTTAAATTCTGGAATAAATTCAGATTTACATAAAATTGCCAAAAATAGTTGACAGTGTCCATATGGCTACCACTCAGTCCATTTTCCCCTAATGTTAACATAACCATGAAATATTGTCAAAAACTAGGGAACCAACATTGGTATATTACTGTTAAACTCCCAACCTTATTTGGATTTCACGAATTTTCCCAATAATGTCCTTTTTCTGTCCCAGAAACCAATAGAAGATACCACATTGCATTTACTCAGCTCTTTTGTCTGTCATCCCCAGGAAACTAAGTCAGACATGGGTTATTCTTTATCACTTAAATATTTCCCAAGTAACTTCAGAGAATCCTGAAATCCACATCTGTGAGGGGTATAAAACCAGGGTTTTCACTTCTTTTTGTGGGGATCTGCATTTCCCTCTCCATGTGTCTAAGATGAAAGGATTAACATGAAAGCTGAGGCTGAACTCAAGACAACTAGAGCCATGCTGGGAGCTTTGGAAGCCTGTCAGCTCCTCTCAGGGACTGGAGGTATCCCTGAGGTGGTCCTTCTTCAAATGGGGCTCTGACACTTGCACTAGGAGCCCTGGTGACGGAGCCGGGTGAGAATACAAACACTCTGTAACAGTACTTATCAATGTAACATTTGAACAATCCTAAAAAGTTTACAAAGAGTTTTTACACCTACATCTAATTCATTAACTCCTTTTCTTTTTACATTTGAGGAAACACTGAATACATTTAGAACTTCCAATATTCCAGTAGTATTGGACACTTTATTCTGGGCACTTTAGTAATAATCTCATTTAATCTTCCTGTCTGTGAAGTAAGTATTACTATTCCCACTTTACAAATAGATGAGGAAATGGAGGTTTGGGTTTGTTTCTAAACTGCTCAAGATTACACAGTTAGCAAATGACAGAGCAGGGATTCCCATTTGATGTGTTTTCATTTCAGTCTCCACGTTCTTAACCAAAAAGGTTAAGAGGCTTTGGACTTGGAATGGGTACTGTTTCACTCCAATAAATCTTTCTACTCTAGCAACGCCTGTTCCTGATTGTTATTACTTGAATCTGTTAAAGAATTCACTCAGTAATCCAACAAGTCTTTAAATATTACATGCATTTTACTGTTCTGATTCTTTAGAAAATTTAAAGCTGTTCATTTCTTTCTAGGGGCAAACAGACTATTCATGAAAGCTTAAATAAGTATGCAAACTTATCATCATCCTAAGAGACTCAACACAGAGCAATGTGTGGTCAATGCAGTACTCAAAGACTCTAGATGTAATTAATTTTCTAGATGTAATTAATGAGGGATTCTCAAGGATTCCAAAAGAAACATCATTAGCTTTAGGAAGAAACCAAATTTAGGACAGGCAAACTTAAGTTTCACTAAGCTATTAAAATGTTATTATTTAAAAGAAAGCTAGTGAATGTAGTGGCATAATGCCAGAAAGGTATAGAAGCAGAGGTGGGAAGAATGAGGGAAAAAATTAAGTAGCTATAGTTAAACTATCTTAAGGAAAGTTAAGAGTAAAGTAAGTGCAATTGTGGGAGCAAAATTCTTACTATCAGGTTTACTAAATAAACAGAGGGTAATTTGAGGCTTATTTTACCTCCGGATCATGTTCCGGGTATACCAGACAGAAGGAAATGATTCCTTCAGGAGAGATGTATAGTTACGGTTTAAATCCCGTCCAGCTAAGGAACACCGATAATTTCCTACAATCACACCATCTGGATTCAGCATGGGTACCACCTTGAAGACGAACGTGTCCCGAAGCAACTTTGCATCACTTGAGTTTCCTAAAATATAATCTAGGAAGCCTTTCATGATCCAAGAGCTGTTGGTTTCTCCTGGATGTACCCTTGCAGTCAGAATCACGGCCTTTCGCTTTCTTGACTCACTGTTCTTCAAGGGGGTAGTAATCGTTAAAATATACACCATGTTCCTAGCAATTGTGTGGCACAAGACACGTATTTTACAGAACTTTGACCGTACTGGGTCGTTATTGATGCCAGACAGGTATTCTTGCAGGTTTGTGTAAGTGTACGGATAGCAGTGAGCAAAGTAGCAGGTATCTTTACTGTGTGGAAATTGAAACGTCCATGTAAGTGAAAAATGATGGTGCCTATCTTGCCCCTGGTTGTTTCTGTAATACTTGATTTGGTCTCCTATTCTCTGCCAGCCAATATTATGAGCACTGGCCTCTTTCTCAGAATAAAACAGTGGGCGCATACCCCGATTATAAAGACTAGCAGGCTTGGTGAAATTGATAATAGTGAATCTGTAGACTATTCCTGCTTGAGTATTAGTGACTTGGAAATAGTACCACTGGGTGTGTTTATTTGTGAACAGGTCAGGTCGCACAGTCAGCTGGTATTCATATTCTCCCCTAATACACAAAAAAAGGAAGGGGGGGAGACATAAAAATGTAAAAATGACATTCAAGTTTAAATAATAAAAGTAATAATAAATATACAAATAATATATTTGTATATCTACCTATTCATGGAAAGCTTTTTACTTGGGAAACAGTGTTTATTAAGCAGTATCTAATACCAAGTAATTGAAAAGATCACTGTTTTGAAATTTTCTCTTTTAACTGGATGTGAAACTAATTCTATGCTAATTCTGAAGCCTTTTTATCCCTTTGTAATTCAAGAGAGCACATTAAAAAAATGGGCATTTGACAAAAAATTATGTATTTTAACCCAGTTATGTTTCCTATAAAGAAGTGATTAAAGAGTTCTTAAGTTTTTAAGAATTAAAGTCCAGTGTCTTTTTCTTTTTTTCTTAACCTCAGACACATATTTGTTTTATCTTAGATTCTAACTCTAGAGATCTGAAATACAATCTCTAACAAAGGTTAAAAACATATATAAATTACTCTGAGCATATGAATTACAAAATTTTAAACTCTTTGAGAGGACAGGAACTATATTTGATAACTATTTGCATTCCCCATACTTAATCATTGAAGATACTTAAATAAAAGCAAATTAAATTCATTAATACATTACTTATATATACAACAATTTCACCTGGTTAGTTGTGACTTTTTTCTTTACCAAGTAACTTCCTATTCTATCAGCATTATGCACTTATTATGTGTGTATATGTGTGTGTGTGAATTGGTGAAGTGAATGTTGCAAAACCTTAAGAGCTGTTGAATCTAGGTGATGAGTGTAGGTAGAACTATATTATGCTCTGTACTTTAGTGTATGTTTAAAATTTTTCACAAAATTTTTAAAAAAAAGAATATCCTTGAATTGTGTGCATATTCCCAAGCATGTTTTATAGAATACTCATCTGAAGACCTATTCCATTAAAAAGTTGGAGAACCAGTGTTCATGCGTGTTTAACAGTTCATACTGGCATACTGAAAAAGTACACTACAGAAACCTGCTTAACTTTCATTCACAGCTCTCAAAATTGTTTGAATCCAGAACCTTCCATACCTACCCTCTTATGATAAACTCTAATTAGCATCTATACTTCAAGAAATTATAGTTCAGCAATGGATACTAAAACTACTGTACCTAATCCAGCAAATAGTTGATAGTCTAGCTCCTCAAATAAAAATAATTAAAACCTACACTTTGACTACCTTCTGTAGATTACCACTCTCAAACCTTGCTTCAAACATCAAAGTATCATCACAGTTATCCACAGGCTGCTTCAAGGGTGTCCGGTTGCCCCCAACTCGGGAATACACAAAACACGGCTCTTTGTAGGCTGATGAGAGACCATAAAGATGTTCAAGCCATATCTAAAGTCTATAGGCTATTCTGCAAAGAGTTTGGAGCTATAGTATAATTGAAGTGTCACTAAGGGTTATAAGTTTTAATATGACACTAACATATAGGTTTATGTTGGAATAAGAAAGTCTGAGTATTTAGATTAGAAAAGCCATGCCTAGAATAAATTCATGTATTTCTCACAGTAGAAATACATGAATTCTACTTCTGGTTATAATGAAGTAATTGTTCCTGAAACTGTCTTTTCACTGTAAATGACTATAAAACTGGATTAAAAAAAAAAATACGAATTAACCATTTCCACGCATTCAGACAACACAAAGATTAGAACTACATAAAGTTCTTGAAAAAAGATAAAAACATGAAATAAGCTCATGTTTTAACTTTAGATTTCTTCTTGGGAGTACTTTTTACCTCTTAGAAAGATGTCACTTAAGGATAGCATAACAGTCTTGTTGAGCTGAGGAGGCACAACTGTTGCCTGGGGCTGCTGAAATTAGCACCCTAGGTAGTAGAAGAAAGCTACACAGAGGGGGGCTTCAGTAGTCTACATGGTGGTTGCTTGGCTGAAGACCTGGCTGTACAAGCACAGGGTATGATTAAGGGAAGACAGGACAGAGTGCTCCTGAGATAGCAGAGAATAAACATTCTGGGATATATTGAAATTCCAACTTAGCCAGAATAGAAAGGCTTCACTGAGCACTGCAGGCATTTAACTGTGACTCTAGAAAGGTTGAATATTAGGCATAAAAACCACAGTTAGGAGAAGGGTCATGACCTAGAATGAATGACAAAATAAAAACAGATCTGTTTTATAAAGAAAGTAAACCAATTCTAAAAGAAGCAAAATGATTTGTCAGGAATTTAGCTGCCTTGCAGAAAAAAAATTCAATGCAATTAAAAAAAAGAAAACTCCAAAACATGTCTTTCACCATTTCCCACATGTGATAAAAAAAAAATTATGAAGCATACAAAGAATGAGGAAATGTGATCCAATAAATATTTATATATTTAACAGACCCCAAGATAACTCAGATGGTACGATTAACAGAGAAGGACTCTGAATTTATGTTAAAAGGAAAAGATAATGAATAAACAGATCAACTAATAAAAAAAGGAAACTATAAAAAGAATGAAATGAAAATTCTAAAAATAAAAAGTACAATAACAGAAATGAAAGATTTACCAGATGGGCTTAAGAGAAATTGAATATTGAAAAAAAAAAAAAAAGACTCAGTGAACTTACAAACAAATGAATACAATTATCCAAACTCAAGACCAGAGATTATAAAAAGGAACAAAGATCCAGTGAATGTGGGACATAACTAGAAATCTACCACATGTATACTTGAAATTCCAAAGGACAGAAGAGAAAGAATATCATGGAGAAATTACGTGAAGAAATAATGGTTGAAAATTTCTCAAATTTGGATAGACAGAACTATTAAACTATGGATCCAAGATGTTCAGCAAACTCCAAGCAGGATAAATACAAAGATAAACAAATCTAGGCAGATCATAGACAGAAGACACAGCATATATAATGTGGAACAATGATATAAATTATGTCTGACTTTTTCTTAAAGAGAACAGATGTCATGAGATAATGGAACAATATCTTTAAAGAAAAAAATGTGAACCCCAAATTCTTTATGCCCAGTTGTTTGGGGACTTCCTCCTCCTACAGCTACAGGTCTCGACACCAGTCTGATCTCTTACCCTTTCATGCCGAGGAGAAACAATGGTTCTGTTCTGTTGACAACTCAGTGTTGTCTCACCATCCCTTATTACTCTCCCTTGATTCTGTCCACCCTTTTATAAGATATCTTTTCATTAAAATTTCTTAAATTACATTTGCCATCCAATTCCTGACAAGACCTTGACTGACTCACCTCAGCTACTTTAATTTTATATCTCATTTATGTGTGGAAGTTATAAGGTAGGTCAGCTGGGTAAATATTTGAAATCAAATTGAAAAAAATCAGAGGTGCTTTTCTCACCTCAGTTATTTAAAAATGCATGAATATATGATTTCTGTAATTGCTTACTATATAGGAAGCAATCTCTGTGAATTCCTCTATTTTGCCAGCTCTTTAAATAAAATACATGTTCCCTGCAAGTTATCTTTAATATATACTCTAAGATATACAAATGTGATGGTGAAACTGTACAGGAGTCCCATACTTCCTGACATTAGGGTTTCAGAAGCAGCAGTTTAGAATACAGGTTGAGACTTCTATGTTTGATTATTAGTACACTTGATGCCAATTATTAATCTTGAGTGTCAAGAACACTTTCCTGAGATATAATCTTGGATAATATTTGTGATGTGGGATTTTTTTTTGGCAATCCCAAGAGATGCATCAAACTGGCATGAAATGAAAATAAACCATTTGAAAGACTGCATGAACGTGACCTATAGACAGACAGGTGCAGAGCACTCTGCTGGATATATCTTTGAAAACTGATGCGAAGTTTAATCCCATCTCAATGAAACTCTTCATTCTCATGGTCAGCATGAAGCTTCATTTTAAAATAACTGTGCATAAACTGCAGTATGCACCTTCAAGAATACATTTAGCACTGAATCAACATCTGCATCAATATTAACCAAACATGGTTATGGAGTCAGGGATTTCCTGGTAATTGGCAATTTCCACTATAAACAGCAGAACAAATACAAATAGATTAGCCCAGACACCAATTGATTATATTTTATCGCAACATGTCTCATTATGTACTCACCATCTTCGGCTAGATAAACCACAGTTTCTTCCTTGGAGTTTGCATAAAGGGGTTCCGTCTCCAGGCCCGTGGGGATGTACATTGGCTCAGGATTTGAAGGGGTCCAATCTGGAGAAAAATCATTATTTGAATATGACTTCCAAATAAAGCAGTAAGATTTTATTGTATATTTTCAAATTATTCATTGATAGATCTAGGCTCAAATCCAGCAAAGCTGGATTCTCACTGAAAGTAATAATGAGCATGGTCACACTTTAACAAAACCCCTAACATTTTATTTGCACCCTGTGTCAGTCACTCAGTCATGTCTTTTTGTGAAACCCATGGACTGTAGCCTACCAGTCTCTCTGTCCACGGGATTTTCCAGGCAAGAATACTGAAGTGGGTGGCCATTTCCTACTCCAATTTGCACCTTGGTTCTAAGTCATTATATAGTTCACGATTATTTTGTGCCACCACAGATTTAACACTGAAGATTCTATTTCTCCTGGGTGCTTGATGCCTCTCTAACTTATCTTTGGGAAACTTACTTCACCTTTTTATTCTCCCTTTCCCTGCATCTTCAGTCTTTTGCTTCCTAATGGTTGCCCCCTAAGCTTGCATGCATGGTTCAAGTTTCTTTTGTCTCCCCATTGAAAGGCTATCCTTGGAGCCACACTTTTTCCTTTACCTATACCAGCTTTCCTACTCTTCATTATCTTTAGCACCAGATTTTTGACCATGATCTATCTGGTTGGGAAAAAATGATTTCACGGTCCAAGCACCCCTTGTTGTTCCCACTCTTTAGTGGACAAGAATTTGGTGACTCATTCTACTTATTCTACGTATTATTGGATGCTCTGTGTCAGACTGTGCTTCACTCTGGGAATAGAAATGCTCCAGTAGAGGGAGCCAGCCTCTGCTATCCCAAATACATTTGCTGAAACAAACAAAAGAACTTGGTGATGAGAAACAAGTGTTGCTGGACAAATACGTTTTTGGTGTTTTATGTACAACTGCTTTAGCAGCAGAAGTGTATCTGACATGATGAGTAAGGGTCAAGTCTAGCTACAGAAAAACCACAGAGCAGAATATCAATGAAAATATTCAACAGTGTACTTTGTAGGGTTAATAACACACAATACAACTGATAACAATAAAGCAAATTAAAATTTAAAGAAGTGAGACTCTCATTAGTTGAAAACAATCAACTCAAACCAAAATTAACAATGAACTGATAATACAGCACCTGTTTTAAAATTTCAGGGAATTTTAGCTATTTACTTTTTTTTTTTAACCATCTTGATACAAAAAGCTGTACAGTCTGACCTTTAAAAAGTACAGTAATCTCATTTTATATCTTCATGCAATTTGAGGATACCTTTTCTCACTTAGGTTACAAAGTTATTTCATTTTCTTCTCCCTCTTATTAAAAGTTTCACAGAGGAATTAACCTAATGTCTGTGTACAAATGCAATATGACTTGCCATCCCTGTAAACTTTGAGACTACTTTAGAAAACCTATTGACAGGCTGTATTCCTATAACTGTGGTATTTTATTAATAGAAATTCTTTGGGTATTGATTATAAAAGGTGTTCCTCTCCCAAGATTAATTTATGTTCCACTTTCCAATGCTGAATAAAAGGTTCAGAATAAGTCATGAGCTATATCCGGCCCATGGGCTATAGTTTATTACTATAGGGCCTGGACTCTAAGCCTTAGCTTTTCCTACATAAGAAATCTCCCCAAATATTAGTGACATAAAACAGTAATTTATCTATCTCAGCTGAGTGATTCTTCTGGTATGGGTTAGGTCCACTCATGTATCTTGATCAGCTGCAGGTTTAGCTGGAGGCTGGCTGATCTAGGATAACCTCAGCTCATCTCTGCTTCACTCTCATTATCCAGAAAGCTAGCAAGGAATCGTTCCATGGTGGCTGGACAGGGTTTAAGAGAAAGCAAAACTGTACAGTCTCTTGAGGCCTAGGTCAACACTGGCATGCTTTCTTTTCTGCCACACTTAATCTGGCTAAAGCAAGTCACAAGGCCATCTCAGATTCAAGGGATAGGGCAACAGTACACCTCTTCATGGAAGGAGACGCAAAGTGGTATTTCAAAGGGTGAGGATACACGGATCCCCATGGAGAATTATGGCTACTTTTTAAATTGAGAAAAATTTACATATTATATATAATATGATGTACTCATAAAACTGTACAGTTTAATGAGTTTTAAAAATATATAATAATGTAACCAATACACCTATCAAAATACAGAACAGTTTTCTTTATCATCTTAGAAAGTTTCCTCTTGCCCTTTCCAAGTCAACCCCTACCACTGGTTTCTGTGACTGTAAACCAGTCTGCCTATTCTACAACTTCATATAATTGGAATCATATATAGTCATCTGTTTCTGGCCTCTTTAACTCAGTATGTTCTTGGAATTCATCTATGTTGTGTTTACCAGGTTTTTTTTCCTTTTTATTGTTGATATGTATGTCATTGTATGGCTATATCATAGTTTGGATATCCATTCACCTACTTCTGAACTGGTTCCAGTTTTTGACTATTATGAATAAATATGAAAATGAAAATTATTGCAACTATTTTTGAGGACATATATTTTAATTTCTCTAAACACCTAGGAGTAGAACCATTGGTCACGGAGTAGATACATATATATTTTTTGTTGTTTTTGTTAAAAAAAACCTACCAAACCTTTTGTATTAGAATTCCAGTTCTACATTCTATTATTTGGAGTTGTCAGCCTCCTTAAATTAAAAAAAAAAAAACAAAAAAAACTGTTGCCATCCCAGATGTAAAGTTCTTATCTCACTGTGATTTTAATTTTCATTTCCTATGTTGAACATTTTTCCATATGTTCCTTAGCCATTATATGTCTTGCTTTAAGCAAAGTTTGCTCAAGTGTTTTGCTCATTTTTAAGTTTTTTTCTTTTTAATATTGATTTGTAATAATTCTTCATATATTCTGCATACAAGTCCTTTGTCAGATATACATTGGGAATGTTTTTTTATAGACTGTGGCTTGCCTTTTCATTTTATTAACTGTGTCTTTTGATGAGAATTTTTAATATCAATGAAGTCAAGTTTATTAATATTTTCATTGTTTCCTTTTTCTTTCTCGAGTCTCCCTACAGTATTGTTGCCTTATTCTATGGTTACGAAGATACTGTCTGGTTTTCTTTTAGGACTTTAACATGTCAACTTTTATGTTTAGGTCTACAATCTATTTTGAATTAATTTTTTGTGTATTAAGTGAGATAGAGGTTAAGGTTTATTGTTTTCTACATGGATCCCAAGTCATTACAGCACAAATTATTGAAAAGAATTTTCCCTTATTCCCACTGGATGGTTTTGGTGCCTCTGTCAACAATCATTTGCTCTCTTTCTGGATTCTATTCTGTTGCACTGATGTATTTATCTTTTTTTGCCAATTATTTGTGCTCACTTTTCAAATCTACCAAAACATACTTCTATCCATAGCTCACATGACCAGAAACAAACCAAATGTTTAAACAAATTGTTTATTAGGAATTATACTTATGAAAAGTACAGAAACAAAAATATAGCTCAGTGATTTATCACAAAGCAGATACCACTCAGGTCAAGAAATACTATATTGCAGGTATCACAGGTGCCCCACTCATGTCCCCTTCTAATCACTACCTTTAAAGGTAACCATTAGCCTTCCAGTGTAATCACTTCCTACTTTCCTTTATAATTTTCAACTTAAGTATTCACATATATACCTATATATAATATATAGTTTATATTTACACAAATATACACCTGAAACTATAGTTTTGTTTTGCCTACTTTTGAACTTTACATAAATTGAACTACATAGTATATATTCTTCTGTGCTTTTAAACATATATTTTGAAATCAGTCATGGTATGTGACTGTAATTTGTTCATTTTCATTGCTATATAATATGTAACTATAAAAATATTATAATTAATTTATCAGCTTCTACTTGTAATGGCCATTGGTGCTCTGTTGGTTTGGGGGTATTATGAACAACAGTGCTACAAACAGCGAGCATATGTGCCCACATTCCTCTTGGATATACACCTGGGAGTAAGGATTCTAGATCGTAGGGCATGTGTAGTTTCAATTTTAGTAGATAATACAAAGCTGTAATCCAAAGTAGTTATACCAACTTACATACCCACTAGCAGGCTATGAAGGCTGTAGCTGCTGCACATTCTCACCAATGTTTAGTACAAGTTAAAACCTGGTCTCTCATGATTTCTAAAAAATAGTATACTCAGCCTTGTTAATAATCGGAAATGCACATTAAAACCACAATGAGACATCACTTCATAGTAAGGTTCAGGATATGTTTACTGGCTGTTTGGATATCCTTTTTAATAAAGTGCCTGTTCAAATCTCTTGCCTGTTTTCCAACTGGGCTGTCTTTTCCTAATTATTTGTAGAAGGGCTTTTGTATATTCTAGATGTGACCTCTTTGACAGGTATATATTGCAGACTGTAAGTATATAATCCCAACCTATAACTTGCCTTGGTTTTTTAAAATAATGTACTGAAGTTCTTGACTTTGCTATAGTCAAAATTTTCAAACCTTTCCCTTACGGTTAGCATTTTACTCCTTTTTATTAATATGTTCCATTAATAGAATATATTCCATTTTATTCTTTCCCAATTTTAGTATCATGAAGATATTATCCTGTATTATTTTCTGGAAGTTTTGTTGTTTTTAAATGTAGATGTACATTTACATCTACAACCAACCTGCACTTGATTTCTGTGTAGAGTAGGAGTGGAGTGGGTTTTTATTTTTTAAATACTAAAATCCAGTTATTCTAGCACTATTCATTGAAAAGACTACCTTTTAATTATTCTTCTGAAGTTTCACTTTTATTATAAATCAGGTGTCTATTTGATCACTTTCCAGAAAACACTGTACGCTTCGGCTATCACTCTCCAATCTCCTAGCCTTCAAGCCTCTAAGCAACCATTAATCTACTTCCGGTATATACTTGCCTATTCTGGACATTTCAGATAAATGGAATCAAACAATGTTTGTCCTTTTGCATCTGGCTTCTAAATGTTTTCAAGGTAAATCCATGTTGCAGCATGTATCAGCACTTCCTTTCTTTTTATGTACAATTAATAGCCCATGTGGATATACCACACTTTGTTTATCCATTCATCCACTGATGGACATTTGGGTTGTTTCCACCTTGGGCTATTACGAGTCATATTGGCATATTAACACTCATGTACTTTTTTTTGGACATGTTTTCATTTCTCTTAGGTATATTACAGGAGTGGAACTGCTGGGTCAGATGGCAACCCTGATACACTTTGGAGAGAAGTACCAAACTTTCCCAAAGTAGCTATAAGATTTGAGGGTTCTGATTTCTCATCAATTTTGTCATCTGGTTTTTTATTTTAGTCAGCCTAGTGACTGTAAAATGGTATCTCATTGTAATGTTAATTTGCACTGCCCTAGTGACTAACAGAAGCAAAGATATTAACAAGAGGTAGCAAGAATATACAGAAGAACTGTACAAAAAATATCCTCACGACCAAGATAATCACGATGGTGTGATCATTCACCTAGAGCCAGACATCCTGGAATGTGAAGTCAAGTGGGCCTTAGAAGCATTACTACGAACAAAGCTAGTGTAGGTGATGGAATTCCAGTTGAGCTATTTCAAATCCTGAAAGATGATGCTGTGAAAGTGCTGCAGTCAACATGCCAGCAAATTTGAAAAACTCAGCAGTGGCCACAGGACTGGAAAAGGTCAGTTTTCATTCTAATCCCAAAGAAAGGCAATGCCACAGAATGCTCAAACTACCGCACAACTGCACTCATCTCACACGCTAGTAAAGTAATGCTCAAAATTCTCCAAGCCAGGCTTCAGCAATATGTGAACCGTGAACTTCCAGATGTTCAAGCTGGTTTTAGATAAGGCAGAGGAACCAGAGATCAAATTGCCAACATCTGCTGGATCATGGAAAAAGGAAGAGAGCTCCAGAAGAACATCTATTTCTGCTTTATTGACTATGCCAAAGCCTTTGACTGTGTGGATCACAATAAACTGTGGAAAATTCTTCAAGAGATGGGAATACCAGACCACCTGACCTGCCTCTTGAGAAACCTATATGCAGGTCAGGAAGCAACAGTTAGAACTGGACATGGAACAACAGACTGGTTCCAAATAGGAAAAGGAGTATGTCAAGGCTGTGTATTGTCAGCCTGCTTATTTAACTTATATGCAGAGTACATCATGAGAAACGCTGGGTTGGAAGAAGCACAAGCTGGAATCAAGATTGCGGGGAGAAATATCAATAACCTCAGATACACAGATGACACCACCCTTATGGCAGAAAGTGAAGAGGAACTCAAGAGCCTCTTGATGAAAGTGAAAGAGGAGAGTGAAAAAGTTGGCTTAAAGCTCAATATTCAGAAAACGAATATCATGGCATCTGGTCCCATCACTTCATGGCAAATAGATGGGGAAACAGTGGAAACAGTGTCAGACTTTATTTTTGGGGGCTCCAAAATCACTGCAGATGGTGACTGCAGCCATGAAATTAAAAGATGCCTACTCCTTGGAAGAAAAGTTATGACCAACCTAGATAGCATATTGAAAAGCAGAGACATTACTTTGCCAACAAAGGTCCATCTAGTCAAAGCTATGGTTTTTCCAGTGTTCATGTATGGTTGTAAGAGTTGGACTGTGAAAAAGCTGAGTGCCGAAGAATTGATGCTTTTGAACTGTGGTGTTGGAGATGACTCTTGAGAGTCCCTTGGACTGCAAGGAGATCCAACCAGTCCATTCTAAAGGAGATCAGCCCTGGGTGTTCTTTGGAAGGACTGATGCTAAAGCTGAAACTCCAGTACTTTGGCCACCTTATGCAAAGTGTTGACTCATTGGAAAAGACTCTGATGCTGGGAGGGATTGGGGGCAGGAGAAGGGGACGACAGAGGATGAGATGGCTGGATGGCATCACCGAGTCAATGGGCATGAGTTTGAGTGAACTCTGGGAGTTGGTGATGGACAGGGAGGCCAGCCGTGCTGCAGTTCATGGGGTCTCCAAGAGTCGAACACGACTGAGCGACTTAACTGAACTGAAGTCACTAAAGATGATGAACATCTTTTCATGTGTTTAGTGGCCATGTGTTCTTCTTTAGAGAAATGTCTGTTCAGATCCCTTGCCACTTTTAAACTGGGTTGTCTTTTACTGTGAGTTATGAGAGTTCTGTATGTTCTTTACAAGTCCTTTATCAGATATAATTGTTTGCAAATATTTTCTTCCATTCTTTAGGTACTTCTTTGTTTTTGACAGTTTCCTTTGTAGAATGAAAGTTTTAAGTTTTGATAAAATCCAGTTTATTCATTTTTCTTGTTTCTGTGGCTTATACTTTTCATCTTCTAACTAAGAATCCATTGCCAAATCCAAGATCATAAAGATTTAGCTCTATGTTTTTTTTTTCTAAAAGGTTTATAGTTTTGGCTCTTACATTTAGTTCCTCATCCATTTTGAATTAATTTTTTTTATACGGTGCGAGGTAAGTATCAAATTTAGTCACACTGCAAATATGTGTATATAAATGGCAAAAGCAGATATCCTTGTCTTGTCTTTGATCTTATAGAGAAAAGCATCTAGTCTCTGTTCTGTTTCACTAATCTCTCTATACATATATCCCTTCACTAATACCACAAGGCTGTGACCACTGTAGCTACATAAAAGGTCTTGAAATCAGGTAAGCTGATTGTTCCCACTTTATACTTCCTTTCAAATTATTCTAACTATTCTAGTTATTTTACCTTCCCATATAAATCTGTCTATATCTTCAAAAAGTCTTGACAGGAATTGCCTGGAAACTGTATATTAATTTGGGAAGAACTGACACCTTTACTAGATTGGGTTTTCCAATCAATGATCATGGTGTATTTCTTGAGATTTATTGACATCTTCTTTGATGCCTTTCATTAGTATTGTGTAGTTTTAAGCATACAAGTATTAAAGGTGTTTTGTTAAATTCAAACCTAAGTATTTAAATTCTCCAAGTGATTGCAATGACATTGTTGTATACTGTGGTAGGGGTTTGGATTACACAGATGTATGCATTTGTTAAAATTCACAGACAGATATACTTAGGTTTGGATATTTCATTGAATGTAGAATTTAGCTCAAAATAAAAAAAGAATTACAAAGACTGAACTTTAGAGGTGAAATGCAAGAATGGCTACAACTTACTCTGAAATAAATGGAATAAGATGTCCCTCTTCTTGCTCCACATCCATAATTTATGGGTTTCTATTAACTTTATCAGGCACCTGGGTCTTATTTCAGGACCCAGGAGTATGTCAAGGCTGTATATTGTCACCCTGCTTATTTAACTTATATGCAGAGTACATCATGAGAA
>NW_011495080.1:2547207-2565606 GCF_000754665.1 Bison bison bison
GATGGGGAAACAGCGGAAACAGTGTCAGACTTTATTTTGGGGGGCTCCAAAATCACGGCAGATGGTGACTGCAGCCATGAAATTAAAAGATGCTTCCTCCTTGGAAGAAAGTTATGACCAACCTAGATAGCATATTGAAAAGCAGAGACATTACTTTGCCAACAAAGGTCCGTCTAGTCAAGGCTATGGTTTTTCCAGTGGTCATGTATGGATGTGAGAGTTGGACTGCGAAGAAAGCTGAGAACCGAAGAATAGATGCTTTTGAACTGTGGTGTTGGAGAAGACTCTTGAGAGTCCCTTGGACTGCAAGGAGATCCAATCAGTCCATTCTAAAGTAGATCAGCCCTGAGATTTCTTTGGAAGGCATGATGCTAAAGCTGAAACTCCAGTACTTTGGCCACCTCGTGCGAAGAGTTGACTCACTGGAAAAGACTCTGATGCTAGGAGGAATTTGGGGCAGGAGGAGAAGGGGACGACAGAGGATGAGATGGCTGGATGGTATCACTGACTCGATGGACGTGAGTCTGAGTGAACTCCGGGAGTTGGTGATGGACAGGGAGGCCTGGCGTGCTGCGATTCATGGGGTCGCAAAGAGTCGGACACGACCGAGCGACTGAACTGAACTGAACTGACTGAACTTTTAAGCGAAGGTATGACTCAGCTATGGCTTTCTGTGGCCTTGACACAGAAAAAAAAAAAAAAAAAAAAAAACTGTAGCTGGACTTTAATTGAGTATTATTTACCAGTATCATCAACCATAAGGTATTATTCAGTCAGTGGTTACAGGACATAAAGATAATTGCAGAGAAACATACACGTACGTGCACATACACATACACATATATGAACGTGTGAATAGGTAATGGATCTGTTTAACAAACCCCCCTTACACCCCACTAAATCTCATGCTCTATATGCCCATAATGCCCTGCCAAATCCCCAAAACAAGGCAAAAATATATAAATACATAGAACTTGGCCGTCTACCTAATAACAAAGACAACTTAATACCCAAGATTGTTGCTGTTGTTCAGTCACTCAGTCGTGTCCAACTCTTTGCAACCCCGTGGACAGTAGCATACCAAGCTTCCCTGTCCTTCACTATCTCCTAGAATTTGCTCAAACTCATGTCCACTGAGATTAGACAGAACAAGAAAATAAACCCCAATCGTATCAATAAACTACTTAGATATTTGCCATTTATATAGACAGACATCTCCTAGATCCCTAGACAGCCATTTTAGTCAAAATTTTAACACTAAATCTAACATAAATCACATAAAAAACAATATACATGTTATTTCAGTATATTACAACATGTTAATATAGCTTAAAGCCTGAAAGCAAGGCACTGAAATTGCCAAGATGAGTTCACTAACTCTATAAACATACAGGTTTGGTCCTAGTCTTTCTATTAGTTTTAATAAAATTACACAATGCAGGCATCAAGCACACTAACATTAGTAGCTCATAACAGCTTGTTTAACCACACCCCTATAGGAAGCAGCTGTGATAAAAATTAAGCTAGAAACAAAAGTTCAACTAAGTTATACTAACAGGGCTGGTAAATCTCATCCCAGCCACTGTGGTCATAATGATTAACCCAAATTAATAGAAATATGGTGTAAAGCATATTAAAGAGTAATATAAAATACAGTTTTAATTAAGCGATAAAAAGCTGTAACTAAAATAAAAAGAGAATACGAAAGTGACTTTATTATTTCCTGATTACACAACAGCTAAGACACAAATTGGGATTAGATACCCCACTATGCTTAGTCCTAAACCCAAATAATTACAGGAACAAAATTATATGCTAGAGTACTACTAGCAGCAGCTCAAAACTCAAATGACTTGGTGGCACTTCTCACTCCTCTAAAAGAGCCTGTTCTATAACCAATAAAGCCCGATAAACCTCACCAACCCTGGCTAATGCAGACTATATACCACTATCTTTAGCAAACCCTAAAAAGGAGCAAAAGTAAGCATAACTGTTATACATAAAAACATTAGGCCAAGGTGTAACTTACAAAATTGGAAAAAATGAGCTACATTTTCTACTTTAAGAATTTATGTTCACCAAAAGAACATTTTTTATGAAAGCAAAAAACCAAAGGAGGATTTAGTAGTAAATTAAGAATAGAGTACTTAAACTGAATAAGGCCATGAAGCATGCACACACCAACCATCACCCTCCTCAAGTATTGTAATAATTTCCTATAATCTAATAGCAAATACTAATTATATAAGAGGAGAGAAGGCATAACAAAGAAAGCATACTGGAAAGTGTGCTTGAATAACTCAAAGTATAGTTAAAATAATGCACCCAGTTTACACCTAGGCCATTTCATAATTTATGAATACTCTGAATTAAATCTAGCCTAATACCCTTCTCTATTCTACTAGTATAAGCAAACTAAAATATTCATTCAACATTCAAAGTGTAGGAGATAGAAACTTAATATCTTCTGGCACTATAGAGAAAATAGTTAGGGAGTGATGAAAGAAGCCTAAAAACTAACAAAAAAACAAAGTTTACCCCTTGTACCTTTCACATAATGATTTAACTAGCAAGCATTAACAAAGAGAACTTAAATATCCCAAAACCAGATGAGCTACTTAGGAACAGTTTATTAAAACAAACTCATCTATGTAGCAAAGTAGTGAGAAGATTCTAATAAGCCTGGTGACAGCTGGTTGTCCAGGAAAAGAATTTTAGTTCAACTTTTAAAATTACTAAAAATCTTTTATAAGTTTTAATGTATTTTTAAATGTTAGTCTAAAATGGTATAGCTTTTTAGAAATGGGTACAAACTTATCTAGAGAGTAAAAATAAGCAACACCACAGTTGGTTCAAAAACAGCTGGCAATTAAGAAAGTACTAAAGCTCAGAAATAATTTTACGTTAATAATCAGTAACAAGCAAATCAACTCCTAAATTTATATTGGACTAATCTATGAACTAATAGAGGCAACAATGTTAATATGAGTAACAAGAAGTATTTTTCCTTGCATAAGTTTACATCAGAAAGAAAGGCAATGACAAAGAATGCTCAAACTACCACACAATTGCACTCATCTCACATGCTAGTAAAGTAATGCTCAAAATTCTCCAAGCCAGGCTTCAGCAATACGTGAACCGTGAACTTCCAGATGTTCAAGCTGGTTTTAGATAAGGCAGAGGAACCAGAGATCAAATTGCCAACATCTGCTGGATCATGGAAAAGGGAAGAGAGCTCCAGAAAAACATCTATTTCTGCTTTATTGACTATGCCAAAGCCTTTGACTGTGTGGATCACAATAAACTGTGGAAAATTCTTCAAGAGATGGGAATACCAGACCACCTGACCTGCCTCTTGAGAAACCTATATGCAGGTCAGGAAGCAACAGTTAGAACTGGACATGGAACAACAGACTGGTTCCAAATAGGAAAAGGAGTATGTCAAGGCTGTGTATTGTCAGCCTGCTTATTTAACTTATATGCAGAGTACATCATGAGAAACGCTGGGTTGGAAGAAGCACAAGCTGGAATCAAGATTGCGGGGAGAAATATCAATAACCTCAGATACACAGATGACACCACCCTTATGGCAGAAAGTGAAGAGGAACTCAAGAGCCTCTTGATGAAAGTGAAAGAGGAGAGTGAAAAAGTTGGCTTAAAGCTCAATATTCAGAAAACGAATATCATGGCATCTGGTCCCATTACTTCATGGGAAATAGATGGGGAAACAGTGGAAACAGTGTCAGACTTTATTTTGGGGGGCTCCAAAATCACTGCAGATGGTGATTGCAACCATGAAATTAAAAGATGCTTACTCCTTGGAAGAAAGTTATGACCAATCTAGATAGCATATTGAAAAGCAGAGACATTACTTTGCCAACAAAGGTCCATCTAGTCAAGGCTATGGTTTTGCCAGTAGTCATATATGGATGTGAGAGTTGGACTGTGAAAAAGCTGAGCACCGAAGACTGATGCTTTTGAACTGTGGTGTTGGAGAAGACTCTTGAGAGCCCCTTGGACTACAAGGAGATCCAACCAGTCCATTCTGAAGGAGATCAGCCCTGAGATTTCTTTGGAAGGAATGATGTTAAAGCTGAAATTCCAGTACTTTGGCCACCTCATGTGAAGAGTTGACTCACTGGAAAAGACTCTGATGCTGGGAGGGATTGGGGGCAGGAGGAAAAGGGGACGACAGAGGATGAGATGGCTGGATGGCATCACTGACTCAATGGACGTGAGTTTGAGTGAACTCCGGGAGATGGTGATGGACAGGGAGGCCTGGCGTGCTGCAATTCATGGGGTCTCAAAGAGTCGGGCACTACTGAGTGACTGAACTGAACTGAAATATTAATACAACTCAACATTAAACGATTTATCAAATATACTGTTAATCCAATACAGGCAGGCACCCAAGGTAAGATTTTTAAAAAGTAAAAGGAACTTAGCAAACACAAACCCTGCCTGTTGACCAAACATCACCTCTAGCATAACCAGTATTAGAGGCACTGCCTGCCCAGTGACAATTGTTAACATCCTGACCAGGCCAAGGTAGCATAATCATTTGTTCTCTAAATAAGGACGTGTATGAATGGCCACACGAGGGTTTTACTGTCTCTTAGTTTCAATCAGTGAAACTGACCTTCCTGTGAAGAAAGAGGAATAACAAAACAAGATGAGAAGGTCTTATGGAGCTTTATCAACAACAACAAAAGTAACTAAACCACCGAGAGATAACAAAAATTTATATAGGTGGACAATTTTGGTTGTGGTGACCCTGGAGAACAAAAAAGCCTCTAAGGGTTTAAAGTCTAGACTTACCAGTCAAAACATATTATGACTTACTGATGTAAAAAACTGACCATCAGAACAAGTTAGCATAGGGATAACAGTAAAATCCTATTCTGGAGTTCATATCGACCTTGATGTTTACAGCCAGGCTTGATATACCTAGTATAAATAATACTAGGTTTAGAACCTTGATGTTGGATCAGGACACCCCAATTGTAACCACCATTAAAGGTCCATTTGTTCAACAACTAAAATCCTACACGATATGAGTTCAGTTCAGTTGCTCAGTCGTGTCCGACTCTTTGTGACCCCATGGACTGCAGCATGCCAGGCTTCCCTGTCCATCATCAACTCCCGGAGCTTGCTCAAACTCATGTCCACTGAGTCAGTGATGTCATCCAACCATCTCATCCTCTGTCATCTCTGAGTTCAGACTGAAGTAATCCAGGTTGGTTTCTATCTATTATATACTTCTTCCAGTATGAAGAAGAAGGCAATGGCACCCCACTCCAGTACTCTTGCCTGGAAAATCCCATGGACGGAGAAGCCTGGTAGGCTGCAGTCCATGGGGTCGCTAAGAGTCGGGCACAACTGAGCGACTTCACTTTCCAGTATGAAAGAACAAGAGAAATAAGGTCTACTTTAAAAACTATGTTAAAACTAGTTAATGACACAGTCTCAACTTAACAGATACAAAACATCTACCCAAGACCAGGGTTTGTTAAGGTGGCAGAACCCAGAAATTGTATAAAACTTAAAGCCAGAGATTCAAATCTTCTCCCTAACAAAATGTTTATAATTAATATATTAATACTTGTTATCCTCTTCTTTCAGTCATAGCATTCCTAACATTAATTGAATGAAAAATTTAGGTTATATGCAACTAAAAAGAGTCAAATATCACAGGACCATGTGGTCTATTACAACCCATTGCTGAACAGTCATTTTATTCATTAAGGAACCACTATGACCAGCTGCACCCTCCATTTCCATATTCACCATGTGTACCAATCCTAGCCCTAACTCTAACCCTAATCATGTGAATCCCCCTAGCTATACCCTACCCCCCTCATTAATATAAGTCTAGGAGTATTATATATAGTTATAACAAGCCTAGCTGTAAACTCCACCTTATGAGCTGGATGGGCTTCCAACTCAAAATACTTAATCGGAGCCTGATGAGCAGCAGCACAATTTCATATGAAGTAACACTAGTAATTATTCTTTTATGCTGCTTAGTCACTTTAGTGCGACGCCAGAGACGGCAGCCCACCAGGCTCCCCCGTCCCTGGGATTCTCCAGGCAAGAACACTGGAGTGGGTTGCCATTTCCTTCTCCAATGCATGAAAGTGAAAAGTGAAAGTGAAGTCACTCAGTCGTGTCCGACCCTCAGCGACCCCTTGGACTGCAGCCTTCCAGGCTCCTCCGTCCATGGGATTTTCCAGGCAAGAGTACTGGAGTGGGTTGCCACTGCCTTCTCCGAATTATTCTTTTATACGTTCTCTTAATAAGTAGATCTTTCACCCTTAAAACCCTCATCACAACACAAGAACATTTACAAATAATCTTCCCATCATGACCCCTAGCTATATGATTTATTTCTACTCTAGCAGAAACTAACTGAGCTTTTTTTTTTGACTTAACAGGAAACTCTGAACTTTATCAGGTTTCAACGTAGAATATGCAGCAGATAAATTTGTTGTATTTTTCTTAAGCAGACATTATCAGAATAAACATTTTCACAATAATCCTGTTGCTAGGAGCACTCCATAGCCCTATATACCAGATCTATACACAACCAACTTCATTATCAGAACACTATCACTAACAATCTTTTCCTATGAATCTAGAAAAAAAATTTCATACTGCTAACACTTGTTGTTGTTCAGTTGCTAAGTTGTATCCAATTCTTTGCAAACCCATGAACTGCAGCACAACAGGCTTCCCTGTCCTTCAATATCTCCCAGAATTTGCTCTAACTGATGTCCACTGAGTTCGTGATGCCATCTAACGCTAGTCCAAATCATATGACATGTCTCATTACCCATTATAATATCAGGCTTCTACAATACCAAGCATCCCTCCATAAACATAAGAAGTATGTCTGATAAAAGTAACTTTGATAGAGTAAATAGAGGTTTAAATTCTCTTACCTTTAGAATCATAGGAATTGAACCTACCCTTAAGAATTCAAAATTCTTTCTGCTACCACATAATACCATATTCTATAGGAAAGTCAGCTAAATGAGCCATTAGGCCCATCCCTAAAATGTTGGTTTATACCCTTCCTGTACTAATAAATCCCATCACATTATCATCATCCTAACAACCATTACCTCAGGAACCATAACAACCAGATCCCACTGACTATTAATCTGAATTGTTTTTGAAATATACTAGCCATTCAGTTAAGTTCAGTTGCTCAGTTGTGTCCAACTCTTTGCGACCCCATGTATTACAGCAAGCCAGCTTCCCTGTCCATCACCAACTCCTGGACCTTATTCAAACTCATGTGCATTGAGTCAGTGATGCCATCCAACCATCTCATCCTCTGTCATCCCCTTCTCCTGCCTTCAGTCTTTCCCAGATAGCTGGTAAGAAGTTGCTGTATAACACAGGGAGCCTAGCCTGGCACTCTGTGAAAAAACCACCAAAAAAAGTGTTAAGAGAGACACAAAAATTTCAAAACCCAGAAGTCATAGAAAAACAGTAGACATACTGATTATATAAAAATTAAAAATTTCTGAATGATAAAGTGACAAACTAAGAAGAAAAGAATGCCAGGTCTATGACATAGTAAGCCAACCCATTCCAGTATTGTTGCCTGAATGTAGGAGCCTGGTGGGCTGCCGTCTATGGGGTTGCAGAGTTGAACGCAACTGAAGCGACTTAGCAGAAGCAGCAGCAGCAAGCCAACCTCCTGAATATGTAGGTAGCATTTACAGACCAAGAAGAAAAGGAAAAGTACAACCAACGACAAAATGGGCAAAGTATTTTTATCAAACAGTTCACATAAAAAGTCAGGAAATATACTTATTATTCATTTGTATGTCTATTTAAATTCTTAGCCCATCTTTTAGTCTGGTTATTATTCTCTTATTGAGCTACAGAAATTCTTACATATTTTAGAGATTTTGTGATGTGAAAGTCACTCAGTTGTGTCCTAGTCTTTGCATGGAATTCTCCAGGCCAGAATACTGGAGTGGGTAGCCTCTTTCCCAACCTAGGGATCAAACCCAGGTCTCCCACATTGCAGGCAGGTTCTTTACCAGTTGAGCCACAAGGGATTAACCCTTATCAAATATGTTTTGCAAATATTTTTCCTCATTCCACAAACTGCCTTTTAATGATCTTGATTATTTCCTTTGTGTGCAGAAGCTTTTTAGTTTGATGTATATTTCCATTTGTCTCTTTTTGCTTTTGTTGCCTGTGTTTTTCCTGTCATACCCATGATATCACTGCCAAGAACAATGTCATGAAGCTTCCCTCTTGTTTTTTTTCTAGCAGTTTTACAGTTTCAGACCTTAAGTTTGTCTTTAGTCTGTTTTAAGTTGACTTTTTATAAGATAAAGTCCCAATTTCATTCCTTTGCATGTTGACATCCAATTTTCTCAACATTTTTAAACAGACTATCTCTCCCCCATTGTGGATTCTTGGCACTCTTGTTAAATATCAGTTGGCATATATGCATGGATTTACTTCTGGAGTCTGAATCTGCCTGCCAGTGCCGGAGACCCAAGTTTGATCCCTGGGTAGGGAAGATCCCCTGGAGGAAGGAAATGGCAACCCACTCCAGTATTCTTACCTGGGAAATCCCATGGACAGAAGAGCCTGACAGGCTATAGTCCATGGGGTCACAAAGAGTTGGACATGACTTAGTGACTAAACAACAATTCTGTTCCATAGGCCTATATTTGTGTCCTTATGCCAGTGACATACTGTTTTTGTTACTGTAGTTTTTTGGTAATATATTTTGAAATCAGAATGTGTGATGTCTCCAGCTTTGTTCTTCTTTCTCAAGACTGATATGACTATTTGTGGCCTTTTGTGGTTCCATCTGAATTTTTAGAGTTGTTTATTATTTCTATTAAAAAATACCATTGTAAAATTTTGATAAAGATTGCATTGTCAACATCAAAAATCTTTAGAGAATTGTAAATCAAAGCCACAGTGAGACATCATCTTATACATGTTAGGATGGTATGGAGAAATGGAGTATTTTCTGCCCTATCAATACACAACGATGTCACAGCAAGGAACTAAGGATGTGAGTAATCAAATTGTAGGATGCTGGCCCCAGATAGCTGGGGAATGAAAGGAATGATTTCAATAAGCCCAGACTTAGAAAAAGATTTCAATATGAAAATGATTTCACTAAGCCCATACATAGAAAAGCACTAAATTCCTTGAGATAATCTGGTTTTCCTTAATTAACAATAATCTTTTGATGTTCAGACTACCTGCCCCTTGCTGCAAACTTCTGTATAACCAGACTCCTCCCCCTGCCCCCTTGGAACAGCTGTCTCAGGGTTACTAGAGATGGCATCTCCCCAGCTTGAAGTCCTAAAAGTTTCCCACCAAATAAAACATAACTCTCACCTTCTAGGTTGTGACTACTTTTTTAAGTTGACAATGGCTATTATCCAAAACCCAAAAGACAGTGTTGACGAGGATGTGGAAAAAATGGAACTGAAAAGTGAGTATAAATATAGACTAGATTTCAAAGACTTCACATTAAAAAATGTAAAATATTTTAAATATATTTGGAATAAATAAAATATATTTTGAAGTCGATTTCACTTTATCTTTTTAAATGTAACTACTAAAAAATTAAAAATTATATACATGGTTTGTGTTATATTTTTGCTGGAACATACTGTTTAATACCAAGAGTGTTTTTACCGAAGTCAAGTTTTGCACAGTAAGTCTGCCAATGTTTGAATCCCCAAAACTTGCTAAGAACATACCAATATGTTCGATTTTTTCATCAATGACCTCACAGTGGTATGGCCACCGTGTTGGGCTCAGCGGACCAGAAGACGAGACACCATATAAATCTCGTGGTTTACGAAGACGTGGCACCCATCTCCCTAGCTGATATTCCAACAGTATCTGTGTAGTCCGGGGGAAAAATGGGTCACTAATAGAGTCAGCTGAAAAAGGATTCAAATACAATCATGAGTGATAAGAAGGATAAACCCCAATTCCTATAATTATTTTACATAGTCTATTTTTTCTAATAACATTAATTTATGAATACTTGTGGATATTGTTATAAAATGTTATATTTCATGGCATTAAAAAAAGATTAATGAAATTTTAAAATAATTTTCATAATAGCTAGAAAATATCTGTTGACCTTATATACTATTAATTTATGCTAAATTCTCACTGCTACTCTAAAAATACTTGTTTCTTACGATTTTTCTAGCAAACTGTCTATGGCTAAGCCTTCTTAAACTTAATCAAACTGAGGCTGCAACATTTGTCTAATGCATTAAAAGACACACACTGACCTTAATTCCTGACCACCTACTGGAACTATATTCTCAGAGCTTGCTAGTGAACTCTGAGATACAAGATCTCAATTCTCATTTCAGGGTCACTATGTGATATAACCCCAGGAACATATTTGCATAAAGTACAATAGGGTTGTTCCAAGTAGGTAATGCAGTGGCCATCTTTTTATGGGATAATTATGGACCATCAACGTGATGTTGATAATCATCCCTCTTTAAGCTCTGTTCCCTTGTTTTTTTAATGATGCTATACTTCCTAGTTTTCTTTTATTTTCCACATACTTGGTTCTCCATTTTGTCTCACTGACTCCTTTGCTCTTTCACCTCTGAAATGTGGGTTTTTAGATTTAATTCTTGGCTATTTTTTGTACGACAGCAGATATACCAATGGCAACCCACTCCAGTATTCTTGCCTGGAGGATCCTGTGGACAGAGGAGCCTGGTGGGCTGCCGTCTATGGGGTCACACAGAGTTGGACATGACTGAAGCGACTTAGCAGCAGCAGCAGCAGATATACCAATTGGACTAGGAGTCAGACAAACTGAGTTCTATTCTACCACTCTGTTTTTATATGATTTTGGTTGGCCAATGCAGCCTCTTTGAACATAAATCTTACTACATGCAAATAAGGGATAATATTACCTTCCCTTGCTACTTCTCAGGACTTTTACTTGGATCCATTTACCCAACAGTTATTAATCATCTAGCATTCCATTGTGTGAACAGACGACATTTTGTCTAATTTACAGTATGACTCAAAAATGACAAGGTAGCTATTTATGAGTTAGAAAATAAAATTAGATTTGTACCTCTCACTATTTTGTAAATTCATATAGAAATTAAATATAAAAATTCAAACAAGTAGGTAAAAGGACTTAGAGGAAATTTAGAAGATTATATTCATGATCTTGGCATAGAGAAGGTCTTTGTAGCTTTTAAACAGATATAAAAATAAAGAGCCATAAATAAGTAACAATAAACTTACCATCAAAATAATTCTAAGTAACAGAAACAACGTAAACAAAGTTAACAAAGAATCGTCACGAATGGGCAATTCATAATAAGGTAGATATAAACAGTCAAGCATAGGAAACAATCCTCAATTTCTGTAGCAATCAAGAAAGGTTAGCTAAAATAGTGAGTTACTGTCTTTCTTCCAACAGATAGGCAAAATTTTAAAGAGAAAAATGTGGGGGAAGAAGTCTGCAAAATAGTACTATAAATTTTCTATAAGAATGGGTATAGGTATGTATACAAATGAAAAGAAAAAGGTCTAGAAGGATACATGCCAAGCTGAGAACAGTGGTTATCTCAAAAAGGAAGATCTGTTTTAGGATGGTGGTGAAAATGATCAAATAAAGATAAAAACCTATCTTCAATTTCAGAATATCTCTGACATGTGAATATTTAGAAGAAATATTTTAATGTATATTTGAAAGTGCTCTAAAACAGTGTAAAAAATTTTTAAATCAAGTATACATCAAGATGGTCATATACATGTACATTTGCAAATGAATGACTTTATTATAGAAACTCTTCACACAGGCATACTTCATTTTACATAAGGATGTATTTCCAGAATATAATGTTTAGGAAAATTAAAATTTGAATCATATTATAGTTGCATTTAAAGGACTGATTATTTAAAGGAACGTCAAAGTGGACTTTTCTGGCATTCCAGTGGTTAAGACTATGCTCCCAGTGCAGGGGGCATGATTTGGATCCCTGGTCAGGGAACTAAGATCCTGCATGCCACCACACAGCATGGACAAAAAAAAAAAAAAAAAAATGCAATGTCAAGGTAAATTCTTATGTTAGGTGAAGTCCTCTATAATGACCACTTTCATTTAGTTTATATAAAAATCAAACAAACCTTAAAAGTTTGAACTTCAGGGGGAGATCAAGATGACAAAGTAGGACCATGAGGTGCTCACCCCTCCCAACAAATACATTTAAGAAAACCTCCATGTGGCACAATTCTCAGAGAAAACTAACTGGAAACTGGCAGAAGGTCTCCTATACAACTAAAGCAGCAATAAAGACCTTCATGTAACCCAGTAAGACAGATAAAAAGGGCACCAAGTCAGGTAGGACTTGTGCCTCTGAGAGGGATCTGTAAGGAAGAGAATGCTACATGTGCAGACCCTTACCCTGGGGAGGGAGCAGACAGACTCACAATCAGGGCATCCCAGTCCTGGGTCCTGCACAAGGAGACAAGCCCCCTTGCCTGCTGGGAAATCCACTGAGACAGAGAAAAGGGCTGGAGGAACCTAGACTCTACTTGTGAGGGGTGCACATGAGTTGGTTGACAGGGTGGAGAGAGCCTTGCACTGGCAGGTGCTGCCTTGCTGCACTTTCCAAACCGAAGGGGTGAGCACCCTGTCCCCACTCACTCCATACTACAACCTGGCATCAGATAAGGGCAAAGATTTCGTCTAACTACACAGAATCAGACCAGGGTGCCTGGGTGTGATGCTGGCAGAGCTGTGAAGAGCACTGTTAGTGTGTACACACCAGGCAGTGCCACAAGAATGTGTGAAGCAGCTAAGTGCTAAACCTTGGGTACACAGGCCATGGTCAAGAATATGCCACAACTTGTTTCCCAGTGACTGCGCTCGGGCTCCGTCCACCCCACGCTGCAGCTCAGCGCCAGATGTGGAGCAGACAGGTCCAGGGAGAAGTGTGCCACAGAGGCAGCCCAAGTCCCAAGGCGGCAGCACAGCCACCTCAGTTCCTGCAGCCACAATGTCCACATCCTCAGCCCCAGTCCACTCCACACCACAACCGTGTACTGTATCTGGGACAAACACAATGGGCAAAGGGATATGACTTTGAGCTGCTTCTGAGAAGAACTGTGGATACTTACACAAGTGATGCACAGGTGCATTGTGACCACAGGAGCACACCTGCTTCAGCAATCACCTCCTTTGGGAAGGGGCATACACTCAATGGAGGCTTATCCGACCCAACCCTCAGGACTTCTATTCCCAAAACCGGGGAGCAGACAGAACCCAACGAGGCAATGACAACCACAAAGAAAGATGAAACCCTAGCCTACATGGAGCACAGCCTCTAGACACTACGAAACCAATCACACCTCTTCACTTATCAAGGGGTCAAGTGACCAAGCTCCAAGTTCAAAAAGGAAGTTATAAAAATGGTAAAGAAATTAAGAAAGATTATCATTAGAAATGCAAATCACTGGAACAAGGAACTAGACTACAAAGATGAACCAATTAAAATTAGCTAATTCAACTGCCAAGATGAAAGCCAATCCAGAAGCAATGAATAGCAGACTAAGTGCCACCGAAGAATGAACGAGTGATTTGGAAGGTGGGATAACGGAAATTACTCAATCAGAACAGGAGCAAGTGTGTGTTAGTCACTCAGTAGTGTCCAACTCTTTGTGACCCCCTGGTCTGTCTCTGGAATTCTCTAGGCAAGAATACTGGAGTGGGTTGCCATTCCCTTCTTCAGGAGATCTTTCTGACCCAGGGACCAAACCCAGGTATCCTGCATTGCAGGCAGATTCTTTACCATCTGGGCTAGAATAGCAGACAGAAAGACAAAAAAAAAAAAAGCAACATACAAGACTTAATGGAATAATATAAACAGTGCCAACCTATGTATAAAAGGGGCTCCAGAAAGAGAAGAGAGAGGAAAGGGGATCAAAAATGTATTTGAAGAAATTATGGCTGAAACTTCCTGAAATCTAGAGGAGGAAGCAGATATTCAAGTACAGGTAGCACCAAGGGTCCCAAACAAGAGGAACACAAACAGATCTATATCAAGACATATTATAATTAAAGCAGCAAAAGTTAGAGACAAAGAGAAGATTCTAAAGGCAGGAAGGGAAAAACAGTCAGTTACAAGGGAACCCCCATAAGGTTAATTTCTCTGCAGAAACTGTGCAGGTCAGAAGGGAGTGGCATGATATAGCCAAAGTCCTGAAAGAGAAAATCCTGTAACCTGGGATACTCCACCAGCAAGATTATCATTTAGAATAGATGGAGAGAGAAATGATTTCTCAGACAAGCAAAAACTAAAAGAATACAGCAACACTAAGTCTAAACTAAAAGGAATATTGAAAGGTCTTCTCTGATAGAAAAGAAGCAAGTATCTGTAGGACAGGGAAAATCACGACAGGAAAGGCAAATATACAAAAGGACTGAAGATCACTTAAATAAGCCAGTACATAAACTAAAAACAATCCAAAAATCCTGCAAAATCTATTATAACTATAATTAATACTAAAAGGATAAGCATGAGGATATAAAACACAACATCAGAATCATAAAATGCTGGCAAGAGAGTATAAAAATTTAGCTCCTTTAGACTGTGTTTAAACTTGTACGGGGATTCCCTGGTGGCGAAGATGGTACAATGTGGCAGACTTGAGTTCGATCCCTGGGCCAGGAAGATCCCCTGGAGAAGGAAATGGCAACCCGCTTCAGTATTCCTGCCTGGAAAATCCCATGAATGGAGGAGCCTGACGGGCTACAGTCCATAGGATTGCAGAGTCGGACATGCTGAAGCAACTTGCTTTCTTCTTCTTTCTTTCTTTAAACTTGTATGACTATCAGTTTAACATGACATTCCAAAACCTATGGGATGCAGCAAAAGCTGTTCTAAGAGGGAAGTTTACAGCAGTACAGTCTTACTTCAGAAAACAATAAAAATCTCAAACAACCTAACCTCACACCTAAAGCAACTAGAGAAACAAGAACAAACAAAACCTGATGTTAGTAGAAGAAATCATAAAGATCAGAGCAGAAATAAATGAATCAGAGACACAGAAAACAACAGAAAAGGTCAACAAAACTAAAAGCTAGATCTTTGAAAAGATAAACAAAATTGACAAATCTTTAGCCAGACTAATCAAGAAAAAAAGGAGGGCTCAAATCAATAAAATTAGAAATGAAAAAGGAGATGTCACAACAGACACTACAGAAATACAGAGGTACGTAAGAGACGATGACAAACAACTATATGCCAATACAACAGACAACCTAGAAGAAAGGGACAAAATTCTTAGAAAGGTACAACCTTCCAAGACTGAACCAGGAAGAAACAGAAAATATAAATAGACCAATACAAGTACTGAAATTGAAACAGTGATTTAAAAACTTCCAACAAACAAAAGTTCAGGAGCAGATGACTTCCATTATCTTTAGGCAAATTCTATCAAACATTTAGAAAAGTTAACACCTATCCTTCTGAAACTCTTTCAAAAAATTCCAGAGGAAGGAACACTCCCAAGCTCATTCTGAGACCACCATCACTCTGATACCAAGACCAGACATAGACACCACACACACCCACCCACACACACCCCCCTCACACACAAAATTACAGGCCAATAGTACTGATGAACACATATGTGAAAATCTTCAACAAAATACTAGCAATCCAAATCCAACAATATATTAAAAGGATCATACACCATGATTTATGCCAGGAATGCAAAAATTCTTCAATATCTGCAATTCTTCACACTGTAATAATGCAGTGTGATACACCACATTAACAAACTGAAGAATAAAAACTATCATCTCAATAGAAGCAGAAAAAGTGTCTGACAAAATTTAAAAAAAAATTAACAGCCATTTATGATTAAAAAAAAAAAACTCTCCAGAAAGTGGGCATAGACTGAATTTACCTCAATATAATAAAGGCCTCTATAACAAACCCACAGCTAACATCATTCTCAAGAGTGAAAAGCTAAAGGCATTCCCTCTAAGATCAGGCACAAGGCAAGGATGTTCAGTGCTGCCACTTTTATTCAACATAGTTTTGGGAGTCCTAGTCATGGCAATCCAAGAAGAAAAAATAAATAAATAAAAAGGAGCCCAAATTGGGAAAGAAGTAGTAAGACCGTCACTGTTTGCAGATAACATGATGCTATACATAGAAAATCCTAAAGATGCAACCAGAAAAGTACTAGAGCTCAATGAATTTGGTAAAGTTGCAGTATACAAAATTAACACACAGAAATATCTTGCAGAAATTCCTATACACTAACAATGAGAGATCAGAAAGAGAAATTAACGAAACAATTCCATTTACCATCACATCAAAAATAACCTACCAAAGAAGACAAAAGACCTGTACTCTGAAAATTATTAATATTAGACACTTATGAAAGAAACAGAAAATGACACAAATAGGTGGAAAGATATATGATGTTTTTGGATCAGAAGGATCAATATTGTCAAAATGACTATACTACCCAAGGCAATCTACAGATTCAGTGCAATCCCTATCAAATTACCGATGGAGTTTTTCACAGAACTAGAAAAAAACTTTTTTCAGTTTCTATGTAAACACAAAAGACCCCAAATAGCCAAAGCAATCCTGAGAAAGAAAAATGGAGGTAGAGGAATCAGGCTCCCTGACTTCAGACTATACTACAAATCAGTATGGTACTGGCACAAAACGCTGATGCTGGGAAAGACTGAAGGCAATACAAGAAAGGGACAACAGAGGATGAGATGGTTAGATAGCATCACTGACCCAACGGACATGAAATATGAGCAAACTTGGGGAGATAGTGGAGGACAGAGGAGCCTGGCATGCTACAGTCTATGAGGTCACAAAGCTTCAGACATGACTTAGCGATTCAACAACAACTGGCACAAAAATAAACATGTATATCAATGGAAAAAGACAGAAAACCCAGAAATGAGCCCCTACCCTTATGGTCAATTAATCTATGACAAAGGAGGCAAGAATATACAATAGAGAAAAGACAATCTCTTCAGTAAGTTGTGCTGGGAAAACCGGACAGCTACATGTAAAAGAATGAAATTAGCAAGTTCTCTTAATACCATACACAAAAATAAATTCAAAATGGATCTTCCTGACCTAGGAAGTCTCCTGCAATACAGTCAAGATTCTTTACGGTCTGGGCTGCCAAGGAAATCCATAATTATGTGATTATATGCCATGAAATTAAAAGACACTTACTCCTTGGAAGGAAAGTTATGACCAACCTAGATGGCATATTCAAAAGCAGAGACATTACTTTGCCAACAAAGGTCCGTCTAGTCAAGGCTATGGTTTTTCCAGTAGTCATGTATGGATGTGAGAGTTGGACTGTGAAGAAAGCTGAGCGCCGAAGAATTGATGCTTTTGAACTGTGGTGCTGGAGAAGACTGGTGGGGACTCTTGAGAGTCCCTTGGACTCCAAGGAGATCCAACCAGTCCATTCTAAAGGAGATCAGCCTTGGGATTTCTTTGGAAGGAATGATGCTGAAGCTGAAACTCCAATACTTTGGCCACCTCATGTGAAGAGCTGACTCATTGGAAAAGACTCTGATGCTGGGAGGGATTGGGGGCAGGAGGAGAAGGGGACGACAGAGGATGAGATGGCTGGATGGCATCACCAACTCGATGGACATGAGTCTGAGTGAACTCTGGGAGTTGGTGATGGATAGGGAGGCCTGGCGTGCTGCAATTCATGGGGTTGCAAAGAGTTGGACATGACTGAGCGACTGAACTGAACTGATGTTAAAGAGAGATGTTAGAATTACAGAAACTCCCTGCACTGATTATTTGCTTACTCGTCTAAGACAGCAGGGATGAGCTGCTTCTTTATTCTGTAGTAAACATGGGACTGTTTTCATTTCTTGACTCTTCGGTTAATCTCCGTCAGTTTTTGGATCACAGGAAACTAAGTTCAGGCCTCTGAGACTGGGCTCCCCCCGATCCAAGGAGCAGGCTTGGTGGGAAGCAGAGGCATGATGGAGGCATTCACTTCCTCTATCCTAATCACTCAGACATGACTTCGGCTTAAGCTTCGAGCCTTTATTCTACACCACAAACAATCCCCCATATATTAAAACACATCACTCTCTTTGCGGACAGTGTCTCTTGAGTCTGGGCCAGTCTTCCCAGGAGGTGGAGGGATACCCACACTTCTAGGAGTATCCTGAAGTTTCTATCAGAAAGGTCTGCTCAGCATCTTGCATTCTGGCAATGGAGAGCTTCAGCCTCCAGCCTCAGTTCAGCTGATCAGTCGTGTCTGACTCTTTGCGACCCCATGGACTGCAGCAGCACGCCAGGCTTCCCTGTCCTTTACCAACTCTCAGAG
>NW_011495080.1:2565706-2594173 GCF_000754665.1 Bison bison bison
TTACCAACTCACGGAGCTTGCTCAAACTCATGTCCACTGAGTCGGTGATGCCACCCAACCACCTCATCCTCTGTCATACCCTTCTCCTCCAGCCTTCAATCCTTCCCAGCATCAGCCTTTTTCCAATGAGTCAGCTCTTTGCATCAGGTGGCCAAAGTATTGGAGTTTCAGCTTCAGCATCAGTCCTTCCAATGAATATTTAGGATTGATTTCCTTTAGGATTGACTGGTTGGATCTCCTTGCAGGCCAAAGGACTCTCAAAAGTCTTCTCCAACACCACAGTTCAACAGCATCAATTTTTCGGCACTCAGCTTTCTTTACAGGCCAACACTCACATCCATACATGACTACTGGAAAAACCATAGTTTTGACTAGATGGACCTTTGTTGGCAAAGTAATGTCTCTGCTTTTGAATATATTATCAAGATTGGTCATAACTTTACTTCCAAGGAGCAAACGTCATTTAATTTCATGGCTACAACCACCATCTAGAGTGATTTTGGAGCCCCCAAAAATAAAGTCAGCCACTGTTTCCCCATCTATTTCCCATGAAGTGATGGGACAAGATGCCATGATCTTAGTTTTCTGAATGTGGAGTTTTAAGGCAACTTTTTCACTCTCTTCCTTCACTTTCATCAAGAGGCTTTTTAGTTCTTCCTCACTTTCTGCCATAAGTGTGGTGCCATCTGCATATCTGAGGTTATTGATATTTCTCCCGGCAATCTTGAACCATCTTGTGCTTCATCCAGCCCAGCATTTTGCAAGATATACTCCGCATATAAGTTAAATAAGCAGGGTGACAATATACAGCCTTGAAGTACTCCTTTCCTGATTTGGAACCAGTCTGTTGTTCAATGTCCAGTTCTAACTGATGCTTCTTGACCTGCATACAGGTTCCTCAGGAGACAGGTCAGGTGGTCTGGTATTTCCATCTCTTTAAGAATCTTTCCATAGTTTGTTGTGATCCACACAGTCAAAGGCTTTGGTGTAGTCAGTAAAGCAGAAGTAGATGTTTTTCTGGAACTCTCTTGCTTTTTAGATGATCCAGTGGATGTTGGCAATTTGATCTCCAGTTCCTCTGCTTTTTCTAAATCCAGCTTGAACATCTGGAAGTTCACGGTCCACATACTGTTGGAGCCTCACTTGGAGAATTTTAAGCATTACTTTGCTAGCATGTGAGATAAGGGCAATTGTGCAGTAGTTTGAACATTCTTTGGCATTGCCTTTCTTTGGGATTGGAATGAAAACTGACCTTTTCCATTCCTGTGGCCACTGCTGAGTTTTTCAAATTTGATGGCATATTGAGTGCAGCACTTTTACAGAATCATCTTTTAGGATTTGAAATAGCTTAACTAGAATTTCATCACCTCTACTAGCTTTGTTTGTGGTGATGCTTCCTAAGGTCCACTTGACTTCACATTCCAGGATGTCTGGCTCTAGGTGAATGATCACACCATTATGGTTATCTGGGTTATGAAGATCTTTTTTGTATAGTTCTTCTGTGTATTTTTGTCAGCTGTTCTTAATATCTTCTGCCTCTGTTAGGTCTATACCATTTCTGTCCTTTACTGTGACCATCTTTGCATGAAATGTTCCCTTGGTATCACTAATTTTCTTGAAGAGATAAAAAACTAAAAATAGAACCACCATATGATCAAGCATCCCTTCATGGATCACAGGCCTTGTCCTGAAGAAGGAGCCTGAATAACTCAAAGAAGCTATGAGCCATGCAGTGCGGGGCCACCCAATACAGATGGGTCATAGTGGAGAGTTCTGACAAAACATGGTCCACTAGAGGACAGAATGACAAACCACTCCATCCAGTATTCTTGCCCAGAGAAACCCATGGACAGTATGAAAAGGCAAAAAGCTATGACCCTGGAAGGTGAGCCCGTCAGGTTGAGAGGTGTCCATTATACTACTGGGGAAGAGCCGAGGGCAATTACTAATAGCTCCAGAAAGAATGAAGCAGCAGGCCAAAGCAGAAACAACACTCAGCTGTGGATGTGTCTGATGGTGAAAGTAAAGTCCTATGCTGTAAAGAACAATATTGCATAGGAATCTGGAATATTAGGTCCACAAATCAAGGTAAATTGAACATGGTGAAGAAGGAGATGGCAAGAGTGAACATCAACATCTTAGGAATCAGTAAACTAAAATGGATGGGAAGGAGTGAACTTAATTCAGGTGACCATTATGTCTACTACTGTGGGCAAGAGTCCCTTAGAAAAAATGGAGCAGAAAAGTAAGGAGAGATAAGGCAGCCTTAAATGAACACTGCAAGAAAGTAGAGGAAAACAAAAGAATGGGAAAGACTTAGAGAGCTCTTCAAGAAAACTGGAGATATCAAGGGAACATTTCATGCAAGGACAGCACAATAAATGACAGAAATGGCAAGGACCTAACAGCAGCAGAAGGTATTAAGAAGAGGTGGCAAGAATACACAGAAGAACTATACAAAAAAAATGTCTTAATGACCCAGGTAACCATGATGGTGTGGTCACTCACTCACCTAAAACCAGACATCCTGGAATGTGAAGTCTAGTGGGCCTTAGGAAGCATTACCATGAACAAAGCTAGTGGAGGTGATGGAATTCCAGCTAAGCTATTTAAGATCCTAAAAGATGATGCTGTTAAAGAGCTGCATTCAATATGTCAGCATTTTTAGAAGACTCAGCAGTGGCCAAAGGGCTGGAAAAGGTCAGTTTTCATTCCAATTCCAAAGAAGGGGAGTACCAAAGAATGTTCAAACTACCACACAATTAGTGCTCATTTCACATGCTAGTAAGATTATGCTCAAAATCCTTCAAGCTAGGCTTCAGCAGTACACGAACTGAGAACTTCCAGATGTACAAGCTGGGTTTCGAAGAGGCAGGGGAACCAGAGATCAAACTGCCAACATTCACTGGATCATAAAGAAAGCAAGGGAATTCCAGAAAAACATCTACTTCCACTTCATTGATTACACTAAAGCCATTGACTGTGTAGATAACAATAAACTGGAAAATTCTTAAAGAGATGGGAATACCAGATCACCTTACCTGTCTCCTGAGAAATTTGTATGAGGGTCAAGAAACAACAGTTAGAACCTTACATGGAATGACTGATTGGTTCAAAATTGGGAAAGGAGTAGGATAAGGCTGTATATTATCACCCTGTTTATTTAACTTATATGTGCCAGTGGTACAGAACCTGCCTGCCAATGCAGGAGACTGTAAGAGATGTGAGTTTCATCCCTGGGTCAGGAAGATCTGGATAAGAGCATGGCAACCCATTCCAGCATTCTTGCGTGAATCCCATGGACAGAGAAACCTGGCGGGCTACAGTCCACAGGGTTGCAAAGAGTTAGACACGACTGAAGTGACTTAGCACACATGATTTAGCACACACACATGCAGAGTACATCATGCAAAATGCCAGGTTGGATGAATCACAAGCTGGAATCAAGAATGACAGAAGAAATATTAACAACCTCAGATATGCAGATGATTCTACTCTAATAGCAGAAAGTACAGAGGAACTAAAGAGCCTCCTGATAAGGGTGAAAGAGGAGAGTGAAAAAGCTGGCTTAAAACTCAACATTCAGAAAACTAAGATCATGGCATCCAGTCCCATCTTCATGGCAAACTGAAGGGGAAAAGTGGAAACAGTGACAGATTTTATTTTCTTGGGCTCCAAGATCACTGTGGATAGTGACTACAGCCATGAAATTAAAAGACTTGCTCCTTTGATGGAAAGTTATGACAAACCTCGACAGTGTATTAAAAAGCAAAGACATCACTTTGCCCTCAAAGGTCCATCTAGTCAAAGCTATGGTTTTTCCAGTAGTCAATATGGATGTGAGAGTTGGACCATAAGAAAGCTGAGTGTCGAAGAACTATTGATGCTTTTAAATTGTATTAGAAAAGAGTTTTGAGAATCCATTTAACCGCAAGATCAAGCCAGTCAATCCTAAAGGAAATCAACACTGAATATTCATTGGAAGGACTGAAGCTGAAGCGCCAATAATTTGGCTACCTGATGCAGAGTCAACCCACTGGAAAAGACTTTGATGCTGGGAAAGACTGAATGCAAAAGGAGAAGTGGGTGGCAGAGGATGACATGGTTAGATAGCATCATCAACTCAATGGACATGAATCTGAACAAACTCTGGGAGGTAGCGAAGGACATGGAAGCCTGGCGGGCTTTAGTCCATGGGGTCACAAAGCGGTGGACTTAGTAACTGAACTTAGTAACTGAAGAACAACACCATCATGATCTGGCAATTCCACTCATGGGCATATATGCAGAAAAGACCATAATTCGAAAAGATAATGCACCCCAATGTTCATTTCAGTACTATTTACAATAGCCAAGACATGGAAGCAACCTAAACGTCCATCGACAGAGGAATGGATAAGATGTGGTACATATATACAATGGAATATCACTCAGCTATAAAAAAGGACAAATTAATGTCATTTGCAGCAACATGGATGGACCTAGATATTATTATACTACGTGAAGTAAGTCAGACAAAGACAAATATCATATGTATCACCAATATGTGGAATCTAATTTTTAAAAATGATACAAATGAACTTATTTATGAAACAGAAATAGACTGATAGATTTTGAAAACAAACATGGTAATCACAGGGGAAATGTTGTGGGGGAGGGATAAATAAGAAACTTGCGGTTACATACAGACCGCATCATATGTAAGATAGATAACCAGCAAAGACCTACAGTATAACACAAGGAATTCTACTCAATTTTCTGTAATTAACTTTATGAGAAAAGGATCTGAAAAAGAAATGAATATACGTATATGTATTAATGAATCACTTTGTTGCACACCTGATACTAACACAACACTGCAAATCAACCATATTCCAATAAAATTTAAAAACAAACAAAAAGAACCCCAAACAATCTAGTCAAAAAATGAACAGTTAAATAGATATTTTTCCAAAGAAGACACAGATGGCCAACAGGCACAGGAAAAGATGCTCACCACTGATAATATCAGAGAAATGTAAATCAAAAGAACAATGAGGTTATCACCTAACACAGGTCAGAATGACTATCAAAAAGTCTGCAAAGAATAAAGCTGGAGAGGGTGCGGAGAAAAGGGAACACTTATACACTGTTGGTAGGAATGTAAATTGGTGTAGCCACTATGGAAAACAGTATGGAAGTTTCTTAAAAAGCTAAAAATAGAACTGCCATATGATCCAGCAATCCCATTCCTGGGATTTATATCCAGAAATAACTAAAACTCTAATTCAGAAAGAGACATGCATTCCAGTGTTCATAGCAGCACTATTTACAATAGCCTAGATTTGGAAGTTACCCAAGTCCCCATCAATAGATGACTGATTTAAGATGTATTGTATACATATATATAATAATAAAATATTACTCAGCCATAAAAATGAATGGGATATGGCCATTTGCAACAATATGGACCTCAAAAATACATGAATGGACCTTGAGAACATTATACCTGTATGTATGTAAGCCCAAGTTCCTTATTTATCCCTCCCCCACATTTCTCCTGTGGTAAACATGTTTGTTTTCAAAAATCTATCAGTCTATTTCTGTTTTGTAAATAAGTTCATTTGTACCATTTTTTAAAATACCTGTGAAGTTAGACAGAGGAAGACAAACTTCAATATGGTTTATATGTGGAATCTAAAAAACAATACAAATGAATCTATATACAAAATAGAAACAGATTCATAGACATAGAAAACAAATTTATGGTTATCGCAGGGGAAAGGAAGGGGGAGGGATAAATTAAGAGTATGGGATTAACAACCTACTATACATAAAATAGATAAAAACAAGGCTTTACTGAATAACACAGGCAATTACATTATCTTCTAATAACCTATAATGGAAAATAATGTGAAAAACTATCTATATTATATATATATAACTGAGTCACTTTTCTGTATACCTGAAACTAACAGAATACTGTAAATCTCCTATACTGCAATTAAAAAAAATGCTCAAACTCCAAAATACTCTTATTAAAAATACATCTCTCCTTACCAATAACAGAATAATAATTCCTGTGTTATTCACTCTGACTTTTCTAGCTTTCTCTCATTTTTCATCTACTTAAGGTCTTATCAGAAAGAGAAGGGAGAATATATGAATAATTTCAAACCTGTTAGAAGTGCACACTGATGGATGTCTTCATTTACAAACTTCATAAAGTTATCCTCATCCTAAAACAAGAGAATTTAAAAATATTTCTATTTTAAAAACAGCTTTTCAATCCAGAAATATTTTACATCTTAATGCTTAGAACTGAATGTGTCTTTAATCTTTAATAAATGAAAAAATTAAAGGGTTATTATCAGCTGTTGGTCTCAAAGTACCCAACACTTTGACATCCTGAAACAAAGTTTTCATCTTTTATTTCTCTTCTTCAAGGCAAGGCCATATTAATGATTGTAGAGAAGAAATAGTTTAAAGATTTTTGTTAAACCTGGCAAAACAATTCAAATTCAATATAAAATTAACCGGAAAATGGAAGAAAGACAAGAAACTCAGAAAGCCGCAGACATTTTAATGGGTTATACCTCATTTGGGGAGTTTATTTTGGGACCTTAACTTACATAGATAATTTATACTTTACTAAAATGTGAAGGGAATTTCTTAGAAATATGTGCTGGAACCAGAAGAAATCTTTTTAACTACTGCTGAGCTATTTTGTTTATAGAGAAAAACTACTGTTTCTCCCCTCCCCGCTTTCTTCCTCTATGTACTTTTGCCACATCACTGCCACAGGAAACCTATTATGGTGACACACAGTAGGTTTAGAAATAGGAGGTCGCACTCTGAAGATAACTCAGAGAAGTCTTACCCAAAATACTTTCTCAAATAAACCCCAATATAGATTCTCTTTTTACATAGGGCATACTGCACACAGTTACAGCTTTGCTTTCAATCAATTTATTTCCCAACTTCAGTGACAAGTGATTTAAGTATCCAACTGATTGTTAGTCAATTGAATTGATAACATTTTTACTGGGAATTCGTATTTTATAACAAGTTTTAAGTAGGATAAAGTTGAGAAAAACATACTGATTCATCTTCATCACTGATTGTTCTGTCTGAATAGTCTTCCTTTTCTGAATCTTCTGACATCTCTTCCAGTATCTGGCTTGAAATTTCTTTTATTATGTAGGTTGGCTATAAAACAATTTGTAAGGAACTTGTTTGGTAGTTTTCTTTTTAAGCACACATTAAATGTTTATCCCCAAATATATTCAATTTAATTAATAGTGACAAAAGGTTCCTCTATAAAGTAAATTAGGACACAGCTAATTAAACCTTTAATTTCAAAGATTTAAATAATTTTCTATTTTTATTAGAGACAAAAATCACAAAAGAAAAAACAAATAATTTAATTGAAAAAGGAATTTCCAGGGTACACAGTCAAATCATTTACATCCTCTATTTACAATTAAATACCATACAGCGATAGAAAGTTCAGAATGAGCCTGAGGCATTAAAAAAAAATCATGATTCAAAGAAAATTTACAGTTACTGATTCAGGCATTGAGTTTCAATAATATAGTTAATATTTTTTCTGCGTAATTTTTCAAATGAAAATAGGCTTTTATTCTCTGTATTTTGGTTGATATTCTGTAGGTACTGTCTGTTCTAAATATTCGGTTGTAAGTCTTACTGGAATTTCAATCAATACGACAACGACCATTAATCCTCCCAATGCGAGTATTCTCTTAAATGGTAAAGACAATGAAATAATAGAAATTGCTTGTCAAGAGTCTACTATTTTTGAGAGACTAAAGGAATTTACTAATTTTGAAACTACTGGTTTACGCTCTTTTCTACAAAAAGGGTTTTAGAGCGTGGACGACATAAAGACGCTCTTTTCAACAAAGTGTTTAGAGCGAGGACTATATAAAGCCCAAGCTCCATAGCGGAAAAACTACGAATACAACAGAAAAGTCTGTCTTATGGGTGATTCCTTCAGTAGTAAGAGACTGAAGTTTCCGTTTGGGGACCGCAACTCCAATTTTGGAAAACTAGACTGGTATAAATTTTGGTTCTGTGTTTTTAGGTGAAAATAAGAGGCGCACCAACCTGCTGCAGGGTAGAACCTAAGCGCCAGGGACGCCACAGACACAGGCAGATCTAAGGGGCGCTCCCTCCGCGCGCTTCTTCTATCTCAGAAGCGACACTGCCGGCACCGCCCCGCCCAGTCGTGCGGGGGGCCTTCCGCGGGCAGGAACAACTTCCTCGGCTGGAAGGACAGTGAAGCCACAATTCCCGGGGGGCCCAGGTGTTCCTCCCACACTTACTTCGCGACCCAGCAGTAGGGGGAAGGGCACATTTTCTGGGGCGCTATCTTTCCCCTTAGGGACTGTCCCCCTCGGCACTTCCCTGTCCCGTCGCGGCCACCTCCCCCTCGCCCCGAGTTTCCCGGCCAGGTCAGTCGTCCCGCGGCCCGGCCAGCCGCCTCTTCCGTGCCGGGAGCCGCAGCTCTGCCCCAGACGCCAACAGCCCCGACACTGGATAAAACTCTACCGCAGTTGAGCAGCCCCCGCCACGCCCTTCACCTCGTGGCGCGCCGCACTTGTTACCAGGGCAACGGGGTCACCCTCGCGAGACCTCGGGCAGACAGCTACGCTGCATTTCAGCTGAAGTAAAGGGAAAGCTCAACTGGAATTCCATCACCTTCACTATCTTTGTTCGTAGTGATGCTTTCTAAGGCCCACTTGACTTCACATTCCAGGATGTCTGGCTCTAGGCCAGTGATCACACCATCGTGATTATCTTGGTTGTGAAGCTCCTTTTTGTACAGTTCTTCTGTGTATTCTTGCCACCTCTTCTTAATATCTTCTGCTTCTGTTAGGTCCATACCATTTCTGTCCTTTATCGAGCTCATCTTTGCATGAAATGTTCCTTTGGTATCTCTGATTTTCTTGAAGAGATCCCTAGTCTTTCCCATTCTGTTGTTTTCCTCTATTTCTTTGCATTGATCGCTGAAGAAGGCTTTCTTATCTCTCCTTGCTATTCTTTGGAACTCTGCATTCAGATGCTTTTATCTTTCCTTTTCTCCTTTGCTTTTTGCTTCTCTTCTTTTCACAGCTATTTGTAAGGCCTCCCCAGACAGCCATTTTGCTTTTTTGCATTTCTTTTCCATGGGGATGGTCTTGATCCCAGTCTCCTGTACAATGTCACGAACCTCATTCCATAGTTCATCAGGCACTCTATCTATCAGATCTAGGCCCTTAAATCTATTTCTCACTTCCACTGTATAATCATAAGGGATTTGATTTAGGTCATACCTGAATGGTCTAGTGGTTTTCCCTACTTTCTTCAATTTAAGTCTGAATTTGGCAATAAGGAGTTCATGGTCTGAGCCACAGTCAGCTCCTGGTCTTGTTTTTGCTGACTGTATGGAGCTTCTCCATCTTTGGCTGCAAAGAATATAAACCTCATGCGAAGAGTTGACTCATTGGAAAACACTCTGATGCTGGGAGGGATTGGGGGCAGGAGGAGAAGGGGACGACAGAGGATGAGATGGCTGGATGGCATCACTGACTCGATGGACATGGGTCTCAGTGAACTCCGGGAGTTGGTGATGGACAGTGAGGCCTGGCGTGCTGCGATTCATGGGGTCGCAAAGAGTCGGACACAACTGAGCGACTAATCTGATCTGATCTGAAAGGGAAAGCTGTACTTGGATGGCATCACCGACTCAATGGACTAAAGTTTGAGTAAGCTCGGGAGTTGGTGATGGACAGGGAGGCCTGGCCGTGCTGTAGTCCATGGGGTGGCGGGGAGTCAGACACGACTGAGGGACTGAACTGAACTGAACTGAAAGGGAAAGTGCTGAAGATGACGGGAGCTAGGGAGAGACACACAGGCGTCAAAGTGCCGCTGGCTGCGGTAAGGTGGCTAGCAAGAAATCATAGGGGCGGACAAGTATTTGTTCCCTCGGTGCTGCACCTCAGCTGTCTGCCTTTTCCCTTCTCCGAGGAGACAGTGGAGCAGACTGGTTAAGGCTTGTGCTTTGTTGAACTTTATTTGTAGCCACACAGTTGCATTTTGCACAGTTGTGTGGCCAATAATCTTTATTGGATTTGGAAAATGAGACTTTTCTTTTTAAATGTTTGATAGAAGAGTCAGAGATAAACCAGGGTGAAGTCTCGAGATTTTTATCAGCTCAGAGATACTTTAAGAATAATAATCATGGTTCAGTGATAAAGAATCCGCCGGCCAATACAGGGGACACAGGTTCAATCCCTGGGTCTGGAAGATCCCCTGGAGAAGGAAATGGCAACCCACTCCAGTATTCCTGCCTGGAGAATCCCATGGACAAAGAAGTCTGGCGGGCTACAGTCCACAGAGTCGGAAATGGCTCAGACACGACGCAGTGAGTAAACATTGACAACAACGGTGTGGAGGACATTATGCAAATTACATTACATGACTGTTTCATGTAATTAAATATGATCTTCCCATAACAGACTTAGTCATTATTCCTGTATATTCAATCTTGATTTCCCCCTGGTCTTTAGCTAATTGGATACTTTATTTGGAATAGTTTTCCAAGTACAGCTAAAAAAAAAAATCTTTGGTGCCTGCATGAGGCATTATGTGTCATGAGATTTGTAATATTGTAGAAATGGAGATGATGGACCATAGCAAGTTTCACAGTAGAATAAAGAGCAAAGCAATAGCTTAAACATGGAAATAGATTAATAGTCTCTGGTTAAATTTTGTCAGTTTCCAAAAAATAACATAATTTTTTGAGGTCAGAGGTTTGGAAGATTGGCCCTTCCAGAAAAAGAAATAGAGCACATTATTAGATCACACTTTCTTGGAAAATAATAACCCTTTATAATTGTACCTGGTTTTATGTCATCAGTTCATTTCAGTCTCAGTCGTGTCCGACTCTTTGCGAACCCATGAACCTCAGCACGCCAGGCCTCCCTGTCCATCACCAACTCCTGGAGTCCACCCAAACCCATGTCCATTGAGTCAGCGATGCCATCCAACCATCTTATCCTCTGTCGTCCCCTTCTCCTGCCCTTAACCTCTCCCAGCATCAGGGTCTTTTCAAATGAGTCAGCTCTTCGCATCAGGTGGCCAAAGTATTGGAGGTCATACATGTTACTACAGATGACATGCATAGACAATTTTTATATATGGAATCTATTTTGTGTTGGATTTTAGAGTCAAGATTGCAAGCCATAGTGTCAGACACACAAGGTGAAACTCCAAGAAATGATCTAACCAAGTTACACAAGAAATGGATGGCAGGGCTGGAACTTAGGTCTCAAGATCTTTAGTTCAAATGTTTACGCAATCGTATTTCAAGTGATCCTACAGAGAAAAATTTTAGTGTGTAATAAAAATTAAAAAACTTTGAAAATTTTTTACTCATTCTTTCATTAATTCAACAAGTATTTATTCAATCCCTACTACTTGCCAGGGATTGTTCCCTGTGGAAGGCTTTTGAAGGGAATAAAACAGATATTCCTTGTGGAGATTATGTGCTACTGGGAGAAGACAGACCAATCAGTTCAGTCGCTCAGTCATGTCCGACTCTTTGCGACCCTGTGGACTGCAGCACACCAGGCCTCCCTGTCCATCACCAACTCTCGGAGTTACTCAAACTCATGTCCATTGAGTCAGTGATGCCATCCAACCATCTCAGCCTCTGTCGTCCCCTTCTGCTCCCGCCTTCAATCTTTCCTAGCATCAGGGTCTTTTCCAACGAGTCGGCACTTCACATCCGGTGGCCAAAGTATTAGAACTTCAGCTTCAGCATCAGTCCTTCCAATGAACCCCCAGGACTGATTTCCTTTAGGATGGACTGGTTGGATCTCCTTGCAGGCCAAGGAACTCTCAAGAGTCTTCACCACCACAGTTCAAAAGCGTCAGTTCTTCAGCACTCAGCTTTCTTTATAATCCAACTCTCACATCCATACATGACTACTGGAAAAACCATAGCCTTGACTAGATGGACCTTTGTTGGCAAAGTAATGTCTCTGCTTTTTAATAAGCTGTCTAGGTTGATCATGGAGAACGCAATGGCACCCCACTCCAGTACTCTTGCCTGGAAAATCCCATGGTTGGAGGAGCCTGGTGGGCTGCAGTCCATGGGGTCGCTAAGAGTCGGGCACAACTGAGCGACTTCACTTTCACTTTTCACTTTCATGCATTGGAGAAGGAAATGGCAACCGACTCCAGTGTTCTTGTCTGGAGAATCCCAGGGATTGGGGAGCCTGGTGGGCTGCCGTCTATGGGGTCGCACAGAGTCGGACACAACTGAAGCAACTTAGCAGCAGCAGGTTGATCATAACTTTGCTTCCAGGGAGCAAGCATCTTTTAATTTTATGGCTGCAGTCACCATCTGCAGTGATTTTGGAGCTCCCCAAAATAAAGTCTGCCACTGTTTCCACTATTTCCCCACCTATTTGCCATGAAGTGATATGACCGGATGCTACGATCTTAGTTTTATGAATGTTGAGTTTTAAGCCAACTTTTTCACTCTCCTCTTTCACTTTCATCAGGAGGCTTTTTAGTTCTTCTTCACTTTCTGCCATAAGGGTGGTGTTAAAAAAAAAAAGCACCCAGCTGATAATAATTGGCGTGGAGAGAAATAAAATGGAAAACTAAAGCGCATAGGGAGTACTCTGGTGGGTGGACCTCAGTAGATGTGGCTCTCCTGATGAACAGTCCAGGAAAGTCTCTCTGAACAGACTTTTGAGCAGAGACCTGAAGCAAGGAAAGGGATGAGCCACGTGGATGTCTAGGGGGAGACCTTAGCAGGCAGGAGAATCAGCAAGTACAATGGTTCTGAGAGAAGACCATGTTATGAATTACACTAGGCAGAACTGTTTAGCCCAGGGGTCCCCCACCTATGGAATCTAATGCCTGATGATCTAAGGTGGAGCTCATATTATAATAACAGAAATAAAGTCAAGTGAAAGTCGCTCAGTTGTGTCTGACTCTTTATGACCCCATGGACTGTAGCCCACCAGGCTCCTCTGTCTCTGGAATTCTCCAGGCAAACATACTGGAGTGGGTAGCCGTGCCCTTCTCCAGGGGATCTTTCCAAGCTAGGGATTGAACCCATGTCTCCTACATTAGAGGAAGATTCTTTACCATCTGAGCCAAAAGTGCACAATAAATGTGCCTGAATCATCCCCAAACCACCCCTTACCCCTGGTCTGTGGAAGAATTGTCTTTCACAAAACTAGTTCCTGGTGACAAAAAGGTAGGGGACTGCTGGTTTACCTGGAGTCATTACATTTTAAGGAAAGAGGTTTCATTAGGACCTCTTTCTTCCCCAGATGAATTTAAAATGATGTCCTTAAGCACCTGTTGCTTTTTAGCTTTTTTTTTTTTTTAAGAAAAACTTACTCTCCTATTTGACAGTAGAATATAGTGAAAATGAAATTCTTTGCCTTCAAATTAAAGTGGAAGGAGTAAACGTCATCCCAAAGGTCTATTATGGCATATTGAGTTTTTGTTCCCCTTGTCTATGATCTTATCAGAGGTTAAGGGATACACTCCACATGGAGCAGCTTCTGCTTCCTAGTAAGTCCGCTTTACCTGTGCAGTAACTTTTCCTCCTCCAGTTTTTGGATGGATTCATCTCCTCTAAGCCTGCAGTATAAAAGGCAATAGTAAGAAAAGAAAAGAAAAGAAAAACCCAAAAGGTACAGTTATTGGCATGGCAATCAGGAGTTAAGGTCACTTTAGCAACATATGGCCAAATGTAAATTGTGTTAGGAATGTGATTTATTCTGTGTGGTCATATCATTTTGAGCAGAGACTTAAATGAGAAGATGAGATGACTAGGGTAATCAGTTATTTATGACATCACAGAAGTCAGTGGTTATGTGGCTGTAGAGGCCTTGTCATCATTTGGCTGAGGAATCCGTATGGATCCCAGGAGCACCTGGGGTTATCTGATATTTGATATGCAGTACATGTTCAATTTCAAACTCGATTCAGTGTCCTCCTCATTACCTCCCAAATCTGTCCCTAGCTCTGGTGACTTAGAAAGTGAGAGGAAAGTGATGTTCTACTATTTACATTCATCCCCTCTTTCTTCCAAGTGCTAGTTCCTTGTCGTGTGAGGATGATTCAGGGCTGGGGGAAGGGCAGATATCTCATGGCTGGGCCAAGTTGCAGAGTCTGCCGTGGTGGCCTTCAGTGCTGTCATTGTTCTTTGTCCGTGTGCTTCAAGAGGAGCACGGTGGCCCCAACTTGCCCCTTGACAAGGGGCTGTCTTCAAGGCATGCTCCTAGGAAATAGCAATCTCTTGTGAGGAATTACGGGGAACAGAGGTTAGAATGTTGATTCTTTATTTACTACCTCGTAATGAATTTGGCTTGGATAAGGATCCAAATTTCTGTTTCCATTTACTTTTCTTCCAGCACTTGCTTCTATTAGTACTTGGCAAAGGTATTTTGTAGAAAATAAATGTGTTTTACTGAAATAATAATGCTTATTTTGGCAAACTCTTTTCTCATTAGGAAGCCAAAGCTAATAGCAATTGCATTTATCCATGGATACCAGGCTAAGTGAACGTATATCTAAAACTAAAGATGTACAAATGTTGATAGTAAAGGGGTAGAGAAAGTTATATATCAAATACACACACACCACACACACACAAAGGTTGAAAATAAAAGAGTCGAGAACCGACTGTAATGCTCTGTCGTAACCTAAATGGGAAGGAAATCCAAGGAAGAGGGAATGTATGTACACATGTGGCTGATTCACTTTGCTTCATAGCAGAAACTAACACAACACGGTAAAGCTACTCCAATAAAAAAAAAATTGAAAAATAAGAGACCAAAAACTACAACTAATCGTTGAGGCAGTGAAGTTAAAAAGAAAAAAGTAAAAGGGTAGAAGTAAAGTTAGCAGTTGCCAAGTCTCAGTTGCTCAGTCTGACTCTTTGGGACCCCATAGACTATCGCCCACCAGGCTCCTCTGTTCATGGGATTCTCCAGGCAAGAAAATTGGAGAAGGTTGCCATTTCGTACTCCAGGGGATCTTCCCAACCCAGGGATTGAACTGCACCTCCTGTGTTTCTTGCCCTGGCAGGCAGATTCTTTACCACTGAGCCACCTGCGAGTGCTAACCAAAAGAAAGCCATGGAAGCAACGTTAAGAATAGAAAAAATAAACTTTAAGGCAAAAATCTTTTCTATAATTAGAGCATCACTTCATAATTGTGGTGCTACCAGTAAAGAGCCTGCCTGCCAATGCAGGATACTTAAGAGACACTGTTCAATCAATCCTGGGTCAGGAAGTTTCCTGTGGAGGAGGACATGGCAACCCATGCCAGTATTCTTCCCTGGAGAATTCCATGGACAGAAGAGCCTGGTGGGCTACAATCTATTGGGTCACAAAGAGTTGGACAAGACTGAAGCAACTTAGTAGGCACACGCACTTCGTAATACTAAAATAATTCAATTCACTTGGAAAATGATTCCAGATTTCTGTATGCACCAAAACCATGAGCTTAAAATATGAAAGCAAAATTAATATATTCACAAGTAGAAATAGACAACTCCATAATAATAGAGGGGGATTTTCACATTCCTTTTTCAGTCATAGCTAGAAGAAAGGAACAAAACATTAGTAAGGATATAGAATGTTTGGACAACATGATTAATAAGCTTAAACACAAATAGACACAGCACTCAAATCAAGACCTTATTAGGCCATCTCCTTATTCTGTGGAAGAAGATGTGTTTAGGGTCATGAGATCTTATCCATCTTTCTACTTGGAACACACATGCAAGCAAGAGTAGAAAAAACTCCCTAATACAGACCTGTTTCTACATCACACACAAGACCCTAACATCTTTGAGCTCAAACCCTGAATATGCACATTGTAGGACTAACTTTGACCCATCCCTAATCCTATCAGTTTGGTACTAGTACTACAGGCTGTATGCTTTTCATTGCTTAATTTTGTGATAGACTTTGATGATAAGTATCTTATTGTCTAAACTTAGAGTCCTTATGAGGATGGAAATGTCAAAAGTACTAATGTTTTTAAGGTACAGTAGTTTGCTAACTCTTTATCAGTCTTATGAACAGGGCTGAGGGGACTGTTCAGAGCCTCTGGACTCACAATTTAAAACCTTTATAAGGGGACTTCCCTGGTAGTGCAGTGGTTAAGAACCCACCTTCCAATGCTGGGGACACAGGTTCAATCCCTGGTGGGGGAAACTAAGATCCCATATACCATGATGGGAACTGAGCCCGCGTGTGCTAGAGTCCCTGCTCTGCAATGAGAGGCCTGAATGCCACAACTGCAGAAAGTTCGCACACAGCAATGAAGACCCAGCACAGTCAAAATAATACAAGTAAATAAATAAAACCTTTGTAAGACGAGCCTCAGATTTCAAGTAGTGCTACTTAAATACATAAAACTGCTATGAAAAAATACCTTTGGATTTAAATATAATCACTAGTGTCTTGCAAATAGTATTTTATAGACAAATAGTATATATTGAAAGTGAAAGTGAAGTCGCTCAGTCGTGTCCGACTCTTTTCGACTCCGTGGACTGTAGCCTACAAGGCTTCTCCGTCCATGGGATTCTCCAGGCAAGAATACTGGAGTGGGTTACCATTTCCTTCTCCAGGGGATCTTCCCGACCCAGGGATCGATCCCAGGTCTTCCTCATTGGAGGTAGATGCTTTAACCTCTGAGCCGCCAGGGAAGCCCCCTGGAGAAGGCAATGGCACCCAATTCCAGTACTCTTGCCTGGAAAATCCTATGGATGGAGGAACCTGGTGGGCTGCAGTCCATGTGGTCGCTGAGGGTCGGACCTGACTGAGCGACTTGACTTTCACTTTTCACTTTCCTGCATTGGAGAAGGAAATGGCAACCCACTCCAGTGTTCTTGCCTGGAGAATCCCAGGGACGGGGGAGCCTGATGGGCTGCCGTCTATGGGGTCGCACAGAGTCGGACACGACTGAAGTGACTTAGCAGTATAGCAGTATATATTAAATGGGTATTTCTACTATAAAAGACACTGCCTTTTAGAAAACAATACTGCCACCGCAGGAGCAAGAGCAATGACTTGTGACAACATGGGGAATGAGAGGAGGAGAAAGGAACATTTGATAATTTTTTTTTAAGAAAAAGTTTTTAATCCCTCTTTTCAAACTTTCCATATATGTTTGATCAGTTGTCCCAGTCAAAGCGATTCTTAATGTTCTGTTGAAAAACTGCTTGTAATAAGAAGTATCTAATAATATGAAATAGCTTTCTTCCTTAAAAAATGAATCCAAGACTCAATCTGAAATACACATTTTGCTATGCCATCATCTTTATTACATCAGACAGAACTCTTTTAATCAATATAGTACATAAAACAAGTGAGGCAAAGACATTTGGAGGAATTCCATTTATTGTGGATGCATTTTCACAATATATATTTATTGCAGCGATCAATTATCAGTGAAAAATATTGTGTTTATAAAATTTTCAGGAATGGCAGATTCACAGAACATGCTAGTCACCTTGCAGGTTTATCTCTTAAAAAGATAACAAAGAGAATTGTAATGAAACAAGTAAACGAGGAGTTTCTTTTTCAAAAAATTAAATTCAAACCAAACAAAAATCTACCCTAAAAGTTATTCCATCCAAATACTGGAATAAAAGTCAGGATCAATCGATATATTCTCTTCTTAACTTTAGACTTTCTAGAAAAAAATATATAACAGTGATCAGGAGAAGCTCTTATTCAAAAGTACAACAAAGAAACTTTATCTCGCTATAGGCCATAATTCAAACTTTGATCCATTTCACTCCAGTCGTGGGAGTCAGTGCTAACTCAGGCACTGCACGTGAATTCTAGTTCATCTTATCATAGACTCATGTCTACTCTGTCATGGGTGGGTGACTTGTGCAATATTGCTGGCTTTACTTTCTTTGGCCTAGGTGTGCTAAAAGCTAGAGGAGTCAACAACTCTATATTGATTTTCGAGGAAAAGAGCCTCTGGAAGGCGCTAGTCACTCCTCATGCCAGCCCTACCCTGGCAAGCTCCCCCAGGGAACATTGTGGATTAGAAAAGGGTCATTTGGGAGGCTCCCTCATTGTGGTAGGAATTGATACTAAGATAACTTTGGTAAGTCATGAGGTATAGGTTTATAGAACTACACTATACGTATAGCTCTATGCTAGAACATATTGCCAAGACACTGGAGTACTCTTATTTATTGTGAAGAATAGATGAATGCATATGAGCTAAAAGAAGATCTGATATCCGGATTGTGTGTGTACAAATGATGAGTTGACAGACTCTTGGGGAAAAAGGTAAAATTAATGAAAATTACATATATATTTTTTGAAAGCTCAGCACATTATCAACTTATGGCAAGTACCAATGACTAATAAAGGTAGAAAAGTTTAACTAAAAAGATGTTAAAGATGTAAGTAGGTCATGACTCCTAAATAGTGGCTTTTGCTTACTTTTCTGCTTCCAGAGATTAGTCAAAGTTGGTCTTAGTACACTTATTTATGGAATTCTAAGCTGTACAATTTTGTCACTAAGATTCTTGTCTTTAATTTTCAGAGAAGGAAGAGAACTCAGATAGCATTTAAGCCAATCTATTGTGAACTTGATTCTTAAGAGTGAAGTTCTGAGCAAGCTTTAAGTTTGGTAGATTTGGTACAATTCACACTGGACTTCAGGATTGCTCTTAATTATAAACTAAGTACTATGTTTTATAGAAAATGTCAATGCATTTTGACACTTTGAATCTCTCTTTCTTATAGGTTATCCAGCATTGGAAACATATCGATACCTATTCTGCCATGTTGCTATTGGCAAATATGAAATATTAATATAATATTGTGATTTTTAGTTTTTAAAAAGCAGTGATATTGGCTAGTTACAGGGACATACTGCTAAATATAATAGCCTAGCACATAAAAAAGCTTTCTACCATTAGTGTGTTTGTGTACATGTATGCACATACATACATGATCAGGGTCATCTAAAATGTGGTTTACTATCACTACCAAAGAAATCCACAAAGCAACCAACCTAAAGAAATCAGTACCACTGTCAGCTAACATCATAACCCAATTTAGATATTCATCAACATGAAAAAAGTAATACCTTAACCGTACATCTTTCTATTTTGAAGAGAAACATTGCAGTATCTCAAATCTGAAGTGGGTTACTTTCACAAAGTGTTACAATTGCCTATAAGATAATTTCTTCCATGCTTTATTCTAAAGTGCAGAAATGACATGACTTCTGTTTTGTTTTTAAACCACTAGGTTTCATTTTTCTGGATACTGCACATTCCTCAGGCAATTTCCAACTCGGATCTCCTTTTGTTGACTTTCAATGTGGCTGGTATCACTGTTCAGACACAGAGTTAGGATGATCAGTAGAAAAGTCTCTATTTCACAGCATGGGTTTCTTTAGAAACAGGCTCCTGTGCAAAGGCAGTACTTTTACCATGAACATTTCTAGACTGTGATTATTAAATATAGTGATAATATACATGGGTTTACTGGGATAATGAAAAACAAAACAAAAGGAAATGAACCCAATTTAGTAAATCAACATAAATATAAAACAGAGCAAATTAGCCCTCTTCAACTGAGCTGGTCCAGCATCTTGAGCGGCTACTTTGGGTTCTTTCTTGAACTGTCTCAAACCTGCTAAGAGAAGAAAGCTTTAAATAGGCAGGCCATGATGTTTCAGCTAGACATTTTGTGTCAGAATAAAAAAAAAGAATCATAATATGGCAGGAATAAATGTTTATGAAAGGGAGGATTATTGTTGGCATTTCATTTAAATATGCTCCTGTTCTTTCAGTCTATCCTTTCCTCTGTTGTTTTTTTCACTTTCCTCTTTTTTTCTTCTTTATATTCCCTTTTTCATATCTTGATCTGGAGCCTTGCTCATGGCATTCAGGGTCAAAGAGGTTTGTTGTTGTTTTTTTTTTTAACTACTATAAGGACCAGGACTCTATGATATGCATCCCAAGATAGGCATGCATGACTGAATGGCTTAGTCTAGGCCACATCAAGGCATGATGGTAAAGCGGACTAGGCTTATCTTCAGTTCTCTCCAGTTTTTTCATTTCCTACTTCCTATTCATACACCCCTACCCTAGAAACATGTCTGATCCATGGTCTCATTGTACACCATTTCTTTTCTTCTGCTAGCTGATAAAAGTCTTTGCTGAAGTATTCATGAATGTTGAGTTGTTGTGAATCCGCAATTTCAAATAGATAGTTTCATTTCAAAGGAATTACTGCATGACATGACACTAGTGAGTTTGACATTTTGGCCCAAAGGAGCTGTCTACTTTGCTACCTCATAAACTCAGCTCTGGGACTGCTGGTTATGTTATTATTATTACTGTAGAAAGAGTTTCATGGTATAGATCAAAGAGAAGGGGCTGGTATGTGTGAAGTCTTACCCTTTATCACAATGTTGCACAATTTCAGGGAGTACCGTTTGTGTTGTATTGTATGTGAGTGGTGCTGTCTGAGTCTGACCATCCCAGACCGTATCTTTACTTTCTAGAACACTGCCTCAGAGGAATGCTGTCCAGAGGGGATCTATTAAACTTGTGATGATGGCCTATGGACAGCTATCTCCTACTCAGAAAGGAGACTATATAAACATTTGGACTGTCATTTATGAAAGATCTTTCCTAGAAGGGTCATAATGGCTTAGGCCAACAAAACTTCTTTTTTTTTTTTTTAAAGAACAACTGAAAAATGACTCCTTTCCCTTCCACCAGGAGAAAACTGTATAAGACACTCAGAATGTTATATTTTCTATTGAGTATGCAATTCTCATAAAAACCCCATCATGTATAATAGTTAAGAATGCAGGCTCAGATCTGACTGCCTGAGTTTAATCCAGGCTTTGCTCCTTGTTTGCTGTGTGACTTTGAGAAAGTTACTTAACTCTCTGTGCCTCATTTTCCTCAGATCTAAATGGGGCTAATAATAATAATGGTGACTGAAAAATAAAATAAATAATGGTGACTGGAGGGTCAAATAAGATAAGGTAGGTTGAGAAGGTAGAACAGTTTTTTGTATATAGTGTATGTTCATTACGTGTTAGCGATTTGTAATGGTGATAATTATTACTGATACTTTTAATATATTTAGCGATTATTTAGAAAGCTTATTTAAAAGTCATTTAAGTAGAGAGGCTGGCCCAGTGGATTTTATTACAAGAATGTAACAACTGAGAACTAATAGAGGAGATGGAATAACACACTCAGACTTAACAGCCCAGACTTTAGCACACAGAAGTAGGAAAGAGGAAGCAATTCTTTCCCTTTTGTGAATTGCAGTGATTCTTCAGATGCTTTTGAGATGTTCTTCAGTCCTAAGTTGCTTAAAAAGTGCTTCTGTGTATGGAGTTCTACCCTGGCCATAAGCAGACTAGCCTAATTTTACTGTTACTCCCTGATTTTTCTTTTTTCAATTTTCTCTCTACCAAAAGAGAAGACTGGAATTATTACTTGAAATAAAATGCTACAACAAGGGTCCTGTTTTTAGTTTATGCATCATTTAGGTATTGTCCAGAGTCCCCTTTATGAAGAATAAGCAGAAGAAGAAAAAAAAAGACAAATCCAAACATCCTTAGCCACTAGTTTTCATAGGGTAGCAAATTTTGCTAACTTTTGAATGTTATTTTAATTTTTTGTCATATCAGCCTTGAGTCCTAGGCTGCTGGCAATGCGACCCCTTAGAATGGCTCCAGAAAGCAGCTTTCAAACTACCCTGTAGGGAGAGAGAAGTTTCTTCCCTGGGCAATCTGAAAATTCTGATCTTCAAACCTGGACTTAGAATATCTTAGAAAGAGTTTCATGGTATAGATCAACACCCCTTTCACTACGATGTTTCTGGAAAGTCTGGGAACCATCTCACGGATCTGGACTATTTACCTTGTGTAACTGACAAACCTACCACGCTGAAGGCTCCATGACACTGCCCTTCACTGTACCATATACAGGTCTTTAGAAACTGATGGTTACTCAGGCAAGACTGTGGATCAGTGCTATTTCTCATTTGACCCTGGGACCTTACACTGCAGGATACAGTAGGAAATGAACCCATGAAAAACAAATCTCCCAGTAGATTACCTTAGTGGGGGAAGTGACCTTGTCCACAGATTGCTTTTCCCAGAGGTTCCTCTTGCCAGATACATCTCCTGGCCTCAAATCCTAATGAACAGAAAGCAGAAAAATTAATATGTGGCTCTTTGTATGTTCTGGCCAGGTCTAAATAAATCACATGTTGTTTATTTGTGTAACACACTTTATCCGAGTGATGTGAAATGGTTTGAATCAAAAGGATTGCTAACCATTGTTTGATTTTATATAGACCCTGACCTATGTTGTGACACGAGAATGGGCTCAAACTATCCAGCACTGAGGTCCCGTTATTCACTGAGGACTTACTGTTTATTGACCTGTAAAATTGGAATATAAGCATATTTAAAATGAGATAGCCTATTTTTAACTTTCTATGTCCTTAGAAGTGAATAGCACATAGGTTTTAAATAATTTTTGGTATGAAAGTTGCTCAGTTGTGTCCGACTCTTTGCGACCCCATGGAGTCCATGGAATTCTCTAGGCCAGAATACTGGAGTGGGAATCCCAGGGACGGGGGAGCCTGGTGGGCTTCCGTCTACGGGGTCACACAGAGTCGGACACGACTGAAGCGACTTAGCAGCAGCAGCCTTTCCCTTCTCCAGGGGATCTTCCCAACCCAGAGATCGAACCCAGGTCTCCCACAGTGCAGGTGGATTCTTTACCAGCTGAGCCACAAGAGAAGTCAACAATACTGGAGTGGGTAGCCAATCCCTTCTCCAGGGGATCTTCCTGACCCAGGAACCGAACCAGGGTCTCCTGTATTGCAGGTGGATTCTTTATCTACTGAGCTATCAGGGAAGCCCAATTTTTTGGCATACTCCAACATAAAATAAAAAGTTTAAAAATTAAAAAATACCTAAAATAAATAAATAATTTTCAGGGGATTGGATAAACACTTCATCCCTTGCCAATTAGCTTTCTTTTTGGCCTCACGGCCCCCAGCCCTTAAGACTAATGCATATCAGCTGGACTTCCAATGGCCAACCCTGCATCTCTTCGCCTGAGGACTTCCTCAGGCTACAGGTGCCCACTTTGCCCACCCAGGGGGCAACCTGGATGTTCAGAGTCATCCCTAAGAGCAGTCTTCAATCACTCATCCATGAGATTTGGTGCGAGACTATTTCTTAGACTCGCTCACGCCTCAGGTAGGGTAACTAGAAGCATGTGTTTTGTGATGGCTTCTAGGTTTTTCCCAGTGGGGTTACGTTTAAAAGCTCACGTAGTGAGTTGCTTAATAAACATTCTTAATTGGCTGTTTTCTTTTCCCGCCTCACTTCCTATAGTGTTTTCTTCACGTCCCAAGTACCCTACTTGCACAGGAACCACTATTTTAGGGCAGCCCAATCTAGGACACTTTTGTAATTACACTTTTCTCAGACTAAAATAATTTTATGTTTTCTGAGAAGCAAGTGGTAATTCAGAAGTGTATCAGGAGAAGCCAGCCCCATGAAAGTAAACATTTACTACAAACTGTACCCATAAGAGAAACTGACAGGTTGATGACATATGCAAGAACCCGTGAAAATCTTGGGAAGAAAACACTAAAATACGATAACAGCTATATATCTTGGATTTTTTATTTACTACCTCATAATGAATTTGGCTTAGACAAGGATCCAAATTTCTGTTTCCATTTACTTTTCTTCTAACATTTGCTTATATTAGTCCTTGGCAAAGGCAGTTTCTGGAAAATAAATGTGTTTTACTGAAATAGTAATGTTTATTTTGGCAAACCCTTTTCTCATTAGAAGGCAAAGCTAACAGCAATTGCATTTATCCATGGACACCAGTCTAAGCGGACATATGTTTTTTCATAGATAACTATTGAGATTGTAACGTTGAAGATGCACTGGTTAATAGTATCATGTGAAGCAGTTCAGATTTACCTTAATCTTATTATTAATAAATTTCTGGATTTTCACTGTGATGTGGATTCCTGATATTCTGTTAGAGAGTTACACCTATTTAACTTGGAACCAGTAAGCAACAAATCAGGTTGTTTTTGAAAAGTTCCACTGTATATTTCCATGTAGGCAGAAGCTGCCAAATTGTCTGGAAGACTGTTTAAAAAATTTGGAGACTATAATCAGGAACATGCTAATGGTAGCTCTGGAAAGTGGCTATTACTACTTTATTTATTTGATTTATATAAGACAAATACTTTTTTTTTTAATGTGAATACTCTTCTACTGAGGAAAATGAATTGTATCTCCCTTAAATCCTGCCTATGAATCTTTTGAGGTCACTTAAAGAGTTTAGAGAGTCCATTTAAAGAAAATATTAACATCCAAGTAGCAAACTGGCATTTTAAATCAAATGGGAAATATAAATGAAATTACCTGACTGGCCTACTACATTTTAGAGAAAGACCCACTCCAGAAGAACAGGGAAAAATGAAGCCAGGAAAGCAGACTGCCAGTCAACCAGAGATCAAAGAATGAAGAAGAGAATTCAGCTGAGAAGGACAAAGTTGGTATTTTTTTTAAACAAAAAGAAAGATAAATTAGCATTTTAATTGCTGTATATAACATGTAGTTTAGACACAAAGAACAGACAAACCAGGTACAACAGACATATCCAGAATTTTACACAGTGACACTGAAGTCCTGTAAATTCTACCCACAAATAGCAATAGATGTCCCAGCAAAGAATCAGGTATAGATCAGTGTTTAAATAAGTTACTAATTTTTAGAAACCCCAAGTAATATTGATTTGACAAGCTTCTGAGCACTTTTAATTACATGAAAATTAATTCATAGCTAGCAGCAGAGGATGGTTTTTATCTTAGGTGAAGTTTAGAACTGAACACGAATCTCTTTTCCTTCTTCTTGAGGTTTCACTGGGTGAGCACTATTTTGGTGAGAAAACTTCTCTCTGATTTTTCCTTAATGGCCACGTGCCACACATCTGGAAACACAACCCTGGCTTTCCCCTCCACGCACATATGCCAAGGAATAGAAACCAAGGGCTAAGAATAAATCGCTTATGGCCCCCAATTAGAAGGGTGGCTTTGGGAGCCTCCTCTCTACTGTTGTCCTTAGGCAATCTTCTGACATCCTGAGCTCAGCGTCGGCCTGACCAGAATCCCCAGGCTGTCAAACTCACATGCCTTTCATGAAGAGACAGGTTAGAAACACAAAAGCCGAAAGTGGCTGGTGGAAGAAAATTTTAAATTTTGAAAAAGAGGGAATCGACAAATTAAAGAGTGCATACCTCCACACCTCAAAAATGTGTTTGAATTATAATTTTAAAAGGGAAAAGAAAGCATGATGGCCTGGTCTACACAGATCTTAGCTGCAGGCCACCAGAGTGAAAAACCCTGGATAAGACCCAAACAGCCTTTCTTGACCTGACTTTCTAAGCCGCCTTCCTGGATTTAACCTTTTGTCTGATAAGTTTCATGTACTCATATCTACAGGACCCTTCCGGCTCTTCCCAGTAGTTTGGACATTTTCATTTCTTTTCTGTTGGATCCTTATTGTCTGTGGTTCACAATCCTGCCTTGTTGAACTCCAAGTTATTTCTTTTCCTGAATGACATGTTGCTGGTCTACTACACTTGGAATGTGCACAAAGCTCAAAGTTGCTTATTAAGAATACTCAAGCTGGCCTTTTATCTATAACATCAATTATGTATCATTATCTTTCGACCTGGCCTTTATCAAGGAAGCCACACTAGTCTACAAAATCCAATGGGACATGGGGAAAAAGAGATCATTCTGATGTATACTAATTGCCACATTCTTCTTTCCTTTTCTTCTCTACACAGTATTATAGTAGTTGCCAACCTTTTTGGCATGACGGACCCGTTTCAAGGAAGACAATTTTTCCATGGACCAGGGGTAGGGGAGAATGGTTTCAAGATGATTCAAATGTGTTACATTTATTGTGTACTTTATTTCTATTATTATATTACACTGTGAAATATAATGAAATAATTATACAATTCAGCAAAATGCAGAATCAGGCGGTAATGCAAGTGATGGAAAACAGCTGTAAATAAAGATGAACCTTCACTTGCTCTCCTGCCACTCACCTCCTGCTGTGTGTGACTCAGTTCCTAACAGGCCACAGACCACTACTGGTCTGTAGTCTGGGGGTTGGGGACCCTGCCCTAGTAGACAGTCTAGCAAATTACTTATTAAATATTAGATAAAGCAGGCAATGATTTTGTAATTTCCCTGTAATGCCTGTTTGTCCTGCCATTTTTAGGAGGTCATCAATAATTCCCAAAAAATGGGGATTTTTGTGGAAACCTTGACTCAGCTATACCTATTGTAATACTAACTGAACTGAATCTTTTTAACACTCCCATTAGGATGAAATAGATGATAGGCTTATCAGTTCAAGTGTTGATAAAAGAGTATGGGTCAGGTCCTTGACCAAATATATGAGTATAATCTGGGACTGAAATGAAACAAGGTTGCAAATACATGTAAAAAACTGACCACCTCCTTTAGCAACGTGCCATATTCACCCAAGAAGAAAGAAGAAAAACATACACCTCTTTCTTCTTATCTTGCTATCCTGAGAAGTCTTAAATGGGTCCACAAACTTGCTGAACTTGTATTATATGCAATGTTTTAGGGCAGAGGGTCCTTAGATTTCATTAGGTTTTCAAAGGGATAATTCGATAAGGTTGATAAACACTGGTCTCGAACCATAAAACTTTATATTACTTGCCATTAAAAAATAATTTCCATTCTTTACATCACCTTGGGTGCTAGGGAAACTTGAGGCACTAAAGATCACATACCTTGAGGGTATCATCCCTTGCCTTGTGTGTGCTAAGTCACTTCAGTCATGTCTGACTCTTTTTGACCCCGTGGACTGTAGCCTGCCAGATTCCTGTCCATGGGATTTCCAGGCAAGAATACTGGAGTGGGTTGCCATGCCTCCTTCAGGGAATCTTCCCGAGCCAGGGATTGAACCTGTGTCTCTTAAGTCTCCTACATTGGTAGGCGGGTTCTTCACCACTAGGGCCACCCAGAAAGCCCTACCATCTCCTTTTATAGGCCTCCTTTCGTATATCTGAGGACTTCCCTGATGGCCCAGAGGGCAAGGAAATCTGCCAGCAATGCAGGAGACACAGGAGATGTGGGTTCGATCCCTGAGTCAGGAATATCCTCTGGAGGAGGAAATGGCAACCTACTCCAGTATTCTTGCCGGAAAAATCCCATGGACAGAGTAGTCTCAGGGGCTACAGTCCACAGTCACAAAGAATCTATATCTATTGGGAGCAGGAAAAAGATTTCTTTTCAATATATTAACTTTCCAGTTGTAAACTAGGTTCACATTAGTTTTATATCTCTGTGAGGCCTTTAGGTAAAGAATCTCAGGCTGAATATTAATTGATTATAAGGAATTGTACCCAAGAAGAGTATGGAAATATTTCCATTTTTTCTTTTTTCAGTTGGAAAGGTGATAAACTCTAGTGACTTTGGAGATTAAACATGGAGCCAATGGGTGCAATTAAATGCTCAATGGTGCAGAGACCTAGGGTTTGGGAAGCTTTTCTTCTGCCTCTGGAATGGGGTAGTTGTGACAGCAGAGTCTTTTGCTACCTTGGGCACCAACAAAACTATAAAAGCCAACTGAACAGAGAAAGCTCACCAGTGGACAGTAGGGAGCTTCATAAGTCTTTTGATTATAATGATAAATGCACGGCAACTACCATATACATTCAATGAAAAGGTTAAGAGAATATTTTTAGTAAGAAAGCCATGCTTAATAAGAAGATTTTAAATTTCCAAAAATAACATTCATAACCAGGTTTTATAGTTTCTAGTCTTACTGTTGTTTTGTTTTAAATGGCTTTTCTTTGGAGGTGTTGACAAGGAAATTACAGCAATTATTTCAACAACTACCTAATCACTGTATTTTTGGGTTAAGTTACAGAAATTAGGCAAATTAGAAAATGTGAGTTCGATAGCCAGCATAACATTCTAAGTCTAGGGGGTGCTCTTGACACAGAAATGGCCGAGATCATTTGACATTTTCAAATTCCTAGCTTAACTCATAGAATAGAAACTAAACACGCAGATAGTTAAGAGGGCAAATCTGAACTGCCTCAGCGATCCGGGAGGAGAGGTGATGACCGTTCCGTTCTACCTTCTGGGTAAATGACAGTGCAGCTGCTCGGGACTGCTCTCTCTCATCTGAGCCCCTCCTTGTTTGTTACTCAGCAGTCGCAGCCAAGAACAGGGGCCCTGTTTTTCCCAGACAAAACTCCCAACAGCCTGTTTTCTTCTGTTGCTGGAAGCTGAGCTATCAAAGACATTCAGAAAAACCTGGAGCTACTTACAG
>NW_011495080.1:2594273-2594664 GCF_000754665.1 Bison bison bison
CCCTCGGGCGTTTTGGTTAGCCATTCGTTGATGCGGCTGGAGACCCCCACCTTCAAGCCGGCGGTTTCCTGTAAAGGTCAAGCATCCAATGTTAAAGGGGAAAAAAAAACTACCTGGAAATTCAAAGCAACCTCAAAATACTATTCAGTATTATTTCATACAGCACCAATCAATTGCTGATCATTATACGGACTATTTTAAGGAAAATGAACCTTGAACTTGATATTGAAAGCATATGATATCTGGTCTTCTTCCCCCTGCACTTCCCCTCCCCTGCCAATCCCAAGGTTAGTGATGAACTCCGGGCATTGTATTTAGAGGCCTCTGGCCAGGGCATAGTATACAACCTCAGTATACAATCACATACCATAGTATATGAACCTCAGGAACA
>NW_011495080.1:2594764-2622923 GCF_000754665.1 Bison bison bison
CCTCAGGAACACACTCTTTCTGAGCTTGCTTTTGTGGTCATTGCAAAAGAAAGTAAGAATTATACTTTCTTCACTGCTTTTGTAATTAACTATGTAATTCCTAAAAGAAAAAAAAAGGGAAAAAAAGGACGGGGGGGCGGGGGCGGGTGGCGGGGATCCAACCTCCAGAATGAAAAGACAGCAACCCTTGCTCACCTTGTTTGGTGTGCCCGAAGCAGTGGGGGATGAGAACACATTGCCTTTCTCCCACATGCTCTTGATGTTGCGGACACCTTCGGCAGGAACAGGAAGGTCCGAAGCTGCTGGCTTTGTAGGTTTTGCAGCTTTTGTTCCCTGAAGTATGTGAATTATTTTTAGGATTGGTGCTGATAAGTTTGTTCTCATAAAACTATAGTAAGCCTGTCTGCCTCAACGTTATCACTCAACAAATTCATTGGGTAAACACCTTCACCAAAAGTGACTCATAATTTCCATACATTTTGATAACATCTCTATTTCCGAATAAACCATTATATCTACTTCAGAGGATCTTTTCAAATTGAAATATGCTTTTCATTAGCATCTCCCCCCGCCACTTATTGTTATAGTGATATGCTACTTCATTTCTTCAACAGACACTTCTTGAGTGCCTGCTGTGTGCCAGGCACTGTGTTAGGCTCTGGGGACATGGTGGCACTCAAGAGTCTGCTCTGTAAGCCCCACTGGACTGACATTAGTAGGACAGATGGTAACTAGTTATTCAGTATTATTTCACCTTGCAATAAGTACTATGAAAGATGAGTGTGGAGCTGAAAGCATGCCAAGAGACCACAGAACAGGACAGTGGTACTTAGTTTAGGGGGCTTCCCAGGTGGCTCAAGTGGTAAAGAATCCACCTGCGCTGCAGGAGATGCAGGAAACATGGGTTTGATCCCAGGGTTGGTCAGATCCCCTGGAGGAGGGCACAGCAACACACTCCTGTATTCTTGCCAGAAAAATCCCATGAACAGGGGAGTCTGGCAGGCTACAGTCCAAAGGGTTGGAAAGAGTCAGACAAGACTGTGCAACTGAGCACGCACTTAGTTGCTGCTGCTAAGTTGCTTCAGTCGTGTCCGACTCTGTGCGACCCCAGAGACGGCAGCCCACCAGACTCCCCTGTCCCTGGGATTCTCCAGGCAAGAACACTGGAGTGGGTTGCCATTTCCTTCTCCAATGCATGAAAGTGAAAAGTGAAGTCGCTCAGTTGTGTCCGACTCTAGCAACCCCATGGACTGCAGCCCACCAGGCTCCTCCGTCCACGGGATTTTCCAGGCAAAAGTACTGGAGTGGGGCGCCATTGCCTTCTCCGACACACTTAGTTAAGGGGGGCAAAAGTAGGCCACTTTGCGGACGAGACATTTAAACCCAGATCTAATGGAAGACTTCAAAGAGGTTGGTGAAGGAAAGCACAAACACCGTTTCATGCAGAGCTAACAGTATATGCCAAGAAACAAAGATAGGGATATGCCAAAACATCGAGAAAGACTGAGAGACCACTGCATGGAGAATATACGGGAAGGAGGAATGAACGGGTGTAAAAAAGAAAGATGTGCACCCAAGATACTTTTCCAGCAGTAGTGATGCACACACCATAAATCATGCAGTTTCTCTCCTGGTCCTGCTTTGGGGCCTGTGGCATGTGTCACCAAGGTGGGCAGCCAGGGTGAGTGGCCCCACTGCTGGACTACGTAAAGGCTGAAGCCATAGTCTTGGCTTCATTAACCCTGTTAGAGTTATGACCAATTCAACCACAGAAAAAAACTATTTGCAATTTGTCTTATTTGTCTTATATTTTAGTGGCCATTTAATCTTCTGAAAATCTCCTCGTGAATGTTAGGACTTGATTATTCACTTGGTAAACCATCCAGAACGCTTTCTTATTCCCTCTCATCATTACAAACTATTTTATAGGCATCTCCACTCTGCAGTACAAAGGGCAGGATCTAATCAAATTGAACTGATCCAGTTACATCATAGCAGACAACTGAAACGAAAGTCTACACAAAGGAGGAAAAAAAATCAGTATTGCATCCTGATCAATGGCACCCTACCCTCTTAGTGCTTTGGTACTTGGAAATATACATTATTTCCAAATTGAGTAGAACTCCTAGGTCAACTGGCAGTGGGGAAAGAAAGCTGGATTAGACAGAGGCATAAAACTATGATCCTTCAAATATAAAACAATCAATTTGAAATTGACTATTAAATTCCAGCTGGCTATCATCTTTATATTAATTTATACTACTAATTTATTTGATAATAAAAGTTCTTATAGACAAACAAGGACTAATCATGGTTGTAAAGGACCTGTTTAAACTATATATGGGAACACCTTTTATAAGGAATTAAGAATATTGAAGATATACTTGTGAACATATAAATAATACAGTTAAGTAACAAATTCATTAAAAAAAATTACACCTTCATTAAAAAACACTCAGGTGGAAAGTAGTAAATAATTTATTTAAAACTTTTCTATAATTTATCTTTACTATTGCTTTCTCTATAACTAGTTCAAAATAATAAAGCATCATTAACATTCTAACACTACTGGACTTGATTATTGTCCTAAGTGTTTCTCTGATTGTTTATACAGAGTTGATTTCTGTTTGACCATAACACTGAGGCTACAGTCTGTGGGTTCGCATAGAGTCAGACACGACAGAGTGACTAACACTTTCACTTCAGTTTCCTAACATCGAGGACGTCTCTCACCTCAATTGCACTGGTGTATTGCTCCAGTCTGCTGTCAATCTTGGAGACTACTGCTGCTTGATGAGTTGATTTGACACCACTGTTAAGTAAATAAACACACACAGACATGCATAAAAATATGAGAGAATTTTCCCATTACATTGAATGGTTGATGATTCTCAATTCAACAATCAACCATATTTACCTTTTCTGCACAGACTTATTCAAAAATTCTGCTCGCTCTTCTATCTAGGAATAGGAAAAAAAAATAAAACCAGTTAATATTTTCAGCTTATAAAGAGAGTTTCTCAGTCCATACTATTATATTTCCTGAACCTGGGGAATAAAAGCACCAAAGAGTGTCAAAGAGTAAGAGGGTGCTGTGCACAGCACCTCTGCTAGGGAGGAAAATGACACATTAGGTATTTGATAATGAGGTTTGTGATACTGGGAGATGAAGGTAGGATTGGCAGAAGACAGAGAAATATGAAGTTCTGGAAACAAAGACTAGACAGAATGGAATAAAAATGCCTCTGAAAAAACATAAATCAACAGCAAAACAATCACATTTCAAGACTAACTTTTTTTGCTTTTGCTTTCTGACATACTTTAAATTTTTTTCATTTTTTATTGAGGTATAAATGATGTAACATTAGTTTTAGGTATACAGCATAATGATTTGATATTTGTATATATAAGAATGATAACCAGGAACTGTGATCTGTTCACTTACTGCTTAGTCTGGTTTCCTAATTTTGATAGCTATTACTGAACTTAATTTGCCCTGAATGTAGAAGACCGATGTGGGGCTGAGTGAAACTGGGGCACAGCTCACCAGGAATGGCTGAGGCTTCTCATGAAAACCCTAGTAGTCCAAGTGGGAAATAAGGAAATAAGCCCAGAGAAACTCCTATGAGTATACTGATGGATAGTTTGCCAAGTTGATTCAGTCGTGTCCGACTCTGTGCGACCCCATGGACTGCAGCCTACCAGGCTTCTCCGTCCATGGGATTCTCCAGGCAAGAACACTAGAGTGGGTTGCCATTTCCTTCTCCAATGCATGAAAGTGGAAAGTGAAAGTGAACTCGCTCAGTCGTGTCTGACTCTTAGTGACCCCATGGACTGCAGCCTACCAGGCTCCTGCATCCATGGGATTTTCCGGGCAACAGTACTGGAGTGGGGTGCCATTGCCTTCTCCGACGGATAGTTTAGTATTTTTTAATACATATTTTTTAAAGCTAGAAATTTTTGCTACAACTAAAGCTGCTAAATCAAGCATTGTATTTTACTAAAACTGCATCACTCAAATCCAAATGTTCTTCATAAGCCAGCAAATATTTATTGACTCCTTATGATACCTAACTCCAGGCTAGAAATAGCCTTTGCCATGCATCCTCTGTCATCAGCAAATAGTAACACCTTTGCATATGACTGCATGTGCAAAGCACATAGGTCCATTTTCTGTCCTGTTCAGGAATCTACTGGATTTTAGTTACCGTAGAATCGTGCATATCAACAACCTCAAATAAGCAGATGATATGACTCTAATGGCAGAAAGCAAACAGGAACTAAAGAGCCTCTTGATGAGGTTGAAAGAGGAGAGTGAAAAAACTGGCTTAAAACTCAACGTTCAAAAAACTAAGATCATGGCATCTGGTCCCATTACTTCATGGCAAATAGATGGGGAAAATGTAGAAACAGTGACAGATTTTATTTTCTTGGGCTCCAAAATCACTGTGGATGGTGAACTACAGCCATGAAATAAAAAGATGCTTGCTCCTTAAAAGGAAAGCTATGACAAACCTATACAGTATATTAAAAAGTGAAGACATCACTTTGCTCACAAAGGTCCATATAGTCAAAGCTATGATGTTGAAGCTGAAACTCCGATACTTTGGCCATCTGATGCGAAGAGCTGACTCATCTGAAAATACCCTGATGCTGGGAAAGATTGAGGGCAGGAGGAGAAGGGGACGACAGAGGATGAGATGGTTGGATGGCATCACCAACTCAATGGACATGAGTTTGGGTGAACTCCAGGAGTTGGTGATGGACAGGGAGGCCTGGCGTGCTGTGGTTCAAGGGGTCGCAAAGAGTCAGACACGACTGAGCAACTGAACTGAACTGAACTGATGGTTTTTCTGGTAATTATGTAGAGATGTGAGCATTGGCCAATAGAGAAAGCTGAGTACCAAAGAATTCATGCTTTCAAATTGTGGTGCTGGAGAAGACTCTTGAGAGTCCTTTGGACAGCCAGGAGGTCAAACCACTCAATCCTAAAGGAAATCAACCCTGAATATTCATTGGAAGGACTGCTGAAGCTGAAGCTCCAATACTTCGTTTACTTGATGCAAAGAGCTGACTCACTGGAAAAGACCTTGATGGTGGGAAAGATTGAGGGCAGGAGGAGAAGAGGCGACAGAGGATGTGATGGTTGGATAGTATCACCAATTCAATGGACACGAGTTTGAGCAAACTCCGGGAGACACTAAAGGACAGGGAAGCCTGGCGTGCTGCAGTCCACAGGGTCACAAAGAATTGGACACGACTTAGCAACTGAACAACAACAACAAGAATACTGCAGCAGCTGACCTTCGCCTACAATCTTCGAAATGTCAATGGCTTTTTCTAGACTGTTGGCCTAGGACTCAGAGATTATTAATAAATAACCTTAAGCTTTTTGGAAAACATGCTTCACTCCTAATATCAGTTGAACAATACTTTTATAGATGTTAGTGAGGGCACTTCATCCTTTCCAATGATTTCTTACAAAGATAAAATCTAACTCATTAATATTAAACTTTATGCAAAAATGTGCTATCGGTATCCCCGAGTTTATGAGGTGTAAAGGGTTTAAAACCCTTATTTTTCTGATTTTAACATGAACTTAGAAGTGTATTTTTGGAGGAAAAGTTCCCAGCTAAATTTTTTCTGAATGAGATAAAATACATTAGAACCACATAATGTACTGGCACTTGTAATATTATTCACTCATCTATCCATCCAACCTTTATCCCTGACAACCTGTCTGTCAAACAACCAACAAACCAATAAATTATATGTGAGCACCGCTTACTCCTTGGAAGGAAAGTTATGACCAACCTAGATAGCATATGAAAAAGCAGAGACATTACTTTGCCAACAAAGGTCCATCTAGTCAAGGCTATGGTTTTTCCTGTGGTCATGTGTGGATGTGAGAGTTGGACTGTGAAGAAAGCTGAGCACCGAAGAATTGATGCTGTTGAACTGTGGTGTTGGAGAAGACTCTTGAGAGTCCCTTGGACTGCAAGGAGATCCAACCAGTCCATTCTGAAGAAGATCAGCCCTGGGTGTTCTTTGGAAGGAATGATGCTAAAGCTGAAACTCCAGTACTTTGGCCACCTTATGCGAAGAGTTGACTCATCACCAGGAAAAGACCCTGATGCTGGGAGGGACTGGGGGCAGGAGGAGAAGGGGACGACAGAGGATGAGATGGCTGGATGGCATCACAGACTCGATGGACGTGAGTTTGAGTGAACTCCGGGAGATGGTGATGGACAGGGAGGCCTGGCGTGCTGCGGTTCATGGGGTCGCAAAGAGTCAGACATGACTGAGCGACTGAACTGAACTGAACTAAACCTATTATATAAAATTAAACACCAATGGTGTATAAGATAGGGCTCCAATTCTGTACGGAGTCAGTAGGGGAGACTAGCAGAACACATAAATGAAAATTTTAAAATTCAGTGGTAGATAAACAGCAAAGTCCTACTGTAGTACAGGGAACTACATCCCGTCTCCTGGGACAAACCATAATGGAAAAGAATATTAAAAAAGAATGTATATATGTGTAAAACTGAGTCACTGTGTTATACAGAAGAGACTGGCACAACATTGCAAATCAACTGTACTTCAAAAAAATAAAAATTTAGAAATTATTAAAAACCTAAACAGTAGGTGAAGGTGAAGTCGCTCAGTCGTGTCCGACTCTCTGCGACCCTGTGGACAGTAGCCTACCAGGCTTCTCCGTCCATGGGATTCTCAAGGCAAGAATACTGCAGTGGTTTACCATTTCCTTCTCCAGGGGATCTTCCCAACCCAGGGATCGAACCCGGGTCTCCCGCACTGGAGGCAGACGCTTTAACCTAGTAGGTACCATATTAAAGATTAAAAAATGGGAGAGTTGGAGAAAGCTTTTCAGATGTTCTAGTATTTGAGCTGATTTTTATAGTTTATAGTTTACACGGCTTTATAAATGAGTTCATGAAAGTGAGGGTGGGGAGTGTGTGCGTTGGAGGGTAAAGGACATTTGTAGTAGAGCAGACACACATACAAAGATTTGGGGAACCAAGAAGCAAGCAGAGCAGTGGGACTGAAGAATGGAGAACCGCTAGCATCTTTGTAGCACCTCTAGCATCGTTCTGACCTGGGGATCATCTTGTTAATGTTGGCAGTCACATTTATTCACATTATGGCTCTTAGACTCTAACGTCTCCTTCTGTATCTACAGTATTCAATACAGCTTGATCTCATCATCACATTTTGTCAGGACTTATTGATGCATTTTTGCTGGCAAATGTCTGCACTTAGTGACTCTGGGTAATGTAACAATTTCTACTAAATTTGTAAATTACTTGTTCTGTGTAAGGAGTTTAAAGAGAGAAACTGGTTCTTCTATAAACCAAGAGGTGGCACTGTGGTCCTAATAAAACGGGAAAATCACACACATTTCAGCAAACTGGTGCTCTTCTTAACTCCACACTCCTTCCACCACGAGTATATGAAAATAATAATAATAAAAACAAAATTATAAATTTAATTTACTTAAAACTTATTCTTTGTATGTCTTAGGTAAGAAAGCTCATTCACTGCCAGCATAATTTAACTATGAGAAACCAGGTTCTGAGCTTCTCAGACGAGGAACGTAAGCCATGAGAAACCAACAAAATACACCAGTGGATAATATCGTGTGGTCAGATATCAAATGTTTCTCCTCCCGCTGGCATTCGACAATGTTAGCTTGTGACCATTTATAAAAGCTGCAGGGCCAAAAGTGTCAACAGTTGCAGGAATTTCAATTGTAGGACATGAAATGAAATTATAAAACAAGAGCCACAGCAGGTTCTTCAAGGCACATACTATGGAGAAAAACACTAGATTGCCTACTCTTGAAAGCACGTTTCTGTTACACAGAAATTGAAAGTTTCTTTTTTATATGTCAATTTTGATGGCTCACACATGCCTCTCTACTAGAACACTGTTGTTCAGTTGCTCAGTCGTGTCTGACTGCGACTGCAACTTGCCAGGCTTTCCTGTCCTTCTCTACCAGAATAAGTAGATAAATGGCTTTGTGGGAACTCTGGAGTCTGGTTGATGGAAACACTAGAGAAGCTAAGTTGGGAACCTTGGTAGAGAGATGTTTGAAGAAAGAGGATGGGTTGCAGTTTCTTTTGAAAAACAAAGTAGAAATTATAAGTCTCGATAACTACAACTTTTCTCACGTTCCCACACACAGTTCAAGGAAAGCTTAGGTCAGGTGGCAATTGAAGGAAGGTTGAAAGAGAGAGGACACTCTTTTTTTTGATTTTCGATGAGCCAGGAAGAAATGGACCCAGACAGAGGGGGACTGAGTGGCTGTGCAGAGATGGTCTAAAGTGAGCAGGGTTTGCATCTTTCTGCTTTTACTCTTTCAGCTGCTGCTGCTGCTGCTAAGTCACTTCAGTCATGTTCAACTCTGTGCGACCCCATAGATGGCAGCCCACCAGGCACCCCCATCCCTGGGATTCTCCAGGCAAGAACATTGGAGTGGGTTGCCATTTCCTTCTCCAATGCATGAAAGTGAAAAGTGAAAGTGAAGTTGCTCAGTCATGTGCGACTTTTAGAGACCCCATGAACTGCAGCCTTCCAGGCTCCTCCGTCCATGGGATTTTCCAGGCAAGAGTACTGGAGTGGGGTGCCATTGCCTTCTCCGTTCTCCTTCAGCAGGGGTATGCAAATAGAGTTTTGCCTGTGTTCTCCACCCACCCATAAACTAAGAACATTTTACATTGTTAAATGGTTTGGAAAAGGTCAAAAGAATATTTTGTAACATAGGAAGACTTTATGAAATTCAAATTTCAGATCCATAAATGAAGCTCACTTACTCCACACAGCCTCTCTCTCCTCCTTCTGCTCCACTCAGAGACCTCACTGAGCTGGTAGTCTGCACTTGGTTACCCTTGTAATTCTTGAGTTTTCCTGAGGTGGTCAACGATATGAGTGCCCTGTGGACAGTGACCCTGCTTTGTGCTTCCCTCCTTCATAGTTCATTGCACATATTAGATTTGTTATAAATATCAAATAAGAAAACTCCTCCTGAAGCAGCCCTTGAGATGAGGTTGAAGTATAAGGAGCTTATTTGGGAGGGGTTAGAACCATGGCAACCCACTCCAGTGTTCTTGCCTGGAGAATCCCAGGGACAGAGGAGCCTAATGGGCTGCCGTCTATGGGGTCGCACAGAGTCGGACACGACTGAAGCGACTTAGCAGCAGCAGCAGCAGCAGAACCATGGTAAACTGGGACCCAGACCATCCTAAAGACTAAAGGAAATGTTCTAGGAATAAAACATACTGGTTTCCATGTGAAACAGGTAATAAGTGTAAGTGTAAATAACTGACTTTTGATCAAAATGTACACACACTGATAGACATACACACACACACACACATTAACCAGCTGCAGCCTGGCTATGATTCTATACTGCCTTTACCTGTTGTCAGGGCTTTGTAACCTAGCTAGGATGACAGAAAATAAAAACGGCTCAAAGTTCCAATCTCTAAAGTTTCATTCGTCCATGTATTTATTCAATAAGCACGTACTCCCTACATCAGTGAGTATCTTCACTGTGCCAGGGACTCAAAACATGCTAACTGTATAAGCAAAAATACATATTTGAGTCTACGCTCTTGTCCCTCCATCTCAACCAGCCCATCATCGCCCTGAGTCAGCTCCTTCCTGCTCATTCTCTCAGCAGCGCTTCTGTCTTCCTTTATTAGGAGCTATGCCCACTGAAGGGAGTAGTCAGACCAAACTCATCCTGGCAAGGGAGCCTATCCGAGTCACATTTCATCTCCTTTGCTGATAACAGCTTTGAAATTTGACCTGTGCCATCCCCAGCTGTCCTGCTCTTAATAATGACAAAGAAAAATAATGAAATTAGCATGAAAAAGCAGCTTAAACCTTTAAAATATATTTGCCTATTTTATAGTTTCAATGTTTCTGCTTTTAATTGCTCAAAGTAATAAGGCACACAGAGAGTGTGGGTCAGTGAAATCCAGAGGTAATCACCAGAGGTCATTTTAATCAAAGATCTAATAATCAAAAGACACAAAGTACTCCACTTGATTTCTCTCCTATCTCTATCTTGAAAATGAAAAAAAGCTATGAAATTGCTGACGGAGCAAAAAGATAAATGGAACAAAAGCTTTGAATAATCAATAACTAAATCAGGGGCTGAAATCATGTTTCTATCATAGTTTAGTAAACACAAGAAGGTTTTCTGGGGGAAAATACCTTGAGAGATGAACCTTTAGGAGTGAAACATTTGAAGGGCTTCTTGTCCTCTGATAAACCATCTTCCGGCATCTTCTGGCGTTTCTCAGCAGCTTCTGCCCTTCGCCTTTCAATCTCTTCCTTTAGCCTCCTCTTCTCTTCCTAAGAAAGAGCAAATAATAAGGACGTTAATATCAGCTTCAAGCCCAAAGGAAAGAGTGCTGTAGGGGAATGGTCATAGTCCTAGAAGAAAAAGATCCGGGTTCTAGAAAAGATGCTAGCCCTTCCTCAAGGGTGGCACCAGAGGTTAAGCCTGAGCGCTTGAGTCCAGCTGCTGATGTGCACTCTGGCACTGCCCCTTCCAAACTGTGTGACCTTGGCCATGTTACTTATCTACCCCATGCCTCAGTTTCCTCATTTGTAAAATGGGGATAATAATAGTATCCACCGACTAGGGATTTAACACAGGCTAAATGAGAACGCTCAGGTAGAATGCTTAGACTCATGCTCAGCAGGACAATCATCACAGTCATCACCTCGTCAAGTCATCAAACACTGGCCTTTCATTTTGTGTACATAAAATAAGTTATCACTTCTACCTACTTCCTAGGAGAGATGTGAAGACAAATGAGATCATCCATATGCCAAGGCACACAGTACTATATTTACTAAATTGTACAAGAGATGGTTTCTTGCTTGTCCCTTCCTTAGCTGAGTAGATCATTTCTAGATAGCTTGACAAATCTGAAATGGTGTAGATACTGTCCCCTAGTGGTGAAACCACGGATGTTTACAATCCCTCTCATCAACCCCTCGGTGCCTTCATTCCTGGCCTAGAACACTCTGTCTTCTCATCAGGCTGCACATCCTCTAGGAACAGTTTTCTGACAGATTTATGTAGTCTTTGTAGTTTTCAAACTGGATGTTCTCAAGCAGGAACTGGATGTTCATGTGTCAGAGGATGCTGCAGAAAGATCCTGTGTATTGTGGACTGAATATTTGTGCCCCCACCCTCCCCCACCAAATCCTTGTGTTAAAATCCTAACCCCCAGAGTGATGGCATTAGGAGGTGGGGGTTTGGGGGCCATGAGAATGGAACCTAAAAGAGGCTCTAGGGAGCTCTCTCACGCCTTCTGCCCTGTGAGGACACAGCGAGAAGACTGCTATCTGTGAACGGTTGCACCAGACACAGAGTTTGCTGGCATTTCGATCTTGGACTTCATAGCCTCAGAACTGTGAGACAAACATCTGTATGTCTTATCAGCCACCCAGTCTGCGGCAATTTGTTATAGCGGCCGCCACTAAGACACTGTGCTTGGTGGGAGGTTAGACCAAATCATCTCTGAGGTCCAATTCAGGTCTCAGAGGCCATGTTTCTCCTCTGCTTTCATTGATACTTTGCTCCTCTAAAGAACAGCAATAACAATAACAGGAATGAACACTATGACTTCCTGAGTGTCTATTATGTACCAGGCACCCTGAATATCATGATTTAATCACCTCCACAATCCTGAAAGTAGATATTTCACAGATAAGGAAAAGAGGTCTCACGGTCTAGTGACTCTCCCAAGGTCCCAGCTTGCCAGTGGCAGAGGGTCTGATTCTAAAACAAACATTCCAATTACCTTCTAACCAAAGGTCGCAGGCTTAAGAAGAGCTGGAGTTGACCGAGACCTTGGAGTAATGTATCCAAACTTTCCGCACAGTTTGGGGAATGTTTGTATAGGATCCATGTCAGAAAGTCATCTAAAGTCTTGTTGCATATTCTAAATGATGGGAGATCACAGTCTCTGGAGATTTGTGTGGAAAGCTCTAGGCGGAGTTGGAGAAGCTGGGTCGCAGCAGCAAATCTATCACTTATTATTAGTCAAGTGACTTCACACAAGTCAGTCAAACTACTTGATTCCCATTTCTTTGTCCATAAAATGAGGATAAATAATGTACCTCAGGATACAAGGAAAAAATGCTCTTTGTAAACTACTGCAATGCTACAGTAGTTGGTTAAGCACTTTTTCAATTTTCAAAATTTGCCTTCTTGTAACTTTATCTGTCATTTTCAGTTCTGCTTAAGATGGAACAAATTCATCTGCTCATAATCACTGGGCTCCTGCTACACGCCTGGCGCTGTGCTGGGTCCTGGGTGTACAGCAATGAACAAAGCAGGTACTGTCCCTGCCTGTGAAAATCTAGTTACTTACTCTTCCACTTAACACACCCCCAAAACGATTTTTGGGAAAATCTTCTCTATGAAACCTCTTCAAATATCAAAAAACAACTACCATGTGACTCTTGGTTCTTGTAACTGATCTGCAGACTTTTTCATCTTTCTCTGCTCTCACAGTCTTTACTGAGGGACATTTACAGGTTCATGCGTTAAGACAACGAAAAGTGGGACCTCGGGAAAATTACAAAACCTCTCGGTGCCTTAGTTTCCTGATCTGTAAAATGGGGATGAGAAGACTATCTATATCAGAGAGATCTTAGGAGAACTGCATTAATTAATGTGTATAAAAGTTTTAGAACCACACCTAGCACACAGCAAGCTGCTGCTGTTGTTCAGTCGCTAAGTCGACTCAGACTCTTTGTGATCCTAAGGACTGCAGCACACCAGGCTACCCAGTACTTCACTGTTGCCAGGAGTTTGCTCAGATTCATGCATTTGTAAGAATTCACGTTCAAAAGGGCAGCAGCAGTTCACCAGGGAAGAAACTATTTTCCAGGGTCAGAATGTTCACAGAGACGCGTACTCGTGAGCTTGGGTAAGTGAAGGCTCGAGACCACCGCGCTCCGCCCCACCTTACCTCCTCTCTCACTTTTCGCTCTGCTTCCTCCTGCTTCTTCCGCTGCTCCTCCTCCTCTAGGACTTTCCTTCGCTCCTCCCTCTTCTTCTTCAGCTCCTCCAGTTCCAAGGCCGCCTCCTGCTGCTTCTGCTTGAGCTTCTCGAACTCCTCACTCTCCGTCTCCCCACGGCGGCGGCGCAGCTCCTCCAGCCGTTTGCCGGCTTCCACCTGGGAAGTGCCTTCAGCCTCCTTGGCCTCGCTGACCCTCCCTCCAGCGCGGCTGCAAAGGAGTGGGACACTCGTCTGCCTTGCAGCCTACCCTCACCGCCCCTGGAAGCGGGGAGGTCGGTCTGCAGGCCTTGCATCCCACACGGAAATCTCCATTGCCCTCACTGGACAGCGGACCCTCACGGCTAAGTTGGGGTCCATCTGGAATTCCCAGGTCTGAATCCGAATCCCCTCTCTGCCACTTACCCTGGGTTCCCTAGGTAGTACAATGGAAGCAAACAGGCACTGTTGGTGCGGCTGTAAATTGGTACAACCACTACGGAAAACAGTATGGAGATTCCTCAAAAAATTAAAAGTAGAACTGCCATATGATGCAGGAATTCCACTTCTGGATATTTATCCAAAGAAAATGAAAACACTAACTCAAAAAGATACACGTAACGCCCATAGTCATGTGGCATCATTTACAATAGCCAAGACATGGGAACAGCCTAAGTGCCCATTGGTGGATGAACGTATTACAAAAATGTAAAAGTACATAACAGTGGAATATTATTGAGCCACAAAAATGGAGGAAATCTTATATAAATACTCATTAGCAGGTAGTGAGGGCATTCTTAACTATATCTAAACATAGGTGGCCCATTTCTGACACTTTTGTAACAGATGAATTACCATGGTCTAGTATCATTTATTCCATGCAGAGAATAGCACTGGTGTTTCCAGTTATGAAGCAAGAGGAGGAACGGAAAAGGAGTCCAAGATTACATAGTTACCGATACTGGTTTTTTGCATGCATCTCATGCTTTTAAAATAGTGAGATTGTTCTGAATAAACTATGTCCTTTAGTACTATGCTTTTCAAGCTGCATTTTGTAAAGTCTATTTAGTGGACTTTAATTAGCATTTAGAAGAACCAAGGAGAAAACATCAGACGGTATTGCATGGAACAAGGGAAACGACCTTTTCTTGACATTCCTGTTTCAGTTATAAATACATATGTAGATGTGTACCGCGATATGATGTAAAATTTATATCTTACTAGGAGTTGAGGTTAAAAAGTTAAAAAATATCATTTTAGGTTCTTGATAGCTAAAGGTCAACTCTTATTTTTAACTCAGTCAAGGTTGCTGCTGCTGCTAAGTCGCTTCAGTTGTGTCCGACTCTGTGCGACCCCATAGACGGCAGCCCACCAGGCTCCCCCGTCCCTGAGATTCTCCAGGCAAGAACACTGGAGTGGGTTGCCATTTCCTTCTCCAATGCATGAAAGTGAAAAGTGAAAGTGAAGTTGCTCAGTAGTGTCCGACTCTTAGCGACCCCATGGTTAGGGGACCCCTTAAGACTTGATATTGCTCTTTCAAAGTCTTAAATGTCCATAGGCCTGTGACTCCAGAGAGGAACCCTCTCCTTTCAGTTAAAGTCTCTCCATCTTCAGAGAGTTGGTTCTTCCTGTTCTTAGTGTTTTGTTTGGTAGGACTGCTAATACATAGAAACTTTTCTGGACTCCACTAGGTGTCGCTCAATCTTCATTTTGGACATTCAGATGCCCATCATTAGGGACTTGTTAAATCAGTCATGACCCATCCACCCAGTAAAAACACTCTAACATTAATTGTAGGCTTATACTCACTGGTGCAGAAAGCTAGCAAAAAGATACACTGTTATGCTCAGTGAAAGAATCACTTTAAAACAGAGATTTATAATTATACACATATATACATCTATGTGTGTTTTGAATGTATACACATAAAGAGTATCTGGGGAAAATGTTACTGGTGGTTTCCTTAGGTGATGGGTGCTTAACTTGCTCCTGAATTGAGATTTTCATGTCATACTTTAGAGAAAACATCTAGCTATAAGAAAATGGGTCTGTCAAAGGGAAAAGTAATTAAATCAACAAAAGGAGCTATGCTCAAAACAGGAACAAGAATTTTGACCGCATCACATCTGCTCAGATGTGCTGGGATGGCCTGAGCATTAGGGTACCACTAATATGGAAATTTCTTCCAGAAGGTTCTCTTTCTGTGGCTTTGCTAGGTGAAAGTCGAGATGAATATAGACCTTTCACTATGAACACAGCTAGTTTTCAGTTAGACTAATAGGTACTAAGCTAATCCAAATAGAGGCTCTCACTCCTCCCCAGCTCCCCTCACTGTATAACTATTTGGAGCAAAGTGAGGTGTCTCTGCTTCTACAGGGATCAATTTCTAATTGAAACTACAACTAACGTACGTTGGCAGCTAAATTAAAAACTAATAATACGGTAGCAGTTTGTTTCGTTTTCTTCTGTCAAAACATAGCAAAATTAAAGCAAGAGTCCCAATTATGATTCTCAGTCCTCTGTCTGTTGCCGTCTCTTGTGACTTGTCTTTTCGAGTTACCCAGTTTTCTGGATTTCCAAACAATGGGCATGTTAATTGTCAATTTGAGTTTTGACTAAAACTGGTTGAGAAGCTTGCTAATTATTAACCAAACTTCTTTCTACTGACAGATTTATAAAGTTATTTCTCTTAATAAAATTGTACTTGCACCTACAGCACGTATTTTAAACTATCAAGTAATTCTTATTGCTGTTCAGTCGCTAAGGTGTGTCTGACAATCGTAACCCCATGGACTGCAGCACGCCAGGCTCCCCATCCTTCACCATCTCCGGGAGTTTGCTCAGACACATGTCCATTGAATTGATGATGCCATCCAACCATCTCATCCTCAGTCACCCCCTTCTTCTCTTGCCCTTAATCTTTCCCAGGATCAGGGTCTTATCTAAGTAATTAAACAATAATATTTTTAGGTAATATTCTTTGAACACTTTTCATGAACTTGACACTGTTCTAGGGCTCTAACACATTAAAGGACTGGCACTTCAGCAAGCTCTGCACTCAGCTTACCAGCCTGAATCAGCTTGATTTCTAGACTTTCTATGAATTCCTAATAAACGTAATTTTTACATTTACGTTCTTGCCAATCCCAAGTAACATCTAATAGGTTCTTCCCTTCTCATTCCTTCACACTTTATTTAGGCTTTGTATACACATCTTTTCTTCCATGTACTTTCAGCTCTCTTTTGTAAAACTGTGACTAGATTTTTGCTCAAATTTTTGTGTAGAAAAATTGTGCGCATAACAACTATATTTACCTAACACTTTAGCATCTTAAAGCGGCTAGAAATGTCTGTCCCTCATAGTTCTGCTTGCTTCTGAGTGTTACCCATGCTTTGGTGTAAGAAGCAGTCTGACTTCTATACAATACCTGCTTGGAACTTTCTTATTTGAAGTGTTGCCAAAAAAAACAGGGTCTACAGGCAAGGCAGCTGCCAAAGAACAACCCTCTGGGAATCCACATTACAGGGACCCCACTCTTTTCCAGAATGTTTGGCACAGCAGCTGGTGACATAACAGAGACTGCAATTTGGCACCAGCAGTTGGACCTAGTGTGTGTAGGAATGGGGCACAGAGAGTCAGGTAGTCAGGTGTCCATGGCAGGCTTCTGTAACTTGAGTTCTACAAAGCTGGGCTGGGGTGGGGGGAATCTCCATATTCAACCTAGAAGTGAGGATTTGCCTGCATATACTTGATCCCTGGGTCAGGAAGATTCCCTGGAGGAGGGCATGGCAACCCACTCCAATATTCTTGCCTGGAGAATTCCATGGACAGGGGAGCCTGGTGGGCTACAGTCCATGGGGTTGTGAAGAGTCGGACAGGACTAAAGCGACTTAGCATGCATGCACTTGTCTATCTGTCCTAAACTTAATCGCCCAGATGTATTCAATGTGATAGGAGAGGGGATGAAAAAGGGGAATCTGAAGCTCTGCAAGAGGGTTTTCCAAACTGGAGCATTAGTTGCTCACCCTCTTCCTCCCTCTTAGAGATTCTCCAAGGCAAAATAACATCAAAGGCTCTCTAAGTCCTGTGGTAAAGAGACGTAACTTATTTAGTTTAACTCTGATGCCGGGAGGGATTGGGGGCAGGAGGAGAAGGGGATGACAGAGGATGAGATGGCTGGATGGCATCACCGACTCGATGGACGTGAGTCTGAGTGAACTCCGGGAGATGGTGATGGACAGGGAGGCCTGGCATGCTGCGATTCATGGGGTCGCAAAGAGTCGGACACGACTGAGCGACTGAACTGAACTGAAATGACTGAATGTTTCCGAAGTATCTGGCCACAGGGCAATCTTCCTTTTCTGCAACAATTAATTTACAACGTTTAGAAAATACATCCTTGAAAATGGTATTGAGAAATTTCTTTTATGAAGTCTGCTGGACCCTACAGAGAATGAATCAATGACATGAACTCCGGTGATAATGTTTTCTAATAAGCTGATCTTACGTGAATGTATTAGGTCAGTGAACAAAAACATAGATACCAAGCAGGGTTGATCTGCCTTGTCAAATAATGGGAAAAGCAGATCAAACCTTGTCTGAGAAGGGCTTGCTGTTCTGTTAGTGACTGATAGCCTGATCTGCTGACGGAGTATCTCTAAGACAATGGCCAGTGACCTCACAACACAAGTATGTTGCCTGTTAGCACGTTTCTGTCTGGAGTCACAGGGTAGGGAGACTGACTTTTTTTTTTCACACATGAGCACAGTCACTGTTAACTTCTTACCTGAAAGTATTCTCGGCGTGTTTAAGTTTGTGGGTCATGAATTCTCCATTCTGAGACTTCACTTCTGTAAATCCCTTCTTTGCATCCAAGAACCTCTTAACGTCTTTGCTTTCTTTGTCCTTTTTAGTCTTCTCATCTTTGAGCTAACCAATGGTACATATCAGGAAGGAACATAACGATAAAAATCTTATTAGGTTTCGGTTGGTATCACCAAATAAAACCCAACATTGTTAGGAAGCCAGAAAACTGAGAAGTTAAACAAACCACTGGAGAATGATGTGGTAGACCTGGAATCAGAGGAAATTCTTGGAGCATGAGCTATGGTCCTCCAGCTTCTGAGCAAAGACCCTGACCACAATTTTAGGAGGTCAGGATCATCCCTTATTTCACTGAGGTTTTATTTTCAAAAGTGACGGAGGTGTTACCATTTGGAAACCATTATGTTATAGAAACTCCACATGAGAGGGGTTGTTTTCAGTTCCCACCGGGAAGAGCAATTATTAGTGTGGCCTTGATGGGAGAATGGCCAAGTTACTTGGACAGGTTTCTTCTTGGATGAAGGGTGCTTCTTTGAGAAGGACTTGAATGTGTTGAGGAGGAAATAAGAAACCTACTGAGTTAGCCAGATCTGTCAAGTCAGTCTTGGCTGATGTCAGAGGAAGACCACCCTAGTATTTTAATCAAATGAATAACTAGAGTCTTCAGGATAGAAGACATAATAACCCTACCTTTAGAGGGATGACACAGAGACCTGCGGGGCCGTGTCTGTAGTCATCTAAAGCATTAAAGATAGAACGCAAAGGAAAAATTCCAGGGCTGACCTTGACTTCCATTGAAGGTGATAATTTAGTCTCTGAAAGTGGCTTTGCGATTGTTGTGGGAGACAGAGGAAGGTGGTACATGGAGAGCAGGTATTAGCTTTAATTTTTTGTGTGCACATGTAGGCTTTGTGTTACAAGTTCCTCACAGTGAGACAGATTGTTTCAAAGTATACTGAATTTGCATAGCTTTTTGGGGGGAGGTAAAGGAGTTCAAATTACCTTTATCATCTCACCCATTCTTAAAAAATGAGTGTGAGAACAGCTGAGGTTCATTACTGCTCATTTGAAGACAAACAGTGACAAAGCACTAACATTCTAAAGAGACCAAAGGAGGAGGGTTTGGGTGTAAGAACTCAGGGCTCCAGGGGCTGCCAAGAACGGTCCCACCCCTTACCTGATCACTCACCTCTTTGCAGTTGTTATGCTTCCAATGCCTAACCCCCACCAAAGTGCATGTTTTACTAAGAAAAGGGTTTTTTTTTTTGCTTTTTACTGATGGGTCTTCAGTAGTCCTTTGCCTGATTGCTTTTGCTGAGTATTATTTGATTAAATTACTATCGATGGACTATTCACTACCATGGTGCCCTAGCTAGTTATGACTTTTAATTTTTCTCCAAGTGGCATATATCTAGGACATCCCTTGGACTTGCCGAAGAGGAAGGCTGTTATTTTGCTATTCTTTCTGAGTGCTTTGTCTGAAAGTCAGGAAATCTGAGTTTTAGTTTTAGTGTTGTCAACAATCTAACTGTTACTTTAAGTCACCTGACATCTCTGGAATGCTGGCTCCGTGTGCATGAAAAGAGAGGGTTGGGCTAGATGATCCCTTCCTAATCCTTCATCCTGTGCCTTCCTTCTTGGCTCCAGATTTGTGCTGAGAGGCTCAGAGAAGAGAAGGAAGCTCCTGGTCTGTCCCGCAGCTTTAATTCGACTGTCCTTGCTTGGTGGTAAATCAGTGTTTATTGGACAGGCAGGAGCAAGCAAGGTCTCTTTTCATTCTGACCTACCATTGTTGGGAATAGCCCGAGAAACTATGGATGGGAGTTTATATCCTGGTTAAGAAGTATCTGGGGATACACATTTAAGGGTGAGGGGGGGTCCCCTTGCAGTGAACCCATGAAAGAAACTGTGAGTCACACCTTACAGTTTGTGGAGCACTATACAAAGAGAAACTCATTTCTCTTATTTTGGAGTCAGAGATATTCAAATGCATTATCTAATTTACTGACCAAAAATGTGTGTAAAATAGATTTATAAAACCATACATGTCTAACAGAAGAAACATCCCTTTTTTTCAAGTTCTTCCTGTACTGGCAAAGTTGTGGTGCTTATATTCTCTTTGGAAGACTTAAAAAAATTCCCAAAGAAATAATGATAATTTAATGCTGACTGCAAATTATTTTTTCTTTCTGGGAAATGAATAAATAAATTCCGTAACACTTTAAGGAGCACAGTGGGTTGGCTTCTATAGCAGATTCAGCCTAAGCTAATGGGATATTCTGAGCCCACTGGGAAAAGCATTAGAGCCTCTAGATCAAAATGTTACCAAGAAGAGAATCTGTGCTGATGGATTAACACAGGGCCATGTATCCTGAGTAGGAAATGGCAATCTGCTCCAGCATTCTTACCTGGGAAATCCCATGGATAGAGGACCCTGGTAGGCTAGTCTGTGCATGCTAAGTTGCTTCAGTCATGTCTGACCCTGTTGCAGTAGCCCGCCAGGCTCCTCTGTCCATGGGGTTATCCCGGGCAAGAATACTGGAGTGGGCTGCCATGTTCTACTCCAGGGGATCTTCCTGACCCATGGATTGAACCCACGTCTCTTGCATTTCCTGCATCGACAGGCACGCTGTTTACCACTAGTGCCACCTGGGAAGCCGGGGCTACAATCCACAGGGTCACAAAGGGTTGGACACAACTGGGTATAGCACAGCCAAAAAAAAAAAAAAAAAAGTGATCAGTGGGGTAACACATGGGTGTATGTGTGTAGGGGTAGGAATTCCAGTGACATACTCTTGTGCCAGAGAGACACTCAAAAAGTTGTGAACAAGTCTAAAGGGACTGAGACACCAGTTTCTCTGTTGTACTGCTTTGTATCATTTGATTCCAGAAGAATGATAAGAACGGGTGCAAGTTACACTTTTTCAGACTAAGTTGAACATACTTTTGTTAGATTCAGAAGCCTCACTTCCTGTTCCAGGCCCAATGTCTATCACATGAATGGCCCTGTCCATGGACAACATGGACTTCCCTGGGGAGCTGAGGCTCTACCCAGACCCACAGAGGCAGAGTCTGTGTTTCATAAGATCCCAGGTGACCAGCATGTACCCTGATGTTTAGTGAGAGGCTCTGGCCTACGTGATATGAATATTAGTTTCATTATTATATGAACAGCTCTGCTGGAAGCTGTTTTCCTATTAGAGGCCAGAACAAAAAACAAGCTCTGGGGTGAAGAATTAAAAGGAGGCATTTTACAGGGAGGCATTTTATATTCAATATCCTATGATAAACCATAATGGAAAAGAATGTAGATAAAAAAAGAATATATGTATATGTATAAAGGGCTTCCCAGGTGGCTTAGTGGGTAAAGAATCTGCCTGCCAATGCATGAGACACAAGAGATGTGGGTTTGATGCCTGGGTTGGGAAGATTAACCTGGAGTAGGAAATGGCAACCCATTCCAGTATGCTTGCCTGGCAAATCCCATGGACAGAGGAGCATGGTGTGCTACAGTCCATGGGGGCGCAGAGAGTCGGACACAACTGAGCATGAACTCATGCACACACACAATATATGTATAACTGAATCACTTGCTGTACAGCATAAATACAACACTGTACTTCAACAAAAACTTTTTAAAAATTAAAAGAAGGCATTTTATAGTTGGGGAAAAGAAAAAGTTAAATTACGTTTCAGGGTTACTGGTCATCTGTGATTCACTGCCACAAACAGTTAAACTGCAGTGGGAGAAAGAAGGTTTTGTGTAAGGCATTGGAGTAACTTCTGGAAATGTAGCTCACCTGATGTTTGTGTTTCCTTTTCTTGCTAACTCCATGAAAGGAAAGACTTTTGTTGAGAGTAGAGAACAAAAAGCGGGATGGGGGTAGAAGGAGGGCATTTAAAATGGCCACATCACATAAACTATGATTTAAAGTTATCTAAGTGGAGTAGCTACACAAACAGGTGGAGAGGGGAAAACCTAGTTATTCAACTAGTAATTTATATATGCAATGTTAAAACAGGAATGGAAGTTTTTGTTTTTGTTTTTCCCCAAAGCTTGGGTTAAGGAGCTAATCTGTTCTTGTGGCAAAAAGAGGCCAAGTTTTGGGACACTGGAATGTGCTGGAGGGCAGACTGAGAAAGGGGCAGGACTAAAATCAAACCACGGCCATTGTTGAACTGGGGGCCTTATCTGAAAAGAAGCTAAAGGTTGATGGGATGGCTGCTGGTGAGCTCCCTGTAGTTCACAGACACAAAACGTGGACACAGAATGCCTTGGTCATTAAAAACAATCCACATCTGACTGAACTGAATGAAATGCAGAATCCATAGAGTCATTCCGCCTCTCCTGCTCCACAGAAATGTAATCACCGAGCTATGATTTCATGCCCTCTTCCTCCTGTACTTAGAGATATTCCCCCCAAGAAGTTTCTGTATAGCAGAGGGAGCTCAGCTCTCTGATGACCTGGATGGGTGGGACGGGTGGTTGAGGGGGAGACTCAAGAGGGAGGGGGTATGTGTCTACACATAGCTGATTTCATGCTGTTGCACAGCAGAGACCAATACAGTGGTGTAAAGCAATTATACTCCAATTAAAAATAAGTTAAAGATATTCCCCCACACAAAATGCTAGCTTTAGAGATGAAGCTAAATAATAATATATGTGGGATATATAAATATATATGTGGGAAGCGAAATAAATAATATATGTGGGATATTTCTGAGTTTAGTCCCAAAGTAATGTTCATTTTTTGGAAATGAATTTGTAGCTGTTTTTCTGTTACAGAAGGAGAACAGTTGTTTCCCAACATGTTCAACAAATTTCTCAGCAGCCTCATTAGAGCCAAATTTAGTTTTCTAGTTTTTAGCATTCATGCTTTCTCCTGCTTTTAACTGGGCAGTGTTCACATTTGGTTTTTACTCCCAAGCCACCATAAGTTCTACTAGAAAATGGGAGAAACACATACCAAAAACAAAATAAATATAACATGAACTAGAGTTCTTTTTACATGAATCTTAGGAAAAAAAGGTTTAAGAAAATAATCATTCTCCTATTAAATCTCATCTATTTGCTAAATATAGATTTGTCTGTGTCTTATTCTGTGCTATAATGGGCAGAAAAATGTAGCAAGAGTCCATCTGAGTTGGAGCTCAATAACTACAATTCAGTCCCACAAGTAGAGTACTTCAAATCTTATGTTTGATAATTTAGTTTACCACGATCAAGTACTTTGAGCTTATTAAATACTATCATCATTTTTAGGATTGCTTGGAGCTAACATAAGCATGATGGTTAAAACAAGATCAGGCTTTCTTTCTTTCTCCTTTTTTTTTTAAGCTGTGGTATGTGGCATGCAGGATCTTAGTTGCCCAACCAGGGATCAAACCTGTGCCCCCTGCATTGACAGCGAAGAGTCTTAACCACTGGATGGCCACGGAAGTCCTGAGGTCAGGCTTTCTGATGTGGCATTTTGATTATGTTAGGACATAATGACATGCTGTCTGCAGCAGCCTCTGGTCCACTGACTTGTTTACTACTTACCTACAGTCAAACACCCTGGCACCAGCTCCTGTGTGTGCCTCAGAAATGCAATGCAGAACACTGTGCCAAGCTTTTCTTTTGAAAACCAAATATCATCTTCAGTTCATCAGATTTTCTACTGAGAGGTGTGGGAGTGTTTTCCCTTGGAAAAGTTAAATCATTAATCAAAGCCAGTTGGAAATATTTCATGATTGAAATGAAAGTAGGATGGCTCAAAGAAAAAAAAATAGCTTTTTTTGAGGAGAGTAGAAAGCAGGAAAGGTTGATGAGAGAAGTATTTCTCAAGCTTTCTGACTGTGACCCATAGTAGAAAAGACAATTTATATCACAATGCAACGCTTCGTGGCCACGATGCCCTCTGATATTTTCTACTCTACTTCATTAAAACAATGCAGATTGACACTTTTAACTAGTTTTGCTTTCAATTGATTTCACCATTCAATGGATCATGAGCCACGGCTTGAAAAATACTGGGTTAGAGGTTACAGTTTTGAGATCATCTGACCTGAAACGTCATGGAACACTGCTCTCTGTGCTTTATGACTAGGTTCCTTCTCAGTGATATTTACCTCTTCTTTTTTGAAGGCAGCCTTGTCTTCTTGGGACTTTTCTCTTTTAGCTGGCACTTTAGCCCCCCTTTCTTCTTCCTTTTTATTTTCAAGAATGGTAAGGTCACTTATTTAAAAGCAAGAGTGAGAGGGTGCTCAGGTCACTCTGCATGTGGCGTGAAGTGACTTCTCTGTGGCTGTACCAATCCTCACATTTCCCCAGTGCCAGTGGTTCTAACAGCAATGTGGGATAGTTTCCTCCCACCAAATCTTTCCTAGTGTGCCTGCCATCGTGCTCACTGAGGTCCAGCGTGATGGTGCTTCTCGTGAGTGTTGAAAACCTCCTGAGTGTTTGGTGCATCTAGTTCCTGATCATCTCTTACGATAGCTGTGTTTATGAGCCCCTTGTAAGAAGCAGAAGTGAAAGATGACTTGAATGCAATGCAGGCTTAGCGACAGAGAGTTCTCTTTGGAAAGCTGAATACACAAGCATCTCTATAGTGCTTTTAATGTAGCCTTGCAGACAGAGAAAAAAAAAATGTTTCTTAGATTACAGACACTCCCCCAGCCCCATTCCACTCTTCCTGTGCTACATAAATCTGTATCACCCAGATGGTAAAAGAAGCAGAATGTGTGCTTGTAACTACCAACCAGTTTTAAGTTGGTGCTGCCCCAGATGAATGGCTTTCTGCAAGTCTACATTAGGCTCAGGTCTACATGACGGCAAGTCAGGATTCTGACATTTTTTTAATAAAAGGTCCAAAATGGCTCCTTTCCCTCCTTTATTACCAGTTAATTTCAAGGGGGTTATTTTTGTGTTCTTAAGATATTTCTGACCATGATTCGTCATGTCAGTTTCCCACCCCAACTTTTAGCATCTTCTATTAGATGCCAAACACAACAGATGAGGTGAGGAGTTATGGTCCTCCTGCCTCATGTAGACCTGTGGAGAGAGGTAAGTTGTTAGAAGGAATGAGTTTAGATGCAGGTGCAGAATCATTTCAGCGCAGCACCACCACACTTGTCATCTTTGGGTTAATTCATTTTTTCTGGTATTCATAGCAATCAAGCACAGAGCAATTCACTTCTCTCTGGTTGTATCAGTAAATTTGGTTGGTGGGATATTTAGCCCTCAGTTGATTGCTCTATGCTTGCATATTGCTATGACCTAAAAAAATGAACAGCTTGCCAAACGATTAAGCACGTGGGGCCTTAGGAATGTGGCCTCAGTCCCAAATTTGATGTGCATTACATTTCTCGCAAGTTGCAGGCATCACACACTTGGTGCAAAAGGTTTACTGTACCTGTTTCTTTGGGACAGCTGTATGAGGTTTATCTTCTTGTACTTTCTTTTCATTGACCCCCTTCCCTGCTGTTTTCTCCTCTACCTTTTCCCCTTTAATCTTTTTCTCTTGCATTTGCCCCTTTTTCTCTTCTAGTTGCTTCTTACGTTTTTGCTCTTCTATCTTAGCTCTCTCTTCTTCCTCTGCCTTTGCCCTCTGCCTCTCCTCTTCTGCCTTTCTCTCCTGCTCCTTGATCCTCTGCCTCTCCTCTTCTGCCTTTCTCTCCTGCTCCTTGATCCTCTGCCTCTCCTCTTCTGCCTTTCTCTCCTCCTCCTTGATCCTCTCCCTCTCCTCTGCCTCCTGTCTTTCTCTCTCTTGGGCAGCTGCTTTTTCTTCTGCTTCCTTTTTTGCTTTCTCCTCTGCTATTTTTCGGTCTTGCTCAGCTTTAATTCTTTCTCTTTCTTCTGCTTCCAACCTGGCCCTTTCTGCCTCAGCTCTTTCCCTGGCTTCCTCTTCCATCTTTTCATTCTGGAGAATCTCATCTGAGCCCCTTTCCCCCTCCTCCTCGGTCTTAGGCTCATCTGTACTGATCTGCCCATTTTTCAGTGGCATTACTGTTTCCTGCTGGGTGTCTGCTGTTTTCTCATCTACCACCACCTCTACCTGATTTTCTTCAATGCTCCCTGGCTTTGGCTTCTCTTCTTCTTCTTCCTCCTTTTCTTTCTCCTCTTTCTTTTTCTCTTCCGCTTCCATCCAATCATTCTTCTGGTGTGACTTGGTGACTATTTCCGTTTCCTCCAGCTCCTGCCTTTCCTGGCGACTTTCACTTCTTCCTTCCTTCTCCGCCGTTTCATTGTCTGTTGTGTCGTTTTGCATTCTTCTGCTGGAGAGCGACAAACTCGCATCTGTTATTGTTGGGTCAAACTCCTTCTGTCGCTCCAGGGCTTCCTGGAGGCGCTTCTGGCGTCTTTCCTCCCGCCGAGCCAGTCGCTCCAGGAGAGCAGCCTCATCATCGCCCTCCGCCTGAGTGTTGGTGGTGGTTGTCTTGACCTCCTCGTCAGGCACACTGGACAACAGAAACGACACCAAGGACAGCTTGCTGATTAATTGGTCAGCTGGATTCATGTACTGTGCCACGTGGGAACTACAGCAGATACATAGAGAAATACATATACACACACTCCCCATATATAACCCCATATTAGTACATTCCTGCCTGGATTTCAATGACACATATGCAAACCTTTGTCCATGGTCTTTCTCTGGCCATGGTGAGTCTATTCTGTAAACAGAAGAGCTGAGCATTAATGCCCCCTGGGCACTGTGCCTCTAGCAAAAATTGATGAGCATTAGTGAATAAATACCTCAGCTCTCTTCACCTTTGGAATCAGATAGCTCCGAGGTACCTGCAGCACACTAGATCTTAGAGCGCCCAGTGGAGGTGAGCTCCAGATACTCACAGTGGTAATTTGCTCAGAAAGAAAACCTTGATTTGGTTGCGTTGCCTTCTCTGCCTCACTTTCCCACACTGCTACCAGCTTTTCCTAGGATCACTTTAAAAATAAACTGTACTTAAATCTTTGTTTCAGAATCTGATTCTTGGAGAACTCAAATTAAGACAAGGACCAAACTGAAGAAACAAATTCCTCTCATATCATATAGTGTTCCCACATGTTGCCAAGTCATCTGGAATTCCTGATCTGGATTTCTGGAACACAAAGTACTTTGAGAGGAAGGGAGTGTATGTATTAATAATAGTGCACAGATGCTATATTCAGGCTAATAACCCCCACGGTGGGGACATCCAACTGTCCACCACAATTCATGCTCCTCCTTCCTTAGTCACAGGAAGTCATTGCCCATCAAGTCATTGCCTAACCCTCCCTTCTTCCTTGCACCTGGGTGGGGCCTCATGACCAATAATTCCAATGAAGTATGAGTAGAAGTGTGATGTCCAGGCCAGGACAAATAAGAAGCAGAGGTACATTCTCTTCCTTGTCAATCTCTGTCTGCTGGCTAGATCAGAGGACTCCAAAGCCCCTGAGGTTGATAGACTCGCAAGAGGACAGAAGATAGGGGGCAAGTTCTACCAATCAGAAATACCCAGTTTGGGAAATCATTGTTAAAGCAGCTGATGTTGCTCTAACTAATATATACATAATATACCGTCTTCATTCTTTGTCAAGATTTCCATGAGGAAAGGGTCTCTTGCCCTTCTTTTCTAGAGTAGACAAAGAACAGTTAGATTTGATGTTTATAAAATAAGAAGAGAAAATCTCTAAAATCCAAACAGCAGCATGTCCATCACCATGCTCACTACTGTGGGATGCTGGCTGGACACTGCCCAAGCCAGGCGTGTCGGTCTTCACTGCAGGAAACAACTAGTCATGTGATCCTAGGACTGTGACCAGAGTTGGAAAAGTATGTCTTGCAGTGTTTTGAAACTCCATCAAATTTCATGGTTCATACCAACCTTGGCCCTTTTGAAGTTCAAGTTCACTTAATTTTGGAAAAACACACTTCACCTTTAACAATAAGAAATGGCAGAGTAGAGGCTAGATTTTAAACTTTCTTGGCCTTCGCTGTTGCTGTAAGGCATCATGTTGATGAATTAGACACATAAGGGTTAAACTTCTCTGAAAACGCAAATAGCTTAGAATTTAAGGGGAAAAATCTATGTATGTGAGGCATTTGGACCAAATGAATTTAAATAATTTTTAAGAGGTACCCCAAATTCCAAAATGCTAGTTGGCTTAAAGAACTCTTAAGAAATAACAGATTCTACTGAATCTTTTTTTGCTATTTGCTATTTATAAATCAGGATAGCTATTATCAGTAGAAGCTGAGTACCAATTACAGTTGCTTAGCCCCAAGAAGAATACTTATTCTTCATGTCAGAGGTAAATTACATG
>NW_011495080.1:2623023-2635131 GCF_000754665.1 Bison bison bison
AAAAAGAATTTGTACTCAATCAATAGCATGAAATAGCTAGTAATAGTAAATTGTGAAAGAAGAGAAATACAAGTAGGAGCAAGATTTTAAAAGCAAGAAAACTACAGGCACCAGTAACTTTTTATGGCATTGTTGATTATTCCCTAATAGCCAGACTCATGGAAGGCCTTAAAATGTAAAATGTCATATTTAAACTCTTTTTTTCCCATCTCCCTCAGCTCAAAAATGGAAAAGGAAGTGATGACCATACTGCTCTGATTTATAAGATTCTGCTACCATCTTCCTAATAATGGCCAAGATTATTATGTGCATTTTACATGTGTTATCATCTCATTTAAATTTAATGACATGCCTTAAACAAAAGTATAATTTTTATTTCCATTTAACTGAAAAAATAGAGTTAGTGAAGGGAGGGTCAGGTTGGGATTCAAAGCCAGGTGGTGAACCCCAAAGAACAAACCTCAACCTCTTGGCTATACACCCTCCCTAATTAGGAGGTACTTACTGAGGGATGAGGTCTGTTTGTCCACCTAACCAAGAAGCTTCCTGATTGAGTCATCCTGCCAGCATTTTCGCGACTGCCTTCAGAAACCTTCTGTGCACCCACTGAAATTCACGTTAAAGAGGTCAGAACTCTTTCCCTTCAGAATTTTCTATGTAGATTGAATGAAGGGGATTATCAAATACAGTTTCCTCCCAATATGCACAAAATAAGAGAATCTAAAACCAAAACCACACAAAAGATCTTATATGATGATTTCATTATATGTAACCGTTCCATAATTTTAAAATCAAATTATCTTTTGCTCCATTCCCCCTCAAACATCCTCATCTTTTCTGTACCTTGGAGCATATACATGACATATACTAACTATTAGCATAATGCACCATGTGACCTTGTATGTGTGAACTTTTAAAAGTCCCTTTAGAAGAAGCGAGGGCTTCCCTGATGGTTCAGATGGTAAAGAATCTGCCTGCAGTGCAGGAGACCCTGGGTCAGGAAGATCCCCTGGAGAAGGGAATGGCAACCCACTCCAGTATTCTTGCCTGGAGAATGCCATGAATAGAGGAGCCTGGCGGGCACAGTCCACAGGGTCGCAAAGAGTCAGACACGACTGAGCAACTAACACACACTTGTTATAAGAAATTGAACTTATTACTAAGAGATCTCAACTTTCCTGATTTCCACCAGGACTGGTATAGGGAAAAATGCAGTACTAAACTCATAAGCTTCTTTGAATAACTACATTAAATCAAACAGGATTCTGCACCTTGCAGAATATTACCGAGAACAGAGAATACTGGGTTAGGGTGTATATTAGGAAGAATAAGACATCTGCAATTCATGCCTACTTTTAAAATTGAAGTATTCTCTCTGCTACTGGTAGGTGCAGAGGACTATTAAACTAATATATCTTTAGTTCAGAACAGATAACAATACCTTAAAGAATGAATGTAAATAGTTTTCCTTATTTAAGAATATGACCCGTGATTTTTAGTAAATAAAAATTTTACTAGATTACAAAGAAAATATCCTTCAATTGGAGTTTGTTTAGGGGATGGGATAGGGGGTGAGAAGAAAGGAGTACTGGTGTCCTGATGTCTAAATCAGATCAACTGTCCAGTCTGGTGAGTTGCCAATAATGGCCGCACAAGAATTAAACAAGCTAGAGAGAGTGAAAGAGATTGAGTTGGGCTGAGAAGGGAGTGCTTCGCCCAACACATTTCTTTCAACAGACTGGCTAAGAAGCGATTGAGAAATGTGCCCTTCCGAAGAGGACAGTACCTGTTCTGGGTGTTGACCTCCACCTGGTCGGTCACCTGCCCCAAGGCTTCTTCCTCTTGCTTCTGCCGCAGCCTTTCCTGTCGGGCGCGGCGGCGCCGTTCCCGGGCGGCCTCTTCCTCGTCATCGTCATTCCGCTGGTAGGCGATTCTGCAACATTGAAAACACCACCTCTTGAGCCAAATGCCAACCATCATTACCAGCTTCTTGGCAGGATCGACCCTGAACGTGACTACTTACTGAACCACAGAGTTCTAAGAGGACGGTTCTGTTTCTTAACATTTAGAGACCTGATCTGATGAGTTTTTAAACTTTTAAATATCTGAAAAGCATTAGTCCAATAGCTACAGAGGATAATTGACAATGATCAAATAACAGCTTAGACTGAAAAAATTTATACAACAGCAACTGCCTTTGAAGACTGTGGGTTAGCTTATTTAGATTTCTTTACTAAGCTGATGATTAGTAAAGATTTAGAAGCAGAAATCCAAAGAATTGAACTGAAAGTAATCAAAACATTCATCGAAAAGATTCAGCATGTTGTATGAATTATTTGTGGATACATTTTCACAAAGGTCAGAAAAGAATCAAGTTATGTTACCAAGCCAGGAATCTGGCATTAACAAGCCAAATAGCTAACTAAAAACCAAAGCAGGATATCCTCTTTGCTTGGATTTATTTTTTCCCTTGTAGTTCCTTTTCATGGAAGAAAGAAGGTCTCATTGACAACTGAGAAGAGGCTTCACACTCAGGGCAGGGCCCTCTATGGATATGTGTGTGTGCTCATTGTGACCGACTCTTTGTGACCGCACGGACTGCAACCTGAAAGGCTCCTTTGTCCATGGGGTTCTCCAGGCCAGAACACTGGAGTGGACTGCCATCTCCTCCTCCAGGGGACCTTCCTGACCCAGGGATCTGACCTGCGTCTCTTATGTCTCCTGCATTGCAGGTGGATTCTCTATCACTGAGCCACTGGCAGTGCCCTCGATGGCCCCCTCCTTTGTTCTAAAACTGCCTTAGTGTCCCACCACCCTCACACTGGGGCACCTCACGGGAGCCTACAGGTGTGTATTTAGATAGAACCTGTGGGCTAGGGCGTGCTGCACTCCATGGGATCACAAAGAGTCCGACACGACTTAGAGACTGAACAACAGCAGCAAGAACAGCAAGTAGAAGAGGCGGAGAGGGTTTCACAGGCATATGTGATATTTAGCTTCCTGGATTAATCTGAAGCAAAGAGCTATTTAGGGAAGTTATACAATCGGAATCACTAGTTAGATATGTTTCCTCTAATATTTATTCCCAAGTGATGAGTTGGAGCTGGAGTGCAGCAGATGCCCAGACTCAAAAGGAGAAGGCCTACATGGATAGCCTGGCTGTTCTGGAGGGAGGGCTTTGGCTGAGATACAGAGCGCTGCGAAGGCACGGCAGTGCTGGGTGACCTGATGGTTCCATGGGTTGGGATGCAGCTGCGTTGTGCACCAGACTGCTTTTTACATTGGAGTTCACGTGCTTTTTTTTTTTTTTTTAACAGTGTTACTTACATATCTACAAATAGAAATGCAGATATGTAAACATGACATGCCTATCAATCATGACTAAGCTAAAATAATTTACAAATGAAATCATACAATTTATACCAACAAAACAAACCTAACAGGGCAGATGAAGTTTGCTCCTGTTGGATTTACAAACTAGGTATTTTTAGATCCAGTACTTTATCTTTTGACTTCAATAATACAAATGCTATGAATGTTTTTGGACCTAGGTATCTTACAAAATAAGATGAACAGTTCTGAAGGTTGGTTGGTTTGCTCTTTGCTACTTAAGAAACTCTGACTTCATACTTGCTAAAATGTGCTGGTGTGCAAAATTCAAATGCCAGTATAAATAAACTGTCACTTAGTAATTCTATAAAGCTGACTGGTTTATTTCCACAAATATGGAGGGAAGGGTAGTGTGATACAGTTAAAGGATAACTAGATTAATATTCAGAAAACCTGGTTTCTACAACTGGTCTCTCCCTAGCTTGCAGCTCTTTGATTAACCTGCGTTACACTGCCTTGTCTGGAAGTGGGTGATAATCAAAAGAAATCATGGTGTGTTGTGGTAAGGCAAGCTACAGTGTAGTATTTTGTTGTTAATAGGAAAGTGCAGTGGAGGAGCTGCTTTGTGAGGAAAGATGAGTTCAATTTTAGACTTGTTGAATTCGAGGTGACAGCATGACAAGATTCAAATGTTCTTTTCTAATTCAATCACATTGTAGCTTGCAGTCAAAAGCCCTTCCCAGTGGTTTGGCTTCAGTCTTCAGATTCTTGGCTTCATATTCCTTTGGCTTATTTCTCAATAGACAACTTTAACCACAGCAGGGAGAATGAGTCCTTAATGATGGCTTCCCAAGCTAATCAAACAGAAAGTCTTAATTTGCCTTTCTACATCTCTGGTTCAGCCATGAGGTCTTGGCTATTACTTGGGGCCTTCCTTTTCCAAGACAAGCAAGTCACATAAAAGCTCCATATGGGACACTTTATGCCAGAAACAAAACTCTCCCATCTCCTAAAAATGGAATCTCATTTGAAGCCCTTAATTTCCCATTACACTTGAACAATTTGAGATGTTACTGTCTCCTCCCACGCACCCAATGAGCTTCATGGTGGAGGCTGTTGGCTTTTAGTTCTGACACCACCTAGATCTGCCATCTGTCTTGGCCAGGTCACACTCAGTCTTCCTTCATCTCAGAATCCTCATTGGAGGAGTGACCTTGAACAACCAGATCATCTCCACTGTCTCTTCTTACTTCATACGGCTTCAGTTCAGTTCAGTTAGGTCGCTCAGTCGTGTCCGACTCTGTGACTCCATGAACCGCAACACGCCAGGCCTCCCTGTCCATCACCAACTCCTGGAGTCCACCCAAACTCATGTCCATTGTGTCGGTGATGCCATCCAACCATCTCATCCTCTGTCGTCCCCTTCTCCTCCTGCCCTCAATCTTTCCCAGCATCAGGGTCTTTTCAAATGAGTCAACTCTTCATATCAGGTGGCCAAAATATTGGAGTTTCAGGTTCAACATCAGTCCCTTCCAGGACTAATGTCCTTTAGGATGGACTGGTTGGATCTCCTTGCAGTACAGAGGACTCTCAAGAGTCTTCTCCAACACCACAGTTCAAAAGCATCAATTCTTTGGTGCTCAGCTTTTTTTATAGTCCAACTCTCACATCCATACATGACCACTGGAAAAACCATAGTCTTGACTAGACGGACCTTTGTTGGCAAAGTAATGTCTCTGCTTTTTACTATGCTGCCTGCTGCTGCTGCTGCTAAGTTGCTTCAGTCGTGTCCGACTCTGTGTGACCCCAGAGACGGAAGCCCACCAGGCTCCCCCGTCCTTGGGATTCTCCAGGCAAGAACACTGGAGTGGGTTGCCATTTCCTTCTTCAATGAATGAAAGTGAAAAGTGAAAGGGAAGTTGCTCAGTCGTGTCCGACTTCCAGCGACCCCATGGACTACAGCCCACCAGGCTCCTCCATCCATGGGATTTTCCAGGCAAGAGTACTGGAGTGGGGTGCCATTGTCTTCTCTGACTATGCCGTCTAGGTTGGTCATAACTTTCCTTCCAAGGAGTAAGCATCTTTTAATTTCATGGTTGCAATCACCATCTGCAGTGATTCTGGAGCCCAGAAAAATAAAGTCAGCCACTGTTTCCACTGTTTCCCCATCTATTTGCCATGAAGTGATGGGACCAGATGCCATGATCTTAGTTTTCTGAATGTTCAGCTTTAATCCAATTTTTTCACTTTCCTCTTTCACTTTCATCAAGAGGCTCTTTAGTTCCTTTTCACTTTCTCCCATAAGGGTGGTGTCATCTGCATATCTGAGGTTATTGATATTTCTCCCAGCAATCTTGATTCCAGCTTGTGCTTTTTCCACCCCAGCCATTTCTCATGATGTACTCTGCATAGAAGTTAAATAAGCAAGGTGACAATATACAGCCTTGATATACCCCTTTTCCTATTTGGCTTACAATTTACCAGTACATTCCATCAGTAGAGTCTTGTTTAGGACACACAATTGCCAGAGCTAAATTTTTGAGGACATTTATTTATTTTTAATGTTTTTTGTTGTGGTAAAATATAAAATGTACTATTTTAACCGTATTTAACTGTACAGTTAGTTCAGTGGCACTAAGTATATCCACACTGTCATGTAACTCTCACCATTATCCATCTCTTGAATGTTTCACCTTCCTAAACGGAAACTCTGTCCCCATTAAACACTAATTCCCAATTCTCCTTTCCCATCCCCTCACCCCCGGCCCCTGGCATCTACCAGTGTACTTTCTGATGCTATGAACTTGACTATTCTAGATCTCTTGTATAAGTGGAATCAAACAGTATTTGTCTGTACCTAAGTGTATTGGGGCTTCCCTGGTAGTTCAGCTGGTTTAGAATCTACCTGTAATGCAGGAGACCCTGGTTTGATTTCTGGGTTGGGAAGACTCCCTGAAGAAAGGATAGGCTACCCACTCTAGCATTCATGATCTTCCCAGTGGCTCAGATGGTAAGGAATCACCTGCAATGTGGGAGACCTGGGTTCAGTCCTTAGGTTGAGAAGATCCCCTGGAGGAGGGCATGGCAACCCACTGCAGTATTCTTGCCTGGAGAATCCCATGGGCGCAGGAGCCTGGCGGGCTACAGTCCATGGAGTTGCAAAGAGTCGGACATGACTGAGTAACTTAAGCACAGCACAGCATAGCAATGTGTATTGGGATGTATTTTTAAGGTTAGCTTCATTTATGTCCTACAGATTGTACCTTCCTTTTTTCCCTGTGCTATATAGTAGGTTCTCATTAGTTATCTATTTAATACATATGGCTATTAATAAAGAAACATATTAAAATTGTTTTCAAAGTTAAAAACAAAAAAGGAGACAAATGATTTCATGGTATTTTGAATCAGAATGTGCCCAGTTGCTGGCTCAATGACTTATCAGTTGACTTTATACGTGAAATTGTGTCCATGCCAAATGACTTGATATGTGTGGAAATTCTTTGAAAGTGAGCCTCCCTACACCAGCTCTCCAAGGTCACAGCACACAGTGGCTGCTTAGCTTTCAGACTTCTCCCATGACAACTACCCTTCATACTACTACCACAGATTTATTACTTTTCTTTCAAAATTGAAAAAACTTAATTGTTAAATTTTTTTCTAGCTCCAAAAGTAACATGCATTTATTGTTTTCTTAAACCAGACATTTAAAAATGTATAAAAGAGAAAGTAAAAATCAGTTTCCTAATCACACCCCTCAGATATAAATATGATTAATATTCAATGCAATCTACCAGAACTTCTCCTATCTTTACATGAAAGTGTTAGTCTCTCAGTCATGTCCAACTCTTTGCGACCCCATGGACTGTAGCCCACCAGGCTCCTCTGTCCGTGGCATTCTCCAGGCAAGAATACTGGAATGGGTTGGGTTGTCATTCCCTTCTCCAGAGAATCTTCCTGACCCAGGGATCGAACCCAGGTCTCCTACATTGCAGGGAGATTCTTTACCATCTGAGCCACCAGGGAAGAACTATGCATGCATAGACATTTTAATTTTTAACCAAGTTGGATCATGATATATACATTATTTTAGAAACAATTTCTCTAATTTACCTTATTTATTACTATTTTAACACATTAGCAAAATATAATTTTCAACAGCAACACAGTATTCTTTGACTGGATGTATGTAGTAAATATATGTATATGGTGTACTATAATCTATTTAACCAGTTTTCTACTGACAGGCATTTAAGCTTTTTCCAAATTTATGTTCTTATAAACAATGCTGCAAAGGACCGACCTCACTACAGATATACTTTTACCACTTGTTCAATTACTTATCTAGCAAATATTCTCAAAAGTTAGAATTTTTGAGTTTAGGAGTATGCTCATTTAAAGGCTTTTTGATACACATTGACAAACTGCCCTCCAAAAAGGTATGTCACGTGTGAGTGTTAATTTCACCATAATAAAAACTTACTTAAAATGACAGTTGAGAACACAGTATCCTTAATACACCCACGTGATAGCACAACTGCTTTAGGCTTTGGTTAAAGACAAAATGTTAACATTTCTGATTTTCCACACACCACATTTACATGTATTGAGATGCTGCTGACCAGTAAAAATCATACCTAACCACCCACTGGGTTGCAATGAAAGCATAACAATCCATTTGTTCTTTCTGTGAAACTTCAGCAGATGCTGGCAGTAACCAGTCTACTGTATCCTACGCTACAAAGATAATTGATGTTCCCAGATGATTCACAAGCAGTGGGTTTCCTCTGAATCATCTGAGAAAGATTAAATATGTTTATTAAAGTTTTAATCAAATGCATTTTATTTAAAAACAAGTAATCCCAAATGATCATTTGATAATGGTGAAAAAGGAGAGTGAAAAAGCTGGCTTAAAACTCAACATTCGAAAAACTAACATCACAGCATCCAGTCCCATCACTTCATGGCAACTAGAAGGGGAAAAAGTGGAAACAGTGACAGATTTTTATTTTCTTGGACTCCAAAATCACTGTGGATGGTGAGTACAGCCATGGTATTAAAAGATACTTGCTCCTTTGAAGGAAAGGTATGACCAACCTATGCAGCATATTAAAAAGCAGAGACATCACTTTACCAACAAAATTCTATATAGTCAAAGCTATGCTTTTTCCAGTAGTCATGTACGGATGTGAGAGTTGGACTATAAAGAAGGCTGAGGACTGAAGAATTGATGCTTTTGAATTGTGGTGCTGGAGAAGACTCAAGAGTCCCTTGAACAGCAAGGAGATCAAGCCAGTAAATCCTAAAGGAAATCAACCTTGAATATTCACTGGAAGGACTGATGCTGAAGCTGAAGTTCTAATACTTTGGCCACCTGATGTGAAGTGCCAACTCATGGGAAAAGACCCTGATGCTGGAAAAGATTGAAGGCAAAAGGAGAAGAGGCCAGCTGAGGATGAGATGGTTAGATAGCATCACTGACTCACTGGACATGAGTTTGAGCAAACTCTGGGAGATAGTGAAGGACAGGGAAGACTGGGGAATGCAGTCCATGGGGTTGCAAATGCAGTCCATGGGGTTGGACTCAACTTAGCAACTGAACAACAATAACAAAATCTCAAGTGATATGTAAAGCACCTCTTATTAAATGAAATGTTCAATTAACCAGAATCCATGACTTTCCCACCCAGCCTAGGTGTAAGCAAGTTTACTCTGGAGCATTACACTTTGTTACTGAGTAACTGCCTTTCCTCATGTTTTAGAGAACACTTGGAGAAAGGCGTGATTGATCTTACCACAGGAAGGCAAGTGCTGAGGGCAGCAAAATGGCACATCAGATGTCTGGGAGAGAGACGATCTTGTGTGTGTGTGTGTATGAATAAGTGTTGCTGCTGCTGCTGCTGCTAAGACACTTCAGTCGTGTCCGACTCTGTGCGACCCCATAGACGGCAGCCCACCAGGCTCCACTGTCCCTGGGATTCTCCAGGCAAGAACACTGAAGTGGATTGCCATTTCCTTCTCCAATGCATGAGAGTGAAAAAATGAAAGTGAAGTCGCTCAGTCGTGTCCGACTCTTAGCGATCCCATGGACTGTGTAGCCCACCAGGCTCCTCCATCCATGGGATTTTCCAGGCAAGAGTACTGGAGTGGGGTGCCTTCTCCGGAATAAGTGTTGACCAATCTCAAAAGTCAATAGTAATGACATGATGTTATTTGATTGTGTCAGTGGTATGAAAAAAGCAGAAAGGACTGGCTTTTCTTCCATTCCCAGAACCACTGCCTAAATATCCTGGTGTTATATTATAAGAAAAAACAGATCTATGCACTGGGAAAACTCTCTTGGAATGCTGTGGCTTTCACACCAAAGACTTTTTAAGTCTTTACCACCAGACTTCTATTGCCTCAGTGTATTCAAGTAACATGGTAATCATGTTACGAGCTGTGCCTTTTAGATAGAAAGTTCAAATAAATAAAAGTTTTGCAGACATGGCGAATAATGAAACCACTGAGGACTCAGCGTCTTTACATTTGGCTGGGCTAGGGTCTAAATGTATACTAGATGAAAGAGGAAGTGGCAGAGACTTCCACAGTCAGATACTGGAGCAAGCCACTAGCTGTCAGCCTGCCCCAACGTCCCCTGAATCTCATCTTCTCCAACAAACACTTCTCAAGACTTGCTCAACACTGGCAAAATTCTTTTTATGATTTCATCTACAGTTTAGAGTTTTTTTTTAACCCCATGTTCTCCATAGTTAGAAGAATATTACCCTCAATCTCCTTTGATTTTTTTCTTAAAAAAAATTTTTTTTTTTGGCTGTTTTCTGATTTGAAATCTAGTACACAATCCTTAAACTTTCAAGTAAAAATTCTGGCAATAACATTTTATTAACAAGATCTCTTATCAGGAAACTGTGTTTAAAAATAGAACAAGAAAAAATAATAACTATTTTTATGAGAGGGCTGATTTTATTAAAAGTTTAAGAGCACTACAGAAAAAATTTAATTTTCCATATCTTATGGCAGTAGTTAGTAACACTTGAGAAATATGAATCCCTTTAAAATATCAAGAAAAAATAAAATATTATGGCAATTGCTTATACATTTGTTATCTATTAAAAATGTCTTATAAAGTGCCTATAAATTCAACACTGTATAGAAAGGAATCTGTATTTTATAAAGCAGTATATTAATACATATTTGGAGAACAGTTTTTCATACCTTAAAAAATTATTTATCAGACTACAGAAAACACTTGGTGTGGATATAAACTTGGGACTCTCTCAGTAATTTCATTGCTGGAGAACCACTGGTACATAGAAGATTACCAGAATGCCACTGAACAGACTTGGACTTATCCCCTTCAAGTCCTTTTCCATCCTTTAGTATTCCTTGTTCTTGGTAAGCACACATGCAGACCCACTGATTAAGTGACAAAAACCTCGGGGAAAACAAAAGGCTCAAGGCACTAAAATGAGGCCTGTGTACAAAAGACTTAAAGAGAGCTCATTCAGATCAAAATTTCCAAGTCTCTCTGTCCCTTGATTGTTTCTGCCACATTCTTCTACTTCAAAAAGAGAATATTGCAACTAAAATTCCAACAGAACAAATAAATTCGCTCCCTGAAAGAAGGACTTCTACCAGTAGCTCATCATTTGTGGATTCACAGTGAGTTGCAGACCAGTAGACACTTAGCTGAACCCCAAGTTCAGCTTTCATCTCCCTGTATCCCTCCATAACTTTGCTTTCATGCAAGGAGTCATCTGATAGAAGGTGGTGCTGGCTGAAAAAGATTCCAGGTGGTAACTGAGATACTCAACCCCAAACGCGATCTTGCCCCCAGTTTTCCGCAGCTGTACATTCCCCACGTGGGCCAGACTCAGGAGGAAGACAGCCTGGGGTTTAGCCACAAAGGCCAACTTCTTAATTACATTTCTTTGATTTCCATCATTCTTGGTTCTGACAATGTCATTGTCTTGACCTGGGTTTTACAATGGGATCCAACTTAGAGCTAAAACCTCCTTTGGGCTGAAAATATACTCATCAGCTATTAGGAGGCAGAATGATTCATACATATTTTCAGTATTGTTTTTCATGCACCAAAAAACCCCAGTGATTTTTTTTTTCATAATATGAAATGCAAGCGATTCTTGCTCAAATGTTTTCAGTAAAATTTCGGGCAATGCTGTGATCAGGAGGGAAAAATCCTGAGCTACTGAAATGAGTCATATTTGCTCTACAGATTTATTGTGTATTTGAAAGTTAAAAAGAGGTTTATAGATACATTCCAGGCTCTTAAATATGATTTTGTTTATATGTGGTATCTGTAAAATGTTGTGGCTTCATTTAATGCACATGAGGTCCAATTCTGAATGTTTTTCCTTGGATTCCTTAAAAGAAAGGCACTGAAAATTACAGTGGAGGAAAAAAATCAAGAAAATAAAAGTATTTTCAGGTCAGAATATGTTTAGAAATGAATTAATAGCCAATAGTCAATTGGTCTATTAGTAATTAATGCAGGCCAAAATGAAAGAAAGCCCCTCTCATTTAGAATGTGTGTGTGTATATATACATATATATATATATATTTTTTTTTTCCTGGTAATGAAGGTAAAAATATGCTGAATTTCACTGTAGGATTCATTGCTATGTCAGGGTATGCCTTTTGTGGGAGTGCTGGCATGCAAGGGGATATGATACTCTGAAGAAGTTTACTTAGGAAGAAAGGTATGTCCCACTCCATCTCCTCATACACACACATATGAGAATTACTAAGTTTGCAAA
>NW_011495080.1:2635231-2684085 GCF_000754665.1 Bison bison bison
AAGTTTGCAAACCAGCCATATATTTCGGTTCTCAGTAGTAAGACACTGTGTGCTTGCACACTTCAGGGTTCTTATATATGTTGTCACCACAAGTCATCATCACCAGTCTACCATATGCTTTATATACTGGTGACGGCCATAATCACAGGAGTTTCTATAACCACAGACCATGATGAGGAAACATTTGTTGCAGAACACATTAGAAAGAAACAACCATCAGGCAGTGGGAGAAAGATCTCTCCGCTTGCCTCCTCACACTCTCGGAGCAGGCTGGTTCTTAGAATCGTAACTGTGACGTCCTGTCAGATAAATAGACCGGGTCTGATTGATCATGTATCAGGGAGTACAGGGAGATCCAATTGTGACTCAGGTTTCTATGGCTAAGGGCTTATGTGAACACAGTTCTCAGAAGGGTCCTGCTCTGGCAGATTCCTAAGTTTAGAGACTCACTTCTGAATTGATACACATAGTCACAGGCAAGTTTTAAAAAATGAACTCTAGTTGTTTGGGATCGGTATTTTAAATCAAAAAGATGTTTAGCATGAAGTCTATTTTACCTATGAATGAGTGTAAGTACATGACCACTTAAAAGAAAAATAACGAAACAATAGCATGTGCCTTCTACCCAGCTTAAACCACACCAGCACCTGGGAGCGCCTTACATGCTCTTCTTCAATCCCATCCGCCTCTCTTTTTCAAGGCCTCCAAATAACCTTTAGCCTGATTTTTTCCTATTTTAATTATTTTCTTGCTTTTCTTTGTAGTTTTACCCCAACAGATATTCCCCTAAACAATTCAGTTTTCAGTTTTGCCTTCTTAGAACTTTATATAATCATACTGTATGAATCCTGTGATTAGTTTCTTTTACCCAGTAGTATGCTTCTGAGATTCATCTATATTTATATAAATACCTGTAGTTTATAATGACAGATGAGACATAGGTTTCCCAAACATTTCTTGAGATTCTAGTTTGGATGAGATAAATGTCTAATTTTTTATCCAATGGGTGCCATGTTTTTTTAAAACTCCACAGATGGTTGGTGATATTTGGTAGAAATAAAATGAATAGAATCGGGATTTATTTCTTTTTGAATTGCTATTTTTTCACATTTTTTAAAAGAACAATGCTTCTGTCAAATCTATTAAACACGGATTTTGGAGGGATAATTCCATGGCAGTTTCCTGAGATAAAGTAAACTCTATTTATTCTGTCACAAACAGGACTGAATTTGCACCACTCCCACGATCCCACCCTATTCAAACAATAAGCTTGGTCAGATACAGTTTAGTTTTAATTTATAAATGTTTAGAAAGTGTAGTTATGGAAAGAGAAGGTTGATGATGGAGAAGATATATTTTACTTCTCACTTGATAATTCAAGTTAAGCTTTGATTTGAAATGAATGACAAGGAGTAAGAGAAATGTTTAAGTGGCTAGTAAGATAATTAAAATAAAGCAACCAAACTTTCCTCTCTTAACTTGAATTTGAAACTCAACTGGTATAAAATGTGGCTGGGGGATAAACCTAATTATTACTTGTGTTTTCATAAACGTTACTTTTTCTTCATCCTCAACCTAGGATTCTTTGTCTAGTAAGAATCTTAAATAAAATATGATCATTAATAAACTTAGACTTTTTAAAATGCTATCAGTCAAAAGTAAAATCTGACTTGGGGCTGTTTCCTGATGTATCTATGTAAGGACAATCTTGTTTTAATGTGCATAATAGATGTGGACAATAAACCTCGGGCCTAGGTAATTTATTTTCAAATAAAACGTGATAAAATAATTCATAAGACCCAGGTATCTATGACTGGTAATGCTACATCTTGCCAGTTCTTTCTCTCCCATGTAGGTCTGAACGTGGATATACAACTGATTGAAAAAAAAAAAAAAAACTACCTGAGAGCAGGGTGCAGGTAAAACCCCACCCAAAGGCCAATTTGGATGCAACTACATCTGACCACAGATATATAATCAAGCATATTCTTTTCACAGTCAAAAACAATCTCCTAGAAGCAGAAATTTTCATTGCCATCTTCAAATGTGAATACACGAACTCATTTTAGATGAGTCTTAGTGTGATCTAGAAATTCACATATTACCCCTAAATTTGAAATACTTGTATGATGCAGTACAAAGGCCCATAATTCCACGTGGTGGGGCTTTGAATTATGGTACTGCTATCACATTGCCAAATATTGGACAAAAGAAACAAAGTGATTGGAAAAACAAAAACAAGATGTCCTTAAGAGGAGATGAACCAGTGAGTAATTAGAAGGAATTCTTGTAAGGGAAAGCAGTATATTTCAGACATGCTGATGGAAATGGTACATGGCGTGTGGGTATTGCTAACTGAAGTCACATGTCCTGTGTCAGCTGAGAGACATAGGCAGTGCTTAATGCAGGGAAATTTATGGGTAATGGATTTTCATAACAGGCCTTTTATGATCTTCTCCTCCCCCAAAAGTGCCCTCTGGAGCTTTCGTGCTTCCACTCTCCTTTTTCTTAATTGGAAAAAGATTTAGTATTCATTTCCTCTTTTCTAGCACTCTCTTGGCTCCATTTCCCTTTGGGTGGCATAGCCTCCCATCACCACCCCCCCTTTCTCTCCCTCCTCTCTTCTTCAGAAACCAAAAGCTCAAATATACTGAGAGATATGACACTGGAGCATGGTTTCTGGCAACTCTGGTGAGTGAAGGGACTGTTCTAACACGAAAGCACATTTGAGGGGTGATCACTACCCCCCCAACTCTAGAGGTATCACACAACCTGACCTGACATCTATGGGTTTCCCAGGTGGCACTAGTGGTAAAGAATCCGCCTGCCGACAGAGGAGATGCGGGTTTGATCCCTGAGTCCGGAAGATCCCCTGGAGGAGGAAACGGCAACCCACTCCAGTATTCTTGCCAGATAATCCCATGGACAGAGGAGCCTGGTGGACTACAGTCCATGGGGGCGCAAAGTCAGACATGACTGAGTGCAAACATACCCATACGTAACATCCAGCTGGCTCATAGCCTCCCTGACTATGCTAGGACCACAGAGTTTTGTTTACAAGCAGTAGCAAGTAGAAAGACAAACTTCGGATAGAGACAGGAAATGGAAAATGAAAGGCTAAATCCTGAAGCTTGGACCTGTGGGAAGAACACTTATTCTTGCAGGGGACTTGGGAGCCAACAGCTGCTGATGGTCCAACCTCCCTACTGTTAGGAAAAGAAGTCAAGGGGTCTGCTCTGCGCTTGGTGGATCATCTTCCTCAGTCAACAGAAATGTTAACCTACACTGGGACCTGCACCATGGGTAATTTGATTTGATTAAAGAGCCAGCCTGACCAAACCAAACCAGATAAAAACCTTCTTCCACGGTTAAATAGAAGACCCCTATAAAAATGTGAACACTTAAATAGTTAATGTAATATTCAATAGCTAAGCTCCCACATTTATGCATGTTAATTGAAGTAGAATCACCAATAGCTTAAGAATCAGACAGCCAGGGCTCTGAGAGAGGGGGACATGGGCATTAGAAACATTCTTGGATAACACTTAAATTGCTTGAGGTACCTGTCCTGTACCAGCAGATTGATATCCCAACAGCAGAGTGTAAACCAACAAGGCTTATGCAATCTTCTGAGTAGATACCAGTGCAATCATTAGTTCTTTAAAACTGTTACCTAGTACAGGAGGCACTGCTTCAGTAGGGGAGATAACCAACTTAAAAAATATATTTTTAATTACAAATTACAAAGTTACAGCATTGGCACTGCTTTATAGGTTTCTGAAAGTGTGTTAAAGTGTTAGTCACTCAGTCGTGTCTGATTCTTTGTGATCCCATGGACTACAGCCTGCTAGGCTCCTCTGTTCATGGAATTCTCCAGGCAAGAATACTGGAGTGAGTTGCCATTTCCTATTTCAGGGGATCTCCCTGACTCAGGGATCGAACCTGGGTCTTCTGTATTGCAGGCAGATTCTTTACCATCTGAGCCACTAGGGAAGCCCTTATAGGTTTCTAATCTTGTATGTATTCTTCTCTACAACCAGACGACTGATCCACGCAGAACATAGACTTTGAAAAGGACAAAGTGGGACATCAGAGTGGTGGGCCATGAGCAGTCTAGATTCTGAAGAAGTGGTGGGTGATGTGCCAGATATGAATGTGGCATTTTAACTTACGGTATTGGGATGCTTATTGTTAATGCTACTCTTAACATGCAAATTGACACCTAGGTGACTGGAATTAATCCATTCATTCAACACACATTTACTGAGTATTTACTCTATTCAAGCCACTGAAGGTGGAAACCAAGATGAAAACCCTGAAAAGAGTTTGTAATCTGATAGGGAAGCTAAAAAATGTATAAGAACGAAATAGTAGGTAGAATGCAGTAATGAAATGGTTTGAAGTTTAGAAGAGGAAGAAGGCAATTCCAGCTAAGGGATCAGAGAAGTACATGGAGAAAGTGTAGATCTTTAGTACTAGGGCTGGGGGTGGGGACAGAAATGGATCCTCCCGCATACAAAGAGCTCAAATAGCAAGGTTGCAGAGTCAGGAAATATGGACATGAGAAAGCAAACAATCCAGCCTGGCTGGGGCTTGGAGTACATGAAGGGTATTAGTGAGGCTCCAGTTGTGCTTGGCACACGCAGAAGGACAGCTTCCAGTAACTGGAAGAGTAAACTGACCATTTTACGAAGCTTAAGGCGGGAGGCTTCTTCCATGGCGGTGGCCCTACGGAAACACACAGGGAGGCTTTTCCAGTTTCAGTCTCCACTCCAGGTGTTTCATTTCACTCCACAGCTTTCTCTGAGAAATAAAGGGCCAGCTACCCAATATCAAGGGCTTCATAAATCTTAGCTTCAAGAGGAGACTTCAGTTCAGCAAATCCTACAATCATTTAGAACAGAAGCACTGTGGAGGATGCTTCAAGAACAATACACTATGATTTCCAATTTTTCAGAGTGGCATTATGTTCTTTTATATTCTTGCCACATTCTCCACTGTCTTGTCTCCACTTTGCCCACATAGAGTAAGTCAAATTTTGACTTATTCCGCTTGTTCATCAAATCCCAGATGCAGTCTACCACTGTGGCAATCTGGCAAGATATTAAAAACATAGAATAATTAAACTGGAAGGAATGTTGGAGGTTATTTTCAATCTATGCTATACATGGTAACGTGGGGTTGAAGAGGTGAAGTGACTCACATAAGCAATTACAAAATCAGGACTAGACCCAGGTCTTTATATCCCATATTTGTTTTCTTCCTAACCTATGACACTATGGTCAGCTTTATTAGGGTATTCTGTAGATTAACAAACGGCTCCAGTCATCTAAATCAGAGATTGGCAAACTATGGCCCCAGGGCTAAATCCAGCCCACATTCTATTGTTGTAAACAAAGTTTTATTGGAGCATAGTCATCCCCAGATTGGCATTCAAATGTGAAAGCAGTCACATACAGAGCTGAGTAATTATGACAGAGAGTGTGCTTCCCACAAATTTGAAAATATATATGTATATACACATATATGCTTATGTACATATATGAACACATACACATACATGTATATATTCAATTATTTATAAATAATATACATGTAGTACTGTTTAAATGTTTATAGATTTATAAAACAGAAAAAGATATAATGATGACAAAATAGAATATTTAGAATATTTAAAATAAGTTTAATTTGTTAATGTTCATAAAATATTTTTTGAAAACTCTGAGTTTAACACGCTGGATCAGTAGTTTGAAAATCGGTCTATAAGTTCAATTTCTTTTTGATAGTTGATTTTAAATGACAGCTATAACTTAATTAAAAAAACAAAAACTCTTAAAAGGTAGATACAAATAGAACACATCATTGGCTTGGCATTTTTACGCATTATACTAATAGAGTCCATCTCCCCCAACTATGCAGATCTTGGTGAAATTTGCCTAGGAAATTTATGTTTGTCGTGTTATTAACCAGTTCGCTTAAAGTCAGCCAAAGCTATTTTAGTTTTACATTTTTAAATAAACAGCTTCAAATCCACTGTTATGTTTTGCTTGGGAGGTTTCTTTTAATAGATTAGAAAAGGCTGGTCCCAAGGTGAGGTATGAAAACCAATAGTCTTAGGTAGGTTATGTGTTACATCTTTTAGACCAAAAAAAAGGTCACAAAGCAATGGGATTATTTCCCAAATGATTTCTCTGCTGCATGAGCGTCCTCTAAAAACTGTTACCTTGCTCACTCTTTGCGGAAAGCTCTTCACTGAAAGGTACAGGTGACCTGCGTGGCTCAGTAGGTAAGCACTCGCAGCATTAGTGACACCTAGAGCTCGTTCTCAGACTTGCCCTGGGTTCACATGGTCAGTATTCCCGTCAGGCTGCAGTTTCTACAGAAATCCTTCAGAGTCCAGAAATCTGAATCCATTTCACAAAGGCTGCTGCTGCTGCTGCTGCTGCTGCTAAGTCTCATCAGTCGTGTCCGACTCCGACCCCATAGTTGGCAGCCCACCAGGCTCCCCCGTCCCTGGGATTCTCCAGGCAAGAACACTGGAGTGGGTTGCCATTTCCTTCTCCAATGCATGAAAGTGAAAAGTGAAAGTGAAGTCGTTCAATCGTGTCTGACTCTTTGCGATCCCAAGGACTGTAGCCTACCAGGCTCCTCTGTCCATGGGATTTTCCAGGCAAGAGTACTGGAGTGGGGTGCCATGGCCTTCTCCATTCACAAAGGCTAGTTTACTTTAAACTAGATAAGCTGTACCATCGGTAGGTGCACTTACCAGCTACAAGTAAACTGCAAGGAGTCACAGTATGGGAAAGGACAAGGGTCACCTCACCTCTGGGGGTGGAACTCCTGCTCTTCCTTCAAGACCAGTCACATGCTTGGAAATGGGAACTAAGTGAAGGTGTCAGGGCCAGAAAGCATAATAAGCATCAGTCAAGCCTCATTTCCTATTAGTTTAACTTCATTTATACCTTCTTGCCTGCTCTTTGCGCTCTTCCTGCCTCTCTGTTTTTACCTAGAGGGCGCTTCTCTACCCCTCAGGGCCAGCTCAGATCTGTGTGAGCCTTACCAGACATAATGGAAGTCAACTGGAAGGAATTCCTTCTTTCCTTGAAATCTTTGCGGTTTTTCCAGATATTTTTCAGTATTGCTTTATTGTTCTTTGTGTAACGTCCTATCTCTCGTACATCTTCCCTGGTGGCTCAATGGTAAAGAATCTGCCTGCCAATGCAGGAGACACAGGAAATGAAGGTTTGATCCCTGGGTTGGGAAAATCCCCTGGAGAAGGAAATGGCAACCCACTCCAGTATTCTTGCCTGGAAAATCCCATGGACAGAGGAGCCTGGCAGGCTACAGTCCATGGGGTCAAAAAGAGTCGGACACGACTGAGCACTCATGCATTTTTCTCTCTCATACTATTTCATGTTTATTGAAAGCAAGAGTCATGTTTTATACATATTTTTAGACCTCCTCTCCAATGTGTTTGCATAAGGTACGTATTTAATAAGTATTTTTAGTAGTAAATTCAAGAAAGGCATACAGCAAAAGACAGTGAGCAATATGGCTAATTAACAATGATGAAGGCTAATTCAGTTCCTTGCATATGAGGTGAACTGCCTAAATTTATGTGGATTTAACTGAATCAGATATGGAAAGGACAAATGAGGCAACATGAAGCTATTTAAAAGTTTTAGTGTCAAATACAGGACAACAATGCTTCCCCAAAGGACAGATCAATGAGCTGTGACTCAGTTTCATGAATAGGGAAAGGCCAACAATTCTACACGAGGCTCACAAGTATTTACTGAGAAAATGATGTTTAGAGTGATTAGAGCTTTATTAGAAGCCACCCCCAAAGGATGTCCCAAAGGCACACGTGTGCATGAACATGCACACTCATTCAGAAGTTTTGTGAGTCTCCGAGAAGGCAGACGCTCTACACTGGCTTGTGAATATGAGTCAGGAAATCTAGCTGTGCGCATGGCCATACTGCATCGGCCATGGGACTTGCTCTCTGACCATGAGTTCCAGCAGTGGAAGCCTAATCATTCACAGCGGGAAGAAAGCACCTCTCAGGTTTGAACTTCAACACTATGAAGTAATGGAAGAGAGCTGTATTACTTGGAACTGGGAGTGCCAGTGGCAGCTTCCACGCTATGCTTGGAGACAGAAGAGGGTTAGCAAAGAAATGCAGGGGGTAGAACCCCAATACCTCACATTTCTCTCAAGTCCTTCCTGCTAGAAGTTGGGAACAGCTACTAGTTAAAGCCATCTTACAGTGTCTCTGTGAGTACCTGGAAAATGTAGCTCACTGGCCAAAAATGCCAAAATTGTAATGCACTTATTATAAATTTGTTTCTCATTTGAATGCTATTTTCTCTATGTATGAGATTATGTTGTAACTACATACAGAAATCCTCTTAGACTTTAGACTTAGACTCTGAGTTTAGAGCTGGAAAATGTATGTTTTCCTGGGTAAGAAGAACCAAATGGTTATGAACAGGAAAGATATTTGACTTTAGAATATAGTCAATAGTCAGGGACTAAAGTTAAACTGAGTCAACTAGCGTTTTCTCATTTGTTTGCAGATCCTGGCCTGCTTCAGAGGCTTGTGTGTGTGAGTGTGTGCACATGCACACCTGCCATCAGCCTGTCTCTGTTCCTGCAAGAGGACTGGCCTCAGTATGGTTTGTGAGCAGAGCAGAAACTCTTTGTTTTCCTGTTACTCTGGCGCATGCCTCCTCCACCACTCCCATCACTCTCTCTTGTATCATTTTCCCTTATAAAATCCTTCTATCCCTCTATATTCTCTCTCCTCTCACTATCAAGCCTAGTATTGGTTTTGGCCTTTTGCAATGTGCGTAGAAAGCAAAAATACTTCAGTACAAGTAGGTAAACTAAGCAAATTTGAGTTAGGCAGTCCTTTAGAAATATATTTATGTGCTTTAGTCAAAACAGATTCTGTAACTCATGGGATAAATTGTTAAGATAATAAAAAATAGCTAATTCCACTATATCATAGGAAGTCTTGTTATTTTACATCTATTTTCAGAGTTAGGCTTCTAAATTAGTTTAATCTACTTTGTAGCTAACCTAAACTCACCCAGAGACGTATCTACAAAGGGCTCATGAAGTGATTTTATCTCCAGACATCTTGAAGCTTCCTCGGTGGCTCAGACAGTAAAGAATCTTCCTACAATGCAGGATACCAGGGTTCAATCCCTGGGTTGGGAAGATCCCCTGGAGAAGGGAATGGCTACCTATTCCAGTATTCTTGCCTGGAAAATCTCGTGGACAGAGGAGCCTGGTGGGCTGCAGTCCATGGGGCTGCAAAGAGTCGGACACGACTGAGCAACTGACACTTTCCAGACATCTTACCCACTTGTCCAACTGATCAAAATAAACAAACAAACAAAAAAGGAACATTTCAATTTGGTTATTAAACACTCAAGAATTGATGCTTTCAAACTGTGGTGTTGGAGAAGACTCTTGAGAGTCCCTTGGACTGCAAGATCAAACCAGTCAATCCTAAAGAAAATCAACTCTGAATATTCATTAGAAGGACTGATGCTGGAGCTGAAGCTCCAATACTTTGGCCACCTGATAGGAAGAACTGACTGATTGGAAAAGACCCTGATTCTGGGAAAGATTGAAGGCAGAATAAGGGGATGACAGAGGATATGACTCAATGGACATGAGTTTGAGCAAGCTCCGGGAGATGGTGAAGGACAGAGAAGCCTGGCAAGATGCAGTCCATGGGGTCACAAAGAGTTGGACGTGACTGAGCAACTGAACAACAACAACAATTAAATGTCTCTGAACACTAGGTTGACTATTTTTGATCCAGGCATTAGTAGCCATAATCCCCAATGACACTGTACTGCTGAATTGTGCTCTCTAGGGCTACACTTTGGAACACAGCGTCCAGTGGCCCTTTCCAGACCCCATTTTAAATGAACTCACAGAGGTCTTTGACACTGTTGACCATATTTTCCTATGTGAAATACTGTGCCTATCATTTATGAAATATTTTGCAGTTTCCTCTATGTCTTCCTCAGCTCTAGTCTTATTCAACATACTTGCTGCCCTAAGTAATCCCATCCATGTTTCTAACTTGTAAGTCAATTTTTAGGTGATGGTTTTCTAATCTATAGTCCATATAAATTAGAGTGTAGGCTATTCTCCTGAATTTCTAAATGACCTTTTTCTTTGATAATGAAATTTCCAGTGAAGAAGTTGAGAGTAATAAGTTATTCTGGACATCTGATTGATCATGACTTTTCCAGAATTCAAAACTTCTCTCTATGGTGGTTCTACACTCTCAGATCCTCTTGTTTTCAAAGATGGATCGCTTAAAAATAGTTGTTAAAAATTTCTCAGTCATATCATACTATCCTTGCTAGAGATACCAAGTTCATAGTTTCAGGATGTGAAGTTTGGTTAATATTAGAATAAAAGTCAAATAAAGAAGCATTTATTAACTAAATTAAATATCAAGAGATGAATAGCTTGTATAAACACAGAGAAAACATTAAAATATAACATCATTACTTACACCTTTAAAATGGAATCACTGTTTTTTGACTAGTTGGCAGAGAATTTCACTCCTTTACATGCATGGAAAGTAAAGTTCAAATGATACCCATATGTCTAGAAGTTGATTTGGGTTGAAAGCACAAGTCTCTATTGTTAGGTTTAAAACAACTGAACTGAACTTACCAACCTGAGAAGAAACCTGTCTAACTCGTTTCATATACATGTTGTATTCTCTTTTAAAGAGGTTTCAAAACCTCAGAAAGAGAGAGACGCTGGCCCTGCCATCCAGGACCTTGGACAATACAATAGAGGATGCATTCAGAGCAGCAGTTCTCAACCTTGGGTGCACATTAGAATCACCTGGGGGAGCTTTTAAACATCTTTCTGCCCAGGCTGTGCCCCAAACCAATTAAATCAGACCCACTGTGGGTTACAATCCAGGCATTAAAGCTCCCCAAGTGGTTCTAGGTTGAGAAACACTGATTCATAATGAGTGACTGAGGAACAGTTCTGGCCAGATGCAGCCACGTTAAATGGCAACGGAGAGTCATTCAAAAAACAAGAGTGGAGACAGGAGTAGTGGGCAAGTAGTTTGAGATCAGAGTGGAAATAGATGGGGACACTTGTCCTTATGATCCTAGATATTCTTGTTTCTTTTATTTTTTAAAATTAGGGTATATCAATATTTGCTGGCAGCAAGTGAATATTATGTAATATTTTTGTGCAGATAAAAACTGTAAACCTATGAAACACTGGTTAAGTATGCTGAGTGGTCTATTGCATGTTCTTTCCATGACCAAATTTGACTGAGTCTGATGCCACCTTCCTTCTGGTGGCAGCCCCTCAACCTCCATTCAGGATGAAAACTTCATCTCACTCCAAATTCCTATCTTTTCCCCCATCGTGGATGATCTGTGTCAAGATGATACTCTTGAAGCTCAGCTCAGCTTTAAGCAAGAAAACAATTCTGAGTGCCTGTTTGACAGAATTTGAACTCCAAAAGAGAAAAAAAAAAAAAACTAGTTCGGGAGCCAGCCAAACCAACGAGGTACCTGCCAAACCACACCTTATCCTCCTCAATCAGCAAAAATATCATCCACCGCCTGACTCCTCTTAGCTCACCAATAGGAGCTTGTTCATTCCCTTATTAGGACACTGGCAGTGGCGAGGGAGACTGCTCGTGTCTGAGGCCCAGGAGTGGCTTCTACAACATGTGCAGTTCATCAAAAATGAGCAGAGGGTAACAGGCACCGAGGGAGGGGACTGGAAAAATTAAATCCTCTCTGTATGGGAGGAGAATCCATCTTGGTAGGCCACAATTATGGTTTTGGATTTAAAAAAAAAAAATTTTTTTTAAAGCCAAACCAAAAAAACACAATCTTAATATTTTTTAAATGCAGTTTTGGTTTTTTTTTTTTTTGGAAGGGTGTTTTTGAAACTTAGAAATGCAGGCAAGAACTTTTAAGTTGAATGCTTCCAGGGAGCTGAATATGTATAATCGGTGAGTACCTGGTCTTAACCTAAAGAAGGGCTAGGCTTAGATGGCCTGTCCCAGTTTTAAAGCATATACCCAAACCTAGAGGTGTCATTTGCATCTTCGGTTTTGAACCTGAAGCAAAATAAAAACCCTGACTCCTTCTGTCTTTCTACTTCTCACCTGGCTACGCTCTGACTCTTGTCCTAGCTAAACACTTTCTTCCTTTTTTCACAGTGTTCCACCACTTAAACCAGGCTTTTTTTTTTTTTTTTTTTTAGGACTTTAGTACAACTGGGAACAGCTTCCAAGTCAAAATGAGATGCTGCCCTGTTATGATCTGTGTCAGCAGGGCTGTCTTGTCAATCCCATCCTGTTTAGTGGCTGAGCTGTTTTCAGAGCCAACTCGGAAACTCAGATCCATCCACACAATTCTAACTTTAACTAGAGTTTATAAAACACTTTCAGCACGTACACGCTCTCAATAGTGGGGCAGACGCTGCTATCATCCTTGTTTCGCCACTGAGGAAATAGGCTCAGAGAAGATGAGGGACTTATGTTCAGAGTCAGGACATCATCGTAATTTTGAACTATTCTGACTGATGCTCTCTTCCATCTCAATGATGTCATAGAATTGTGGTGTTCTGCTCAGATGGAGCTCTGAAGCCTACCACAGAGATTTTAAGTCCTCAAGCTCCCCTGCTGCTGCTGCTGCTGCTAAGTCGCTTCAGTCATGTCCGACTCTGTGCGACCCCATAGACGGCAGCCCACCAAGCTCCCCCATCCCTGGGATTCTCCAGGCAAGAACACTGGGGTGGGTTGCCATTTCCTTCTCCAATGTGTGAAAGTGAAAAGTGAAAGTGAAGTCGCTCAGTCGTGTCCGACTCTTAGAGACCCCATGGACCGCAGCCTACCAGGCTCCTCCATCCATGGGATTTTCCAGGCAAGAGTACTGGCGTGGGGTGCCACTGCCTTCTCCGTCAAGCTCCCCTAGGGACTTTTTTTAAAAAAGTGCTTACGCCCCCACCCCTCCACCAGGAGACTGGAGGTGGCTCCAGGAGTCACCTTGCCATCTGGGTGCCGTAGCCAACAACTCATTCCACTAAATTTTACACCGTGTTAAAGTTTTAAGTTCAATATTTCTAAGGCTAATGATCCAAACACAATAGCCATTATCCATTTGAAATAATAACATTGGTGATAAAAAAAAAGAGGAATGTATAAGACCAGCCAACCTTGACTTTGAATGAATGAAGCAAACAATTTTTTAAAAACAAATTGTTTAAAAAAAATGAGGGGGCTTATTCAATGGTGATATATAACTCCCATTTGTACAGTACAGGAAAACCTCAGTGATACTGCAGTTTCAGTTCCAGACCACGGCAATAAAGCAAATATCACAATAAAGCTAGTCACACAAATTCTGTGGTTTCCCAGGGCACGTAAAAGTTATGTTATGTTATATTGCAGTATATTAAGTGTGCAATAGCACTATGTCTAAAAAACAATTTATATACCTTAATTAAAAATACCTTATTGCTAAAAATACCAAAAATTATGATAGTAATATTAAAGATGAGAAGAATTGACTCGTTGGAAAAGACCCTGATGCTGGGAAAGTTTGAAGGCAAAAGGAGAAGGGGGCAGCAGAGGATGTAATGGTTAGATAGCATCACCAACTCAATGGATATGAATTTGAGCAAACTCTGGCAGATAGGGGAGGACGGTGGAGACTGGCATGCTGCGGTCTATGAGGTCGCAAAGAGTCGGACATGATTTAACAACTGAACAACAACGCCAATACCAAAGATCACTGATCACAGATCTCCATAACAAATACCGTGACAATGAAAAAGTTCAAAATATTGCAAGAATCACCAAAGTGTGACACAGAGACACAAAGAGAGCAAATGCTGCTGATTAAATGGCATCAATAGACTTGCTCAATGCAGCATTGACATAAACCTTCAATTTGTAAAAAAACACAGTATCTGTGAAGCTCAGTAAAGTGAGACCTGCCTGTACTGACCAGGTGTCAGGCAATGCACAGGATGCACCTCATCTAACCCTTACACCAGCACTGAACACACACAACAGATCCCATGTACAGACGAGAGGAACAAACCTGGCCCAGAGACGTCAAGTCACTTGCCCAGGCTTATACCTGTAGGATCTTAGCTTGCATGTCTGGCTGACCCCAAAGTCTGGGCTCTTTGCACAACTATGACATAGCTTGTCTCTTTCGTTTCAGGTCTCAGTTCTTTGACAGGGCAGGACTGAGAAGTTAAGATATGGAAAAGGTCAAAATTACTCAAAGAGTTTATTTTCTTTTAAATAGCATAAGAAAGCCACGTGATTATTAATGGTACAGCTCTCCCATCATGGGGGAAAGGTACACTCACTGCCTCTTTGTAGGGCCCTTAAAGCAATCTGTAGTCCCCTGGGTGGGTTGTTTAAGGTTAAAGAGTCATGAAAGATCAAAGACCCTCACCAGACCACTCGTCTCACCCCATCCAGCCCTGCTCCACCAGGAGGAGAAGCTTGCTCATCAAGCAGGATCTGATGTCATATGACAATTGCTGCCAGATTCTCCCACTCAAAGACCAGAGGTTAGAGCTGTGAAAGTACAGGCCTGGAATAACATCCTTGTTAGCTGGAGAAAGGAGGGAGCCGCCGGGAGTCAGCCAGGAGGCAGAAGCCAGGCATTACACACCCACACAGGGAGGAAGAGGGCTAGTGAATCAACCTCTTTGGCCTCATTTTCCTCATCTGTAAAATGGACATGAGTTTGAGCAAGCTCTGGGGGTTAGTGATGGACAGGGAAGCCTGGTGTGCTGCAGTCCATAGGGTTGCCAAAGTCAGACACGACTGAGTGACTGAAATGACTGAAAATGGAGATAATGGCACTCAACGCGTCCTGCTGTTGAAGAATTAAATAAACTCATATTTGTAATGTACTAGCATAGGGCTTGGCACATTCTAAGTACTGTATGAGTGCTAACTATTATTATTATTACTATTATTTTTACCATCCTTCTCTTCCTCCTCTTCATCATCATATAGAAAATAGGTTCTGTGCTTATGTCTTCCAGGGCATGCTGCTGTTTCCCAGCATGAAGGGGAGAACTGGGCAGGTAGATTTTTCTACTCAAGGATCTTAAACTCCTTTTCACTGAGAATATTAACACCAGAGAAAGCTTAGAAATGCAGAACAAATGTAGGGAAATATTCTTTTGTTGGTATTCCTTTATTCTTTCTCTGTTGACTACCTTGTCTCTGTATTTTTTTTTTTTTTTTTTGAGGGGTGGAGTGTGGAGAGAAAAAGTAGGGGCTAAAAATGTGCAATAAGTGGAATGCCTTTTATCTCTCATTTTCTCTGTCTCTCTCTTAGTCCCCGTGTCACTTGTCGTTAAAATGTAAAATTTATCATCAGACAGCTTTATCTTCCCATTCCAGAAAACACATGCATGCCAGTAGAAGAGGATAATCCCCTTTTCTATTATTCTTTGGGGCTGGCTTAACACCCAAACTTAGTGGGGAACTGATGGTTCAGAACTCTACACATAGAGGTTGGTTCTGAGTGTCATTGGAATGGCTTTAAACAGATGGCCTGACACTGCCCCCATATCCTTCAGTCAGCTGGCATTTTAATTGTACTAGAAAGTTATCCCACTTACTGCTTATGAATTAAACTATGCAATGTCATGTTAAAGTATTTTAAATCTCTCAGAACCTGTAATGGGTTTAAGCGTGTCCTCTCTAAAAATGACAGGTTGGGGGCTTCCTAGTGGCTCAGTGGTAAAGAATTCACCTGTCAATGCAGGAGATACAGCTTCTATCCCTGATCTGGGAGGGATAGAACATGTCTTGGAGAAGATCCCACATGCCTTGGAGCAACTAAGCCCATGCACCACAACTGCTGAGTCTGTAGAGCCGAAGATCCACAACTACTGAGCCCACGTGCTGTAACTACTGAAGTTTGAGCACCTAGAGCCTGTGCTCCTTGACAAGAGAAGCCACCACAATGAGAAGTCTATGCACCTCAACTAGAGGGTAGCCCCCTGTTTGCCATAACTAGAGAAAGCCTGGCAGCAACAAAGACCCAGCACAGCCAAAAATAAATAAATAAATAATAAAATTATGAAAAAAAAAATGATTGGTTGGTGACCTAACCCCCAGAACCTCAGAAGGTGATCTTATTTGGAAATACGGCCTTTACGGAGGTAATCAAGTCATGATGGTCATAAGGTGCGCCCTCATCCAACAGGACTGGAGTCCTTATAAAAAGGAAGAAAATTGGACACAGAAAGAGACATGCATGGCAGGTAGACTATGTGAAGAAACAGAGAGAATGTCAGAGGAAGGCAGAGGACTGGAGTGATATATCTACATGCCAAGGACAGTCAAAGATGACCAGGAGACCAAGAGAAGCTAGGAGAGAGGCCTGGCACAGACTCCCCCTCATGGCCCTCCGAAGGGAACAACCCTGCCTGTTGGTTTAATGTATGTAGTATGTTGGTTTAAAGTATGTAGTGCTTTGTTAAGGCAGCCCGAGGAAACTAAGACAGTACTCAGTTTAAGGATCGAATGTTTCTGCTGAAGCTCCAATACTTTGGCCACCCGATGCAAAGAGCCTACTCACTGGAAAAGACCCTGATGCTGTGAAAGACTGAATGCAAAAGGAGAAGGGGACAACAGAGGATGAGATGGTTAGATGGCATCACCAACTCAAGGGACATGAATTTAAGCAAACTCCAGGAGATAGTGGAGGACAGAGGAGCCTGATGTGTTTCAGCCCATGGGGGTTGCAAAGAGTTGGACACTACTTAGCGACTGAACAACAACATGGTTCTACTTTGTTAATTTCTCTCAGCAATTACAAGCACCTTCTACTGTTTATTTTGGTGTGTGGTTCATTACATTGAATTAGTAGCCCATCTAATTCATGAAGTTGCCTTCCATTGTAACTTATAATTTTATTTCCTCATATGCTCAGTTCTCACCTTTGCTGTGTTCCTTTTGCTCCTCTGGTGTCTGAGGGTCTTGGTTTGAGATTTACCTGTAGCTCTAGGTGGACTCATAAAACTAGCCTTCTTAAGCTCCTGGATGGAGGGAATGTTTTACAGCATCTCCCTTCCAGCCTGCAAGTCTTCAGATCTGAGAGAGACAGACTTATAATGCTTCCCTGGGTCAAACTGAATGTTTAATTAAGGTCAGAAGTTTAAAAATGTATACAAGGGAGGGAGAATAAGTGGAAAGTAAATCTTTGCCATGATGCTAACCCGTACAGGCCTGGCATGGTTCAATTTATGACTTCAAGGCTGTTTCCCTTGGGGTGAGAAGAGACTATGCTATACGTACATACTTCTTGGGTGCCCTTCACTCACTGAGGTTAAAAGGAAAGCCCCATAATGCTTGAGCCTAAGGAGCTTTTGTCCTTTAGTGATCAGGAAGTACCTGTGTGCGTGCCTGCTAAGTTGCTTCAGTCATGTCCAATGCTATGTGACCCTATGGACTGCAGCCCACCAGGCTCCTCTGTCCATGGGATTCTCCAGGCAAGAACACTGGAGTGGGTTGCCATGCCCTCCTCCAGAGGATCTTCCTAACACAGGGACTGAACCTGCTTCTCCTGCACTGCAGGTGGATTCTTTACCCACTGTGCCACCTGGGAATCCCTCCGGAAATATCTACTACTCAGCAAACTCACATCAGAATACCACTTCCACATAAGGTATCTCCAGGATACAGAAGGTTTGCTCAATTTGTGGAGACCTCAGCAAACTTTAATATGTAGAGGTAAGGCCCAGGTTTGTTGCATTTAATTCTAGGGACTCTGTGTACCCACATAATTATGTGGGGTCTAATTGTGTTGTCTCCAAAAATGCATTGAAGTCCTAGCCTCCAGTACCTCAGGACACGACTTTATTTGGAATTAAGATGTAATCAAGTTAAGATGAGGTCATTAGGGTGAACTCCAATCCACAATGATTGGAGTTCTTATAAAAAGGAGAAATTCAGACACAGAGACAGACAGCGGGAAGATGATGTGAAGAGAAATAGGGAGAATGTTATGAGAAGTAACGGAAAAATTGGAGCTATCCTGCCACAAACCAAGGCCCAGCTGGGGCCACCAGCACCCAGAAAAGGCAAGGAAGAATCTTCCCCTATAGGATTCAGGGGGCGCATAGTCCTGCAGACACCTTGACATCAGGCTTCTAGCTTCTAAAACTGTGAGAGACAATGAGTTTCTGTGGTTCTACGCCACCTAGTTCGTGGTACTGTTATGTGACCCTAGGAAACTAATACAACTCATCACAGTCATTCACAGTTCTGTGAATACAGTCAGTTCACTACATATGAACAGGTTCTGTTCCGAGAGGGCATTTGTAAGTCCAACAAAGTTAGCCTAAGTACCCAACTATCACAATTGGCTATACAGTACTGTACTGTAATAGTATACTTTTCACATACATAATACATAAAAAAAAAAAAAACCCCAAAATAAAAAAAAAACATTTTTAATCCTGCAGAACATTACCTTGAAAAGTATAGTAGTAAGCTAATACATAGAGGCTGGCATTGAGTGAACAGGCAAGAAGAGTTACTGAGTGGAGGAGGAAGTGGAGATGGGAGATGGTAGAGCTGAAGGACTGCCAAGGAGACGGAGGGCAAGCTGCAATTTCACGCATGCCTGATGTTGACGGAATGCATGTTCGCATCTCTGAAAGTTCACTACTTGAAGATTCATGTGTAGGGGGCTTACTGTACCAGGAAGCTACCTCAGACTCATTCCCTTAGGCATCCAGTTAATGCCAGTAATTATCACTGTCTATCACCCCACACACATCTTTTTGAGCTAAGTGCCAGGCACCATGCTAACCACTTTACATATCTTTTCCTCATTTTATAGACAAATAAACTGAAAAAACTCAGTGAGATTAGGTAATCAGCTCAAGGGCACATAGTTAATAAAATGATGCAACTAGGATTTGAGTCCAGCTCTAACTTTATCTGCATTTTTTCAAAGTTAATATTCTTAATTTATACTCTCCTTCTCTATCAAGCTTACTTAGAGATTGGTGGCATCAAAGTTTTTGGCAAACAAATCCCTACTTCTTACTATGTCCTCCTTCACAATGTGTCTGGTTTAGGCCAGTTTTGGAAAGTAGCAATTTTATATTTTGCCCCCGAAGCCTATTTTTAGCAAGTTTCTTTTAACTTTAAGAGTTTTCCAAAGTATTGCAGTATGGGTTATAGTTTTTAAGTAGGAAGTACATGGAACAACTAAAATCTGAGATGAGGAGCTCCTCTGATTTTTTAAAAATAGATGGATTTTTTTAACACATGTCAACCACAAACTGAATTCACCCGGCTTTTGCCCCAGCATCTTACACCCCAGTAGCTTTGTTGGTGTAAGATATCAAGCCATTTCTCTTCTAGGGTCTGTAGGAAAAGAAGAGCTTTTACGGAAGAGGAAGATGGATAATTTAACACTGATTGATTATCTGCTGTGGTTTATACACCTTCACATAACTAATTCCTTTGATTTTCACTAAACCTGCAAGACAGATACTAAACCTTTCTTTCCCCCCACCTGCTCCACCCCACATATGAAGAAACATAGGCCCACTGAAATTAACAGACCTGCTTAATCACACACTTATCAAAGATCAAAGTCCAAACAGATGTGGGAGTCAGGTTCTAGTTTTCACCTGCCAATAATGTGCCCATTTAGTGCTTTGAAAGCTGGGTCTGAAAGAGTACTGAGATCTTTTTCCCAGCCAGCAGGGCTGTTTCACTCTGGAAAGACTACCTAAGAAATAGCAGAGGTGAGTGACCAGCTCCTCTTTAAAGCCATCTCTTCTGCTTCAAAAGTTCAGTATACACTGGCCACCGTGGACCTTAAATTTACTCTTATTAAAAAGTTGTGTGAACACCATTATTTTCAATTCAATTCTTAGACATATCATATTAATTCATTAAGAAGCTATAGGAATTACACAAAAGCTATAAATATCATGAAACCATATTAAAGGTAGGTTGAAAAAATTCCTTAAATTTTTTATATTTCATGTACCCTTCTCTGGAAACTATGCAAGATAATTATGAACTGTGGCCTTTGGTGGGGTATCGCTGATCTGTGCAAGAATGTTTTCACTCTTCAAGGAGCAAAAGTGGCTAATTATCTTGGGGTGAGTATAGTCCTTACTTTATTATATTGTTATTTTATCTCTTCCTGGTGCCTCAGTTGGTAAAGAATCTGTCTGCAACACGGGAGGCCTGGGTTCAATACCTGGGTTGGGAAGATCCCCTGGAGAATCGCATGGCAACCCACTCCAGTATTCTTGCCTGGAGAATCCCCGTGGACAGAGGAACCTGGCAGGCTACAGTCCATGGGGTCACAAAGAATCGGACACGACTGAGTAACTAAGCACGTATTATCTCTGTTGCATATAAAGAGTAAGGCATAGTGACTTACAGAATTGAGTTCTAGAAAAGGTAAGTGCTTATTCCTTGTAACTATCAGAAAGAAGTCATGGAAAGAAAAGACAGAGCTAGCCTGGAAGAGCCTGTCTAGTGTGGGTTAGACCTTCAATAGGAATTCATTAGCATAGAAAATACCAGCCTAAAATACCAGGGCCTAAATAGCAATATCAAGATGTAAGAAGCATTCTAATCAATGTCTGCATGAGATGAGGTTTACAATAAAGGTTATAAAAAAAAAGTGAATGGTCAGTGAGAAAAGTACCATATTTTCTTTAGAAATTTATTGTTTTAAACCGTTCTTAATAAAGCTATCTCCTTTACTCATTACTTTTATTTAATGTCAGTTGTTTTTAATAAAAAGCAGTCTTAATAGCAGTGGAAATGAGCATTTATCAATGCAGTGGGCCGGAGCAGATACTATCAGGCAAAGCACACTCCTTCACAAATTGGCTCAGAAGTTAAAAATCCACCGACCACCTAGTAGCTTCCTTGATTTTACAACCGGAAAAAGGATTTAAGGGCAGAGAAAAGAGGATGACCTGGCTGAGCTTCTTAAATACAAACCTAGTTACAACATCCCAAACAAATGTCACTCTGAGATTTTCATTTGTGAAGTTGCATAATATTATAGCCCATGCAAGGATCTTTCCACAACTCTATAAAGAACAAATGGTCTCCCCAAGTTGTTCCTCTGATATTAAATTTTAATTGGGAAAAATAAGGCTATTTAATAATAACTTGCATTTGTTTAGTACTTAGTTTTTTTCCATATACTTTGACACACATCACTGTACTGGATGGTCTTACCACCCTGCAAGTTACACTGAGCAGACACGAGCATTTCTATCTTACAGCTGCATTGTAGCAAGATGAAGTGGCTTCCTGGAGATCACAGGGCTTATTGCTGAAGGAGTTAGACCAGAATCAAGACCCTCTGATTCCCACTTGAAAAGCCTCTCTTTAAGTATCTAGGCTGATCTCTGAAACAGGCAGCTATCAGGGTCAGGGGCTACTTAGTAGGTTATGACTAGCATTTTTTAATGAAATATAGACTAAAGAAAATATCAGAGGGCAAAAAACTATATCACTATATTGGAAATATCTGTATTTTCATGTTACTGCAGCATTGCTCACAATAGCCAAGGTATGGAAACAACCTACGTGTTCATCAATGGATGAATGGAGATCCATATACATGTGTATGTAAATATATATAATATGCAATATTGTAATATATACATATGTACACAGTAATGTGGAATCCTATCAGCCTTTAAAAAGAAGGACACCTGAAACTAACACAACACTGTAAATCAACCATAGGCCAACAAAACTTATTTTTTTAAAAGAAGGAAATTCTGCCATTTGCAACAACATGAATGAATACGGACAGCATTGCGCTGAGATAAGCCAGACAGAGAAACACGAATACTGCATCCTATCACTTACATGTGGAATTTGAATAAAAAATTTAAACGAGAATACTGATTGCCAAGGGCTGGAGGCTAGGGGAAATGGGGAGAGGCTGGTAAAAGGCTATAAACTTATAGTGATAAGATGAATAAAGTCTTAACGATCCAATGGATAACATAGTGACTACAGTTAATAATACATTGTTGTCAACTGAAATATGCTAAAAGAGTAGAACTTAAGTGTTCTCACTAGAAAAGGAAAGAAAGCTAAATATGATAGGTGATGAATATGTTAATTAACTATGGGACTTCTTTTACAATACATAGATCTATAGATCATCATATAGTACATTTTAAATATATTATAAGCTTATTTGTCAATTAGACTTTAATAATTGACCTGGAGAAGGGCATGGCAATCCACTCCAGGATTCTTGCCTGGAGAATCTTGTGGATGTATAATAATCTTATCTGTCAGTCATACTTTAATAAAAGTGAAAAAAATCAATAGTACAACTTGAAAAAAGAAAATATCAGAGGGCACTGTACATAGCAAGAGTGAGCATTATTTTGTGAAACATTTGTTTCGAATAGATATATGGGTATATATATGTGGTGCCTGTGTACTTAGTTCAGTCGTGTCTGACTCTTTGCGACCCCATGGAATGCACCAGCCCAGGCTTCCCTGTCCTCCACCATCTCCCAGAATTTGCTTAAACTCGTGTCCATTGAGTCACTGACATACTGAGTCACAAAATAAATTTATTGTATTTAAGTTTATACTCAAGTATAATAGAAACTAGTATTCCTTTCAGAGGGTCAGAGGGAAAGAGAAAACAGGGAAACGCAGCTAGCGCTGGTCAGGTGTCTGTCCGTTCTGACGGCAGCCCCCTGATGGACCGGGGGATGTGTGTCTGCTGGGAGGTGGGTGTGGGATGAGAACAGAGGAGCATTCCTGCAGTGGGCGGGAGGTCAAAAGACTAGATAATCTTGAAGCCAGAGCCTGTGCTTTGTTCTTTTTTATGTTCTTAGTGCCTAGTCCCAGCAGCACTAACTGGCACAGGAAACCCTCAATGAATATTTGTTGAATGAATACATGGAAATGAGTGAGGTTTACAGATTTTTAAAGGCTCCTCTTAAAAACTCAATTAGGCTTGGAAATGAATTCAGGCAGTCCTACATTTATGAAAAGCTTGTTTCCAAAACCTTAATTTGCAAATTGGTTTTTGGAACTTCAAACATTATTATACATGGCAGTTGGGATCTCGGGCCAGCCCACAACCACCTTTTAAAACCCAGGATATATCTGAAGCTAGTACTGAGAATTGAAACTGCATTTCTACAGGGGAAAAAGGCATCCTCACTGGTCCAGTTGGGAATGCCAGAGGCATGTTAGCCTCCAGATGGCAGAGGAACACCTCCCCAGCCCCCATTCCTCTGGCCTCAGCTAGCCTGGCCTCTGCAAAGCCATTCTGGGGGAACTGGGGAGGGGGTGTGAGAATCAGTAGGAAGTGAGCGCTCATGTCAAGGATAGAAATAGGTTAAAGGTAAGAAGAGGGAAAGAGAAGTGAGCAATGCAAATTGCATCAACCAGGGGGGAAAGAAAGGCCTGTTGCCACCAGGCACCCAGTCAGTGCTCTTGTGGCCAGGTGGCTAGGAAGACACATGAAGAAAGTCGAGACCATTTCCATAAAGATTTGGTACAGTCACCATTCCAGCAGAAATTCAGCAATATCGTTCACAGAGTGCCCAATACTGGCAAAGAGTAACTGCCCGTTTCTCTGCCATTCTTTCTTATTTTTTATCTACTAACAGAAAGTGGTAATTTTACCCTTAACCAGATAAGAGGTCCAGTGAAGTCAACCATTTAAAGCCAAACTTTGAACTCCAAAGTGAACAAAAATGGCCGGTTTGGTATACAAATCAAAAGTCACAAAACGTACATGCCCTTTACTTGGTAAGAGAGGAGACGCCTGAATGTTCCTCTGCCCAGACTGTTGACTTTTTCCTTGAACACAGTTGTAACAAATGGGGTTTCCTGATAGTCTTGGCTACTGTGAGTAGTGAGTGGAACCACTAGACCCGGATACGCTTATTTCCCTGTCATGTTTTTAACTTAGTTTCTTCAGAAAACGGTGGCATGAACTAAAAAATTTCCTACGTTTCTTTGGTATCATGGTTTAAAAATTTATATACCCTTCTACGTTTGTTACAAAAGGTGACAGAAGCATGGCTATCTACAGGAAACCCCATATCTTGACTCAAGAAGATTTCACCTGGGCTTTGGGAAAATGAGAAAGTAAGTGGTGAAAATATCAGATCGCGAGTGACAGAATCTCTCAATAATCGTACCAGGAACAAATTAAACAGCACCTTGAAAACTAGAAAGAACTGAAAAACCATTCACAACTGCCCCTGAGAATAACATGACCCTGGGTAGGTCTCGGCATTTAGGAATCTTAATGTACCTCATAAAAGAAATACTTCCAATCTTGCTCCGTAGGTGATGAAACTGAGATAAATTATCTGATGCAAATGCAAAGCAATTTAGAAATCGTTTCGTTGGGCATCTGTTTTGGCATTTAACTTAAAACTTCTTCCCAAGCAGAAGGTCCAGAAGCTCTGGTGTGTTCAAATGACTCCGATGAAAAGTGTAAACTTAGATGAACTGAGTTTGATTTATCCAATAATGGGAAAGTTAAAGAATATTTTTTGATCATTGATTGGCACCATGCTGGAAGCTGAAGGTCCAAAGAGTCAAAATAGTTCCTACCCTCAAGTGAATTACCATTTATTGCAAGAGGACAGGCATGCTCACCACTATCTTTAGTTTAAAGCTAATAATAGAAGGATGGACAACAAAGGTTAGTGGTGTGGAGACAAAAGAGGAGCGGAGGAAGCCTTGTGGAGAAAGGGAGCGTTTGACGAGGGCCCTGAAGGACAGGAATGGAGTCAGAAGCACATGAGATAGAGCCGCTCATCCCTACTGTACTCTCCAATCACACCCCGTCTCTCCACTGCCTCTACCTCCCACCATACTCCCTTGTCTTTTCCCTATCCCACCGCACCCTACCCACTCCAAAACTTCCTTGGAACCCTTGGTCTCCATAGAACACTTCAGAAGCCCCAATCTTGTTCAATTCCTCCATTTCGGAGGGGAAACTGAGGCTTATAGAGTGTTCTCCACATAAGATATAGGGTGAGCCAAGGAATGGAGGTGGCTTTTATGTAATGAATCTGGGGACCAGTGAGTAATCTGATTTGGCCAGAGCAGGGGGCAGTCAGAATGGGAAGGGATACAAAAGGCAGATTGTGGAGAACCTTGAATGCCACGTGGAGAACCTTGAATGCCACGTGGAGGACAGTGAGCTCTATCTTCAAGGGTGAGGGGTGGGAGGGCCGGAGGGGACACGGTCAGAAAGGGGACAGAGACTGAAGCTGGAACCAGATAGGAGGCAATTAGAACTGTCCAGGTGTGTGTGTGGGGGGGAGGGGGGCAGTAACTGCTGAAATTCAGGTAATGACAGATGAGTAGATAAGAGTGAGAGAGATATGGATAAAGTAAACTGATAGAAGCAAGGGCATGATAAAGCGGGAAGAGTCAGGACCAGGAATTCACACTGACACACACACACCCCGCCCCCCCCAGATTGGGCTCTTTGCCCTGCATTCCAGGCTCTGTTGTTGATCAGCTGTGAATACGGGGCCAGCCCTTTACCCCAAGTGCCTCAGTTTCCTCATTGGAAATTGAGCCATTGAACACAATTGGAGGGTTTCTCAAATTCCACGGACACCTAGGATTCCAAGGAAGTTTTGGTGGAGTGGGTAGAGTGGGGTGGGGTAGAGAAGGATGGGGAGTGGGGGTGATGAGCAATGGGGACTACAGCGGTGAAGAGAAGCTCTAGATCCAAAACCACCCATTTGATCAGAACATCTCCTTTATGTAACAGAATTCCTCTTAACAGTAAATTTGCTAAAAAAAAAAAAAACCCAACCAGTCTGATAGCCATACAGACAACCTCTGACACCCCTTTTCGCTCTCACACTTGAGTGATTTACACGCAAAGAAACTGGTTATCCAAGAGATCTGCCAATGCAGTGGACGTGGGTCTCGTTTTTTAGGACCCTGTTGAGTTCCTGTTTATTTGATGAACTGTTACACAAATGCTGGAGCGACTGGAACAACAATTGTCATGCTGAATCGATGCCAAAACTTTCAAAAATGGGACAGATTTACTGAAAGGCCATCTGGTGTTCTTACTCTTGTGCGGTACCTTTTCCCAAGACCCAGAGAGTTTTCCAAACCTCATAAACGCCAGCGCGAAAAGGGCCCTTGCCTGCAAGTACAAAGACACTGGCTTCCCCGCTATTGACTGCTGTCTGGCTTTGGGTGAGAGGAGTTGCCCCTTGGGGTTCCAGTTTCTCAGTCTATAGGAAAGAGTTTCAGCAAACAGCCCTAGGGGCCCCTCTAGCTTGAACATTCTAAGATTCCAGGATCCTAAACTTTGGAGCCTGTTATCTGAACAATTCTCTGATCAATAGCATGTGCTCTGGGTCTTGTTCTGTCACAGTCAGATGGTCAGTGTATTAAGGGCTTTGGGCTGTTGACTCTAAGGATTGGGCAATGTGTGCTTTAGCCAAAGTCTCTGAGCCCTGCAGATGGATCATTCCGAGCAGAGGGCTCAGGTCTAAATTAACAGCAGATCTTTAGAAACCCGATGCTTTGTGGATCGGTATTTGGAATAAGAAAACTCAGTGCCTAGGTATTAACCCCCCGCAAATGGTCTACGAACCACCCCAAAAAATGGAACCGAGGAAAACCAATCAGAACCACCACCAAGTTGAGACCAAAAAAGTTCTATACGGGTCTGAAACTTACATACTCACTGCCTTCCTTTGCCTCCTGGCTTCTCCTCTCTCCTCCCTCTCCCACAATTAAAAAGCATTTTAAAAACAGCAATTCCTTTATAAGAAAGAAGAAGAAACCCCCGAAGAGGTGAAGCGAGCACTCACTGGGAGAGCGCGGCCAGGCTGCGTCTTCCCTGAGATCCGGATCCCGCGAGCATGTCTGCAGCTGGAAGGGCGGCGGGCGGGCGCAGAGGTGTTGAGACCCTCCGGCGGTCAGGGCGTGGACCCGGCCCGCGGAAGTGCCATGTTATCTGGGCTGAAATGCAGTGTGCGGGATGCTCCCGGGTTCTCCCTTTGTGTTAACACTTTGGTCTGTCCCTGTGACGAAAGTCTGGGCTTGTCCTTTGCCAAATCTACTCCTCCCCACCCTTTCCCTCCGCACAGGATCATCAGAGAGCTGATTGTTATTTTTTACTGTAATCTCTCTAATAGAGGCTCATCATGTTTAGACGTAGGTTGTAAAGGGCCCAGATTGCTTCGTGATTTCCACAATGTTTATGACTGGACAGCGGGGCCCAGGATCCCCAGTAGCTTTCATGATGAACACTTTATATGATCAATTACAAAGAATCCTTCTAAGGTAGAGAACTAGTTAAAGAAAAAGACACTGATTGATCCACGTGCCCAGGCTTTTGTAAAACAGTCGACCCTGGAATCACTCACATACACAATCCAATGCTAAAGAAATCAACGGAAATCAGCCCACCAAAAAGTTCATCCGGGCGCAGTTCTCAGGCCCTCCTTCTGAGCTCTGTTCTCAATTAGAATTGGTGTAGGTGGCTTCCAAAGCAAACAATTCCCACTGAGAAATCAAATCTGAGAAACCTCTATTATCCCTTTTATTCAGGGGAAGATGCATGATATAAAAATGCATACAAAGGCAAAGGGAAGAGAGCCAGTGGATCAGAGATATGCTGTGTTATACAGGGCATTTGGTGAAGTGAAGGCAACAGCCTGAGGAAGGAACATGTTGCAACAGCGGGCCTGGTCTGCCCCTGTGGCACTTGGTGGGATGATCTCATCAGCCAGGCCAGGCAAGGGAGCCTGGTCAGCAAGAGCTTGGAAAGCAGCCAGATTCCAGCCCCTGTGGAGGGGGTGGTGTTGATTCTATCTGGAGATGACACTCCGTGTAGGCCTGAGTTGTGAATGTGTTTCTTCATCTCTAACAAGCAATGAACAGATTGCTGCTGGGGCACCAAGATACTGATGGGACTGGCTTTCTGTTAAATCAGTTGAACGACTCAGATCTCCACAATGTAAGGTTAAGATGATTCTTTTGGTATATAGCAGGAGAAACAGTCCCCTTCACACATTGATTCACATCCTTCACGTGATTTAAAAAAAATCTTTGCGATCTATGGCTTCACATTGCAAACATGGATGCAAAAGCACTGAGTATTTCAAAAATTCATTCCATGTCACGGGGAGGAACCAAAGCAGGTACTCTTGTGCTCAACTTAAAGAAGTTTAATTTAGTTAGATTAAATCCTCTCTTCACTTTACTAACTAGAAAATGTTGGCTGTTTTTCTGCTTAAGTCCTATGCTTTTCTCAAAGTCATAGTTTATAGAGTAATAGAGTTTAATGAATTTTAAAGTTAATTATCTCCGTATACTATGAAGAATGGGCTTCCCTGGTGGCTGAGATAGTAAAGAATCTGCCTGCAATGCAGGAGACCTGGATTAGATCCCTGGGTAGGGAAGATCCTCTGGAGAAGGGAATGGTAACCCATTCCAGTATTCTTGCCTGGAGAATTCCATGGACACAGGAGACTGGCAGGCTGCAGTCCATGGAGTTGCAAAGACTCTGACACTACTGAGCGACTAAATACACACACATAATGAATATACACCTTTAAACATCCCTTTGATTACGTATGTTATCACTCAATGTATATAGACTACTTAAAGTGCACAAGACACTCATAAAATTAGAGATTACGTAAGAGGCTTTAATAAAATACTGACTTGGTTTGAGTTTATTGCTCCAAAGCTGTGATAGATACATGCATTGAGGCATTTTGCCATTCCTTTTTCTATCATATTTTTCCCATTTAATTTTTTTTCCTCTAAAATTCAGTGATTTGCTGTGGCAGGCAGAATAATGTTTCTCCCAAAGACATCCAATGTCCTAATGCCCAGAACTTGTGAATATGTTACCTTACACGGCAGAAGGGATTTTCCAGATGTGATTAAGTTAAAGGCATTGAGGTGGAGAGATTATCCTGGATTATCCAGATGTGCTCACTCTTAGTCACAAAATGTCTACAATGAGATAAGCCTCTCCCGCTGAGGTCACGAGGAGATATGGCTATAGTGGCCAGAGAGATGACCTTGCTGGCACTGAAGATAGAAGCATGGGGCCAGGAATCCAGGAATGTGGCGGCTTCTAGAAACTGGAAAGGCAGGGAAATGGATTTGCCCCTAGAGCCTCCAGAAAGGAATGCAGCCCTGTCTATCTATACCTTGAGGTTAGCCTGGAGAGAACTGTGTTGGACTCTGTACCTCTAGAACAATAGGTAGTAAGTTTGTGCTGTTTTAAGCCACCACGATTGTGGTTCTTTGTGACAGCAGAGATAGAAAACCAATGCATTTGCTTATGGGACTCAACTGACCTTGGGAATACATTTCACCTCCTGATTTCCTGTTTCCCACTCCCACTCCAATTTTGAGGTGGCAAGTATAATTTTGGCATCATCAGAATAAATTCATAAAATCGACTAGCCTGGAAAAAATTCAGTGGTTCTTCCAGGCCAGACTTTTTTTCTCCACATACACACACACACACACACAAACATGCACACACACATAGAGGAGAGCAAGAATTTAGTAATTTTCCACTAACATGCTGACATTCATGCACTGAAAATACGCTAATGGCCAGCTATATAAAAGATATCCACCGAGTTATTTCCCTAGTTGTACAGATAGAAAGAGCGAAATCATGCACTCTTGTAGCTGGCCCCTTGTAATTAATGGAATGTGTTTGGGAAGTAGCTGTCTGTCTTCAGTTTGTAAAACTAATGGATGTCGTAACTCCTGCTACCCAATAGGGTACTAACATGACAAGAGCAAAGAGAGGAATGAATCTGGGGCTCGGTCAGACTCCAGTATGGAAGAGGGAGAGCACAGAGGACAATGAGAGGGAGACTGGATGCATTTGAGAGGCAGGAAGATGAGAGACTCACAAGACGAGAGCGGGGTTGGAGTAGGCAGCTGCTTCCAGGTAGCCCTCTGAGGTCCAGCCGCCAGGGCTGGAGAGGCAAGGTGAGAGGAATCAGAAAGAACATACCAGAAGCAATTTGTGAACAGCGTCTGTTTCTGCAGAGACCAGCAAGCACATGTGCTTTCACTGTGTAGCACAGATACAGGTACTCAGGGTCCAACTGCCAGAACTGGTGTCTCTGAGAGCCAAAGTAATGATCCTTCATTGGTACTATGAACAGCTGGGCCAGTCATCCTTCAGCAAGAGAGTAGGCCTCATACATGTGACATTTCTGGCCTCTTTTACTAGTGGAAATGAAAATCTGGGTCACTCTTGAATTACTAATCAGTTCAGTTCAATCACTCAGTTGTGTCCAACTCTTTGTCACCCCATGGACTGCAGCACGCCAGGCTTCCCTGTCCTTCACCAACTCCCAGAGCTTGCTCAAACTCATGTCCATCGAGTCGGTGATGCCATCCAACCACCACATCCTCTGTTGTCCCCTTCTCCTCAGGCCTTCAATCTTTTCCAGCATCAAGGAAATTACTGATAGCACCCTCCATTTCTAGATAGTTTGTTTCATTTTTCGTCAAAGAGATTCTGGGCTGGGAAGGTTTGAAGGAGGTCAGTGCTATAGAAAGAAATAAGCTCCCACCACAGGGTGGTCCTCTATTAATAAAATATGATTAAAAATAACTTTACTTCATGGAGGTAGGAGCTCCATGATCTGTTCCAGATTTTATGGTCTGCAATGGTTGTTTAAGAACAGCTTCTACCTTGGAGCAATTCCCTAGGGAAAAGAGAGGTATGTGGGAAGTGCCCTGTGTACTACCCTAAGGCACCCAAGACAGACAGACACATACACATCTCGTACAGAAACACAACTTAAGGATATCTAAACACATGAGAGGCAACCATTCAAGTAATTTAAAGAGGATGTTTTAAAAAGTTCTTGAAGAAAGTTTTTCTTGTAAAGAAATTCAGACACTACACTCTTAGAATGAGGCAAAAGATCTTGCCTAGACAGCCGCTAACCAGGAACAGGAGCGAAGGGGTTAACTACATCTTTCCTCCTTTCCTGTGGCCTCTCAGAGTCTTTCTTCCACAGCTGGGGCATCACCCTCCTCCCCATTCCCCTCCCTGAATGGTACTGAACATGTTTCACTTAAATGATATTGCTTTGTTTTTTCCTGGGACTACTGCTTTTTTAACAGATTTTCCTGAGAAACCTTCTTGTGAAATGCTTCTCCCTTTTCCATCTCCTTTTGCAGAAATTACAGACTACTCTTCCTTCTTTCTTCTGCTCTCTACCATCCAGTATTTTCCTTGTCTCTCCTTCCATATCATGTCTTAGCTAAAGTCTGTAGTTCCCACTGTGGAATGTGTGTTGGGCTGGGCAGGGGAGGGGGTAGAGAGCTGTATGGACTGTTCTAGAAAGTCATCATTTTCCCCTCCTCATAGTCTTTCAGTGCAGCACCCTGTCCATCACAAGAATGTTTACCGCCTTTGCTGAGACAATTCTCTGAACTATTCTCTGGTCTCACTCCAGGCCTGTTAACACAGCTTGGGCTGCTACATTCTCTTGTCTACCTCATAATGGTGGCCATATAGTTTCCATTCCAGCACCTTCCCCCTACCTAACACTATTTGGATATTTATTACAAGCAAGTCATAGAGTTAAGAGCCATGAGGCCTCCAAAGATAAGAAGGGCAGTCCCAAAGGGAGATAAGATATGCATTCTAAAATATTAATGCAAGATGGAGAGTGAACGGTATTCTGAAAGTGGCACAGCTGAAGTCCTCTACTTCTAAGGTGACATCCCATGGTCAAGGTCCCAGTGTTTAATCACTCTTAAACGCTCAATTTATTCGGTGATTGAACTTGACTTCCTGTGCCTGAAATAGAAATCCACTTATCTCTGTTAGGGCCACAGGTATTAAGTCATCCTTCAGTCTCGTCTTTTCTAGGCTAGATGCCAATGCCTATTTTCCATCCTTTTAATATCAGCCTGAAATTTAACAACTCTTCAAACAGGAAACCAAAATTGGACATAATAAAGGCTTGACCAAGGCTGAATGTGGCTGGCTGAAGTCCCAGCACTGCCTGCCACATTCCTGTTAACACATCCTAACATTGTTTTCACGTTGATAATAGCATCTCTTATAGAGATCATTCATTAATTTTTGTGCTAAATCCAGGGTGGCTTTTTTTTTTCTCCAGATTTGTTGTTTAGTCAATCTATCTCCAACATTTATATGTTAAGCTATTTTTGTTGTTATTAATTACCCTCATACGAAGTCCTTCATACTATTTCCAGAGGCTCATTTTTCAGTTCTTTCAGGTTACTCTTTATAGTATTTTTCTTGCCCTCCTGCTTGAAACACAAAATATGATTTCAAGAAAGGAGGACATGCTCTTTCAGAGAGCATATATACACCTACATTTCAATGTCTGGGAATTCTAATGATCTATTTGAAGCAGCATAGAGTTCAAGGCCCTGGACTGCACTCCGAGTATATTTACATATTTCTACCTCCCATTATTAGGCTGTGAGCTCCTTGAGGTCATACCCCATCCTCTCACCCCAGTTAGCACAATGTCTGGCATAGAGCAGCCCTTCTGTAATATGTGCTGCATAAGTAAATTAGGGCACACAGCTTCATAAAGAGCAAATAATGGCCTTGACCAAGTTAATTTGTTTTTTTCTGTCATTGAGTTGAAATGAGAGGATAATTGATGTGTCTGGTGGCCCAGCCTCAGGGCTAGTTATGCCCACCACTGGAACTGAGATGCATCTGGGCAGGTGTGACTGTGTGGTGAAGGGGGTCTAGGGAGCTGATCCACATGGAGGTTTGGCGCATTGTCTGCTATCCCATGCCTTGGAATTGGCCCCTGAGCTAAGACCTATTGCCATACCTGTTTGTGCCCTGAGGACCAAGGTGGGCTTCAGGGAAGCGGAGTGTTTTCTGAGTCTAAAAGGGAAACCACTCACCAAAACCACAAGATGTTTGCTGAGTCTAGGCTGAGTTTTGGTAGCCTGGTGACAAAGAGGGGCAGAGGAAAGGCCCCTCCCCCCCAACACACACACTTCTATAACCACAGCCGTTCTGGAATTCTGGAAGAGTGAAGGAAACGCAGGACCACTTTGGAAACTTGAAAGTTTGTAGTAAGGGCGTGAGACAGCATCTTTGACGTGGAAATGGAGGGTCTCAAGTAAGCCCCAGGGCAGTGGTGGAGGGTGGGGGCAGGGCCTCACTGTGGCAGGGAATCAGCGGCAGGAGCCACAGAAGGTTGCAAATGGTGGGTGAATGCACCATTTGTTAGGTTTTATGAATCAGACTTCTAGAAACAGAAGGACTCTTTTTCTTAAAAAAAGTTATTGGTGGAGTTAGTCTTGCATCAGCAGGGATCATTAAGAATTATACCACTAGTAATGTCATTTTGTTGACATCCATAGGCAGATCTGATTGAGGATATATGGGTGCCGGTTATAAGGTTTCTGTACGTTTCTAAAATTACATTTTATTCTAAATCTTAGACAAACTACAAGGAGTAAGCAACTATAATAAACATCTGTGTGCTCACCATTCAGCTAAAGAAAGAAGACTTTCAGAGTCACTCAGTGCGCCATGGGTTCTCCCAGGATGACCTTCTCCCTTTCTCCCTTTCAGGAGGTAGTGTTCCTCCTCAGTCTGTCTAATCTGCTTTCTTGAGATCTAATCCTGTGAACTATTCTTCCCCTCTTCTCCTCCCGGCTGGCCCAGTGGGCTCACCATCAATGCCACCCTAGTATGTATTTGGTTCTAGAATAAAACAGGATGGGTGCACGGGAGTGAGACATCATTTCAGTCTGCCTTGATGCTTCTGTATTTTCACGGTGAAATGTAGGTCCTCTGCTCAAGACCCCACCATTCAGTTAAAAGGAGGGCACTCTCTCCTTCTCAAGGCCAAACATTGAACCCCAGCATTACCTTGCTAATTTGTCCCCTTAGGAAATCGTGACCTCCAGCTGTACCCATCGGCAATCTAGCACATGAACATCCTTGGTGCCATGTACCCTAACATGGATCATAAAGGAGACTTTGGTTCAGTGAAAAGATTATTGGCATTTGCCACTGTTTCCCCAATATCTCCTGAAGTGTTCTGCCTTTACCCAATGAGGCTATTCTTTCTCCTTTTCCCTAAAACGGCCTTTTAAATTTCCAGTGATTCTTTAAGAACCAGTGTCTGGCTCCACCTCTATAAAGTCTTCCTAGTTTTGGCTTTATTTCTTCGTAATCTATCATCTTAGGAGGAGCTATGAGAAAGTTCGAGCCCACTCTTGCTTGCATGTGAGAAATAGTTGTGTTATGTGTGACTCAGCCCTTCCAGCTAACTTGCTGTGAGGTTCCATTTCTGTTTAAATTCTTTTGCAGCAATTATTTAGGTCTAGTCTCTAAGCTCTTTTTAAAATCTGAGGGCTCTAGCTAGCTGCACTACTTTCTTTTCCTGGAAAGAAAAGTTACTATCTTAAAAAGATTGTGCCTCCAACTCCCCTCCACCCTCCAGCTTGAAACACATTTTTAAAACAGTAAGACAGTGCTTGGAAATAGTAGGGTTCTAACATCAGTTTCTTGAATGAATGGTTGCTAGTGCACATTTATAAACCCCTGGTTCTGGTCTCAGAAAATAATAATATATACCTTATATAATTCTAGGGAAGAAGTGTGTACATGAAAGATATGGTCTCTGCCTGTAGGAAACTGGATTTGGCCCTTGGTGATAACTTTAGAATATAGATTTCTTGCATATAGACACAATTAAACTGTGAAGGAAATTAAGAAACTATCATGGGGACTCAATATAATTCTAGTGCAGAGAAAAAGTCACATCTTCAAAGGAAGCATGGTAGTTCATAAGCCACAGAATTCACAGTGTGTATCACTCTTGCTCAAATATCTAAAGATTTCCACACCATAAATTGATTTTCAAATGTCCACTTTATGCATCTGGATATAAAATTTACACATGGCTTTCAGAGCTGGAATCAAATCCAGATTTTTTTCCAGAGATACAGTGTAAGGTCTGAAAAAAACTTGATTTCTTTATTAGGTGGTCAGACCTGGATTAAAATATCTATTTGTTCCTATTGCTAGAGAAATAACCCATTGTGTGTTTTGGATACTTTGGAGGTAGTGTTTACTATTTATATTACATAAATGACACTTTTTAAGGTACTGTCCTATTTTGCGATTAACAGATCACATGAATTAGTATTATAGAAATATCTATTTCTATAGATAGAAATTGATGAATGGATACGAGAGTCTTATTTACTCACTGTTCACGTGTTTATACCTCTTCTCACCTGTTTTCTGGCAGGGATGTTTCCTAACACCTCTTTGACATCTGATACAGCCTAAAATAGTGTCAGACATATGGCAGATGCTGAAATAATTCTCATCATTTGCTCTCTGGGTTAAAGGGGGACAGCGATGGACTAGAGATGCTGCATGAAGAAGGCCAGATAGTACCAGGTCCTACCAGATACTCCCACGGAGTGGTCTTTTTCAGAGTGTTTCTCATGGTACAAGTTCTAGACGCTCTGCTGCCCCAGCCACTGAATCTTGAGAGTTCTCAGGATGGACAGGTCTCAAAGAGACTGACTGGCTCACAGACTCACGAGAAACTGATGTGTGCATCAGAATGCCCAGTTAAGGCCAGTTAATTAAGATAGAATGGATGATCTCCTTCTTCAGTGCCTGGGGAGCTCCTATTTCCCAACCAGGATGCCCCCAATTCCCACGCCAGAGTGTCAGGAAGTCTCATTCACCAGAGACTGATTTATGACATGGAGTCAGAACAAAGGGAAGGGAGAGCACCATAAAGAAGATTTCACCCAAACTAAGGGGAGATGTGGGGAAATATCTCCTTCAGTGGAGAAAATATCTATCACATCACAAGAATGAACAAACCCTGAGAGTCAAGGTCTATCTTATCTGGATATTCCTAGATACCCAGTGCCAACCCTGGACCTGGCACCCATGCAGACCTCTTCTACTAACCCATTCTTTTTCCAGACTTACTGATACCATCAGGAATGTGGACTGAATGTTTGTGTCTCCTAAAATTCATATGTTGAAATCCTAACCCTGGATGTGATGGTACTAGGGGATGGGGCCTTTGGGGGATAATTAGGTCATGAAGGTGGTATCCTCATGAGTGGGATTAGTCTACTAGAATAGACATGAGAAGCCTTGCTTTTTGTCTCTCTCTTCTGTATAAAGATGCAACAAGGAAACAACCAACTGCAAATCAGGAAGAGGGCTCTCATCAGACATCAGATCTGCCAGTAGCTTGATCTTAGACTTCCCAGCTTCCAGAACTACACGAAATAAATTCTATTTAAGCCACCCAGTCTCTGGCATTCTGCTACAGTAGTCCAGACTGACTAATAGAGTAGATTGCAGTTAGATTCCATTTGCTTACATCTGGGAGACCTAATGTAATTTGACACGTGTTGAATGTATTAGAAATGTTCTTTTGTATAATTTTTGAGTGTCTTTATGATATGCCTTGAGACAAGAGGTTATAAGTAGACTAGGAGGAAGCTCTTCAGCTTTAGGACACTATATTACTTTGAAGTTATTGAGCAATGAAATAAAAATATTATTAAGACCAAGGCAAGAAAAACAAATAGAGCTCCATTTTGTTCATTAGTTTACAGAACAGGACAGGGAAGGGGTTTTGATGAAAACATTTAATTTAAAAAATCATATTCATTTTTCTTATTTAGAAGTCAAAAGCCATCTGGAAAGCTTTTTAAGACCTCATGAAGACAACAAAGAAAATAAAGTGGATGATACTTATATAAAAAGGAGCATTCAGTCAAGTCAAATCTGAAAGCCAGTGACCTGAAATATGCATTCAGTTTTCTAAACTATGTTTCAAAGTAGAGAAAGCTGATGTAATCTGAGATTCCCATAGGTATTTTAGAATTCAGTGTCTTTCTAGGATAACTTCAAATTATCTTTCCTTTTGACTCTTTTTCAGTGAATCTAAGAATTAAAAATTAAATTAAAAATTAAAAGATACAATTCTGAGACTATTCTATAATGCTTCCAAGCCTATCTGTTCTGGGTGTTCCAGTTCATTAACTTCATTTTAATTATAAATTTTAGGGTAACAAATCAACCAAAGGTTATACTTTTATAATTAAGAAACCTAGTGCCTACTGTGTTGTATCATAGCCAATGTTTACTAAATTAATCTGAATCTTAGAGTTTTGATTAATAACTATTTATAAATAGTTTACTTATAAATAAACATTTATTTATAAATGCTTCTCTTCTTTCTTCCAAACAATACTTTTGGAGGTGTATAAACTATTAATAAAAACAAAAAGTTTTCCATTTCACTGAAAATAAAGTTAACTGTCCATATCTTGGTTTAAAAGTCTTGGGTTTTCTAACATCTTTCTCTATTCTTTTTTTCCCCCTTGGTAAAACATCCCAATGCTAGAAAACAGTGCACTATTTAGAGTCTAAACTTTAGACCCAACTTGTGTGTTAAACACTCTCTATTTCAGAAAGAGTGTTAGTAAATACTCATCTGAGGTTGACCCTAACTCTCATCTACTTCTGCCCATCCTCCTGGGATTAGCTGAAGAAGTTTACTCCTCTAGACCACAAACTTGGTCTTTCATTAGAGAAATTTTTGATTATATAGTTTGTTCACTGTTGGACTCTTTGGAGCTTGGTACGAACCCTGTAATTCAATGATTATCTGGTCTCACAATGCACATGTTAATTGCAAATAACACTTAAGAGTTTGAGTATTAGAGCAAATAGGCCAGCTAAAGGGAATCTGCTGCTGCTGCTGCTGCTGCTAAGTCCCTTCAGTTGTGTCCGACTCTTTGCAACTCGGACTGTAGCCCACCAGGCTCCTTCGTCCATGGGATTCTCCAGGCAAGAATATTGGAACAGGTTGCCATTTTCCCCTTCTAGGGGATCTTCTGATGTAGGGATCGAACCCAGGTCTCCTGCATTGTAGGCAGATGTTTTTACTGCTGAGCCACCAGGGAAGCTCAAAGGGAATCTACTCTTACCATATTAATATCATTTGCCTTCATGAGGCAACTAAATAAACATAATGGTCAAAAATTACATGGAACAGAAGTCCACTATCCTTAATAATCAGAGAAATACAAGAGGTAAGTTTCTTCATATCTCTAGAGACAAAAACAGGAAGTCAGAATTCCAGTGGTTTGTCAGGAGAGTGATGGAACCTCCAGCACTGTATGGATGGTGCTGGTACTCAGGGAATACCCCAGAGGCCACCAATGTTTCTGAGTCCCCCCGAAAGTTTATTTTTTTTAAAGACCATTAAGAAAAAAAAGTCTTTATTGAATTTATTAAATATTACTTCTGTTTTATGCTTTGGGTTTTTTTTTTTTGTTTTTGCCTCACGCACGTGGGATCATATCTCTCTGACTAGGAATTGAACCCACACCCCTTGCTTTGGAAGGTGAAGTCTTAACTACTGGACCACCAGGGAAGTCCCTAAATAGCTTATTGAAGTAAGCAAAGTTCTGCCTTGGTACACAGATATAAATTGAAGTAGCTGTTTTTTCATTCATTTCTTCAGCATTGAGTATGAGTCTTTGGGGAAATAAAAGTAAGATGTAGTTTTGGATTTGGAGTTGCTTTCAGTTTGGTGGGGGAAACAGACATGTGAACAAATAAGAAATAAAATGGGTGATAATAATTACTGTACCAGAAAAGTGCTACGGGAAACCCAAGGTGGGAAATCAATCACTTTGACTGGGGACTCTTCCAGAGGATGACTGTTGAGATGGGGCTTCAAGGTAAGAGTTCACCACTGATAAGAGTTTCAGAAGGAAAGGACAGTGGTGTGGAGCAGCACAAAATCCCTCTAAGCCTGAGGGCTTTTGCTCACTTAGATGCAAAATCAGACAGGTAAGTGACCTAACAGCAGGATTTAATTCTGAATGGGATAAAGTCATCATTTTAAAATCTTTTGAATTTTCTCTTCAATTCACCACTAGGAAAGGGAAGATAAAAATGGTATCTTTTAATCTGCATTTGAGGTCTTAAGGCCTCTGCAGGGGTGACAGGCTCTGGGGAGAGTGGGAGGTAACATTTTACAGAGTTTTCTTTGAGTCAGATTTTTGAAAGACTTGAATGCCCGAGGGCCAGTTAGACAGCATAACACAGCAGAATGTGAAGTGTGAACATTCTTCTGGAACACATTATATGACCAGAAGGTCTGAAACACAGTATATGACCAGAAGGAAACTTGCCACAACACATAAAGTTAAATGGAAGTGAATTTGACTTAAACGAATCATGCAGGTATCTCTACCTGATAAGCGTTTGTCATGTGCAGTCCCTGACACTTTTGATGGTATTTGTCTATATGTCTTTTCATTTTCTCCGCTACCCTGAGAAGTGTTAATTCTATTTTACTATTGAGGAAGCCCAGATCTGCTCAACCTTTATACAGGGTCCTTTTTCTTTAATCATTGATCTAACAGGTACTTTCTTTCATGGAGTTAGAGGCAGTTGGAGGGGTCAGGCGCAGCACAATGCAGAGAGAAGAGCACCGGAACTAAAGTAAATAACAGAGTTTCCAGACTTAACGCTGCCACTGACTGTGTGCTCTTGGATGTGGTGCTTTGCAAGTCTGAGTTCAATGATTTGAATTTCTAAACTCTTTCCTGAGCGTGCAGGGAAGAGAGTCTTAATTTCTGATCACACAACCCAACATGATGCCAGGATGTTTCCTAGCAGTAATTCTGGCTTCAGTCACCATTCTTACCGAAAACTAACTCCTTTCTGAAGAGCACGTCTCCCTAGTTCACACTACCATCGCTCTGATAGATGTTTCAATGAGATAGAACTTATATTCACGTGCCTCTGGTATAAGACACTTAGAAATGAAAGGATTAGGAATTTCCATCCTGCCTCAGCCTTGAATTTTATAAAAGCTTCATCCTGTTCAGTTCATAAACCATCCATAGCAATGATACTCCCTGGGCAGCCAGGATATACTCTGAGGGTGCCGGCTCAGAAAACATACATATATTAGGAATGTTTTGTTTTCATGGTTAGTTAGGTCGGAAGAGTTAAAGGCTTTTGAAAGGGGAGTATCAGCAAGGAAGGGCATCAGATATCAACTCCTTGTATATCACAACTTTTGTCCAAGTCCCCTTAAATAGTAATTTCTCATCCTCTTCATCAAGGAAGGAGAAATGGCCAGGGAATATTAGATCTCCAAAATGGGCCCCTACTAAAAAAAAAATTAGATTTACACAACAGTTTTGATTAGAGAAACAGAAGGACTCGTCAAGGAGAGAGTGGGCAGAGGCATATAGCTACCATGGCTACCAATAGTGCCTTGGGAAAGATGCAGTGTAATTATAACTGCTGAGGCGCCTTGTCTTGGAATCTGCACGACAACCCATCATCTCATCATGTTTGTCTGTTTGTTCACTTCCTGCTCAGTAGTTTTCCATATTAGGCTCCTGATTTCTCCAGAAAGTCCTGCCAACAGTGCAAAACTTTCTGTGGGAATGAAAAATGGATTGACTACTATAATACTGAATGGACACAGTAGAGTTACTAGCTCCAAAGATAAAGTACTGTTTCAATGGCCTAGTTGCTGGGCCCAGCTCTGGAAGTTATCTAGTTTTCATTTGGAGAGCCCCTCATTGTGCAGAATTCCCATGGGCAGTAAGACCCAGACCACTTAAGAAACTAAAAAGCACATATTGAGCAATCTTCTGGAATCTACCAGTTGGATCCCTAAATAGTATAAGAAGATGGAAGCCAATGAATATGTGACATGGAATAGAACATGTCACTCACAGTGGAAAATATGAACATCAGAAGAATTTCCTATTCTAAACAGTGTGCAGTTTAAAATACACTCTCTGGAGACTCTCCTGAATGTACAGGCTTATGGCTGCTATTTATAGAGGCTGATGTGTATTTTACCAAGATTTTTATTCCAACAAAGGAACTGTATGTGATGTAGGGGGTTATTAAAATGGAAAATACACCCTCACATTTTAATTTATTTAGTTGGTAATAATCTCAGATGTAACATCAAATCTCACTAATCTAGAGTAACTGAAAGGACTCCTGCATTGCAGGCAGATTTTTTACCATCTCACCCACCAGGGAAGCCCAAGTGAAAGGAAGGCCCGTACAAATTATGTAATATTTTGAAAGAAATTCTGTTTTGAAAATATGTTCAAGAATGTCTGGTGACTTCAACCAGACTAAAAAAATTAGAAAATTGTTTAAAATTTGCATACATAAAAATGAATTATAATTAGCAAATTAAGGCTTTAAATGAGGGTGAATTCTTCCAAAATTCTTTAAAAAGTTGTGTTCTCAAGTGCTTAACAACTAAGCCATGGAATGCAGCTTGCATATTTAACATATTAATCAAATCCTTTATTTACAAATAGTTCAAATTTATACTTTTCAACAGTCTCATAAAGATTTTAAAATGGAAGAATCTGAATATTAATGAAGATTTATGAGACTGAAAGCTGATTTTCCGACTCCTGATGAACATTACCTATTTTATAGCAAACTCATGAAAAGAACTGGTTTTGCTCATAAGGTATGCACATTATTCTTCTTTAACTTCATTCACAGATGGATGAGAATCCATTTATATAGCCACTGTTCATTCCAACATGCTCATGTTTCACATCCAGTGGTATGTTCTTGTAACAATGTTAAGAACTTTTGGGCTAATAAAGGTCAAGAATTTCCCTAGAAGACTTCAAAGCAACTGAGATAGATTCTCCTTGAATAAGAATTTGGAATAGTCTGTAATCATTCCTGTCCACTATTCCCACCTGGTCAAATGATGGCTGCAATGCAGATCTCTTATGCTTGGCTGGTCAGTCAGAAAACCAGTGAGCAGAATAGATGTATTCAGCATACATATTTGATAGCCTTCATTACACTTTATTTGATTTTGATGAGCATTCTTTGCTTGTAGAGAATTCTTTGTTTGTAATACTTCTCCAAAGTTCCCAGCTATAGACACAGAAGGACTTCTTTGGTCCTCTATGTTTAGAAAGGCAAATGTGTTGCCCTCTCAGAGAATAGCGGGCTTCTCAAGAACACCTTCACTTGAGTCTGGAAAGAATCTTTGGAAAACTTTGGATCACAGGGTCCTAGTAAAACTATCACCTAAGTTCATATTATCTTATTTAGAATTTTATTTTTCAAGGTTCTAGTTACCTCTGTGGGTGGGGCGGTGGTGGCAAGGGAGTGGGTTGGAGAGGGAGTTTCAGTGGTACTAGAAATGTTCTAGGTCTTAAGATGAATAAGTTTATAGTGTATGCATTACAATGATTTATAACCTCTGTATTGTTGTCGTCTAGTTACCCAGTTGTGTCTGACTCTTTTGCAACCCCATGGATGGGGATTTCCCAGGCAAGAATACTGGAGTGGGTTGCCGTTTCCTTTCTCCAGGGGATCTTCCAAACCCAGGGATCAAACTTTGTCTCCTGCACGCTCCTGAGCCACCGGGGAAGCTCTATAATCTCTGTACACATTACATAATATTATTTCGTATGTATTGGCTTTTCATAACTAAAATGAATAAAACCACTAATTTAGAATAAAGTGATTAAAAGTTATTTTGTAAAAATTAGGCACATAACTTCTTTATTTTATTAGTACAGTTTTATGTTGAGAGTCTTTAAATTACTTCTTTAGCTGTATTGAAACCACAATTATGTAATATGAAAAAAAGACCATGATTCAACTAGGCGGGAAAAAAAACCTATTTAGAATATGTGATTAACTAATACATACATTATCAAGATAAAAAATTCTTGATATGTTAGATACCAGACTACCCTATATTTTTATCTTGGTTTCAAACTAGTATGGAAGAAAAAAAGACTTTAAAATAAGGAGGTAGATTTTCTTTTCAGCATGGAGACTTCATATCCATAACTCTCCCATCACTTTCAAAGTGACTGCTAGAACAGATTTGAAATAGGGTAGATTGGAAACCAGATTGTCTGAAGACATAGGGTCTGTGCACATGCTCAGTGATTCAGAAACCCCAGAATGTAGCTGGAGAGGGGTTGAGTTTCTTGGGAGATGACTTTAGAGAGGGCTTTCCCAATAGCTCCTTCCTTACTCTGTCTTCTAGCCAGCTGAAAACTAGCACCGACAACATTTACCATGCACTAATCATGGGGCTTCCCTGGTGGCTCAGATGGTAAAGAATCTGCCCGCAATGCAGGAGAGCCAGGTTTGATCTCTGGGTCTGGAAGATTCCCAAGAGTATGCTTGCCTGGAGAATTCCATGGACAGAGGAGCCCAGTGGCTATAGTGCATGGGGTTGCAAAGAGTAGGACATGACTGAGCAACTAACACTGTCACTTTTCCTTTTCAATCATATCATGTATTCATGCCATATATAGCATATATATTCTACTATCTATCCATTTGTCTATCATCAGTCATCTATCTACCTAGTGCTTTGTAATCTATATGAAACCCCACAAGGAGGAACTGTTATGAGGCCATTTTTCTGATGAGAAAATGGGCTCAGAGAGACTAAGTAGAATCATCTTTCCTAACCCAGCCAGGACTCGCACCCAAGTCTGCATGATTCTGCTTTCTGGGAGACATCCTCATGTCTGAGTCCCACTCAAAGCTGCCCATTCTCCCAAAAGATTGTCATGATAAAGGTGAAACATGAGATCCTCTTTAATCATATCAGTTCTTACCCCTCTCATTTTTAGAGAGAAAAATCCTTTGATGAGTTTGAATTGCTCAAATAAAACTGGTAAGGAAGGAGAAATCCTACATGATAACTTAGTATCATAATTAAGCTTGGTATAAAGAAATCTTGCCAAGACAACATACGTCAAATAAAATGCTTCCAGAATTGATGGCAACGGGGTTCTCTTTGGAAAATCACCACAGTTTTCTTTTCCTTCTTGACTAAGATGGCAAAGTTCGATTCCTAGTTGCTAACAATTAACTTTTCATTGTGCCTATCTACTTATCTTTCTTTGCTTTTCATTTTACTCACTGTGAAGTAATCTTACAGTCTCCTTTTATTTTGTAATATTATCCAAAAGCTGTTTTTAAATTTAAAAAACATCTTACACTCTAGTATACACTATTTTCCCCAAAGCATGCTCTATTTTCCTAATCAATAGCCATGGCATCTTTATACACACTTCCATTATTCAGGAGCCTGCACTGTGCCAGCAGGCTCTGCCCCAGCTTAGCTGGGTGATCTTGAGGAGGTCCACATCCCTTGAGATAAGTTTCTTCTTATGTAAAATGAACTTTTAAAATTCATTAGATCAGGGATTCTTGGCCCCATGTTGAAGGGCCCCCACGAGGTCTGTGGATGGAGGACCATGACGCCATTGAAAGTAAGTGCCAAGTTTTGTGGGTGCATATATAAATTTTTCTTGGAGGAGTCTCTATATCTTTCATCAGAGACTCAAAGTAGTGTGTGGTCCAAAAAAGAAAAAGTAATATTCCGCTGAAGCAGATTATCTATAAAGTTAGTGACAGCCATAGATTTCATGAGTGACGATGTGACTAAGTCCCATCCTAATTTACACAATCTTATTGAGAAAAATCCAAAGAAAAGTCAAGAGGATTTATGCTAACAACCTCCTTTGGCTAGGAGGGAGAAAATTTGATCTTCTCTGTTTCTATTTTTCTGTGAAATGGGAATAACATGGGAGATTTTTTTTGAGGGCAAAGAAAACAATGACTTTGTCTACACATGTAAGTAATTTACCTGAATAAGCATAAAGGGTAGTTCAATCAAGCCCAATGACCTCATTTTCTCTGTTGCCACATAACTTCTTTGAATGATTCCCCTCTGTATCTTAGGGAGTTATTTTGGCATTGTAGAGATGATGGATCTTCAACCAAGACAGCCAGTTGAAACAGGAAAAATTCTATTGATCAATTTATTACAGTGAGAAGGTTTTGAGATTTAGGGCAGGCAGAACCAGACTGTGGTCCACAGCTATAAGAATTTGGACATATAACTTAATCTTTCAGACATGCAGTTTCCTCAGCTATAAAATAGGGATAATAATATCCAGGTCTGCTGTAAGCTGAATGGGTCTCCCCACTAGATTCATATGTGAAACCTAATCCCCAATGTGATGGTATTTGGAGCTGGGGACTTTGAGAGGTGATTAGGTCATGAAGGTGGAACCCTCATGAATGGGGTAAGTGCCCTTTTTAAACAAGACCTCAGAGAGTTCCCTCACTCCTTCTGCCAGGAGAGGACACAGTAAGAAGTCAGCTGTCTGTGAGCCAGGAAGCAGACCCTCACCACACAGTGATTCTGCTGTTGCCTTTATCTTGGACATTTTAGCTTCAGGAACCACGAGAAATAAAGTTCAATTGTTTATAAACCACTCAATCTACAGTATTCTGTTATAACAGAGTGAACAAACTGAGATAATGTCATACAGTTGTTTTGATAATTAAATGATATAAGGTGTTTAGGGGCTTTCCCGGTGGTGCTAGACATAAAGAATCAGCCTGCCAATGCAGGAGACGCAAGAGACGCGGTTTTGATCCCTGGGTCAGGAAGATCCTTGGGTAGGAAATGGCAACCCACTCCGGTATTCTTGCCTGGAAAATTCCATGGGCAGAGGAACCTGGTGGGCTACAGTCCATGGGGCTGCAAAGAGTCATACATGACTGAGTGACTGAGCATACACACACACACACACACACACACACACACACACACCAAGTGTATAAAGTGCATCACCTAGCCTGGCACGTGGCTGATGCTAAACAAATGATGGTTCCTTTTCCTTTTTAACACTGGATGAAAAATCTGGTTATACTTTTTTCAACTTGAGAACTATTTTTGCTGAATTGAACTCTTCAGGTAATATTCTCAGTTAAGTTTTATATGCTATATTTAAGATAAAGACTTATAATGAATTGATTAATTTCATAGCTACAATATGTGATTTTGAAATACTCATACAGCAGTTATATTTGTGCAATAGACTTATTTATGGTCAGAAGTTTTCATTCTTTCCCAACTTCAGTAGAAAGTATTCAGCAAGTATCTTAGCAAGTGTCTTAGCAAGTGTACAGATCAGTAGAGGAAAGAAGGATGAAACAAATCATAATGACTGACCTGATGGACAAGTGAAAATTCAAACCCAGTAAAATATTATTTTGTACCAAAAGCCTACCAAAACATTAATATGACTTTAATAATAACAGCTAACATTTATTGAGCATATACTCTATGCCAGTGATTGTGCTAATCTGCCTACATGGGTTAACTAGCTTATTGTTTACAATGATCCTGTAAGGTAGAATAATTATCCCCATTTTTATACATAAAGAAATTGAAGCATGAGATGTTTAAGTTATTTGTCATGAGGTTACCCGACCAGTAGTTGTCAAAGTCAGGATGGAACTCAAGTCTGTCCGACTTCCTCATTCACATACTTAACCACTACATTGTCCTGTCTCTCCTCAGGTGAGTGAAGACTGATACATTATAAGTCATATATAGAAATTGTTTAGAAAATTTCAGTACTATTTTATTTATTTCTCTTTTTTTTTCAGTGCTATTTTAAACTATATTGACTCATGTATATGCCACATTTTTTTCCAGCTAAGAATGAAGTTACAGGTCAGCATGTGAAGTCCTTAAGAATCTAGATTTTTCATTCCTACTGAACAAGTGTCACCTCAAGCAGATCCTGAATTCTTGATCTACTGATCCTCATAAAGTAGGATACTTTTAGGACTAGAAGGATTGTTAGGTTAGTGGAAATTGGTCCAACTATGCCATCTTCATAGTTTATAATTTGATCATTTATACATCAATAGAGGCAATAAATAATGTCTATTTATGATGTGTGAGAAAGAGAGCAAGAATGTGAATATGTGTATATATTTTGATTTTCATGTGACTAGACACAAATAAATAATTAAAGATCCTTTAAGTGAAAATTACCTCCTTCTCTCAGTGCCCCTACATTCAAGTTAGGCTGACCCTGCTACTGCTGCTAAGTCACTTCAGTCGTGTCCGACTCTGTGCGACCCCATAGACGGCAGCCCACCAGGCTCCCCTGTCCCTGGGATTCTCCAGGCAAGAACACTGGAGTGGGTTGCCATTTCCTTCTCCAATGCATGAAAGTGAAAAGTGAAAGTGAAGTCGCTCAGTCGTGTCTGACCCTCAGCGACCCCATGGACTGCAGCCTTCCAGGCTCCTCCATCCATGGGATTTTCCAGGCAAGAGTCCTGGAGTGGGGTGCCATTGCCTTCTCCGAGGCTGACCCTACATAACATCAAATAAATATAAGAACCTTACAGAAATATTTTTAAATCTCTTTCAAATGAATTACTTGAAAAAAATCTTCTAACTTAAAAGTAAAAATGCAGATAAAATCTTAACGATTTCTTGTTCCTCTGGAGTGATGAATTTGCTGAGAGAACTGAAGGGAAGTTTTGAGCAAATTTAACTCCTCTAATAATTTAGACAGTTTCAGAGGAATATTTTATTTAACTTCCTAGTTGAAAATAATTTTCTGATTACAGAGTAACAAAAAACTGTTTTGATTTGAAATTTCAATGTCACAGCACTAAGCACTATAAATAAAAGTGTTTTTGTATAATCATTGATTGGTCACACCATTAAATCATGTAAAAAGGTTTCAGTGATAGAGTTCTGGGAGGCCACTACTTAGCCTCAATGAACTTTAAAAAATTGTGTTTTTTTAGTGAAATAAAAATATTTACTTTCAAATGTCTAATCATCAGTATATTTCAGAGGCCTATAAAAATGCATGAACGATGACAACAGCATGAGTGTTTTCGCTCCCTCTATTTACATATATGAGCCGCTGAATCTGATAACAACTGTACAATAGCAGCCTTTCTTCTGATCAGAAAGAGAAACTCACATTCGGGTATGGAAAGCAGGAGCTGGGAATGCAATAAGCGCACGTCTTGGAAGGCAAGAGAGCTGCTTTTGAAAGCAAGCTAAATGCAGGGAAAAGTATGTCTCACTGAAGCTCTCTTCATGGATAAACCATCACTGCAGGTTTCTCAGCAGATACCTCAAAGCTCAAAACCCTTTTGTCCAAATGTAATAGAAGATCTCAGTTTAAACTGATGTGAACTCTTAAGAAGAGTCAATCCTAAAGAGTTTCACAAACCAGTCCGTCCTAAAGGAAATCAGTCCTGTATATTCATTGGAAGGACTGATGATGAAGCTAAAGCTCCAATACTTTGTCCACCTGATGGGAAGAGCTGACTCATCTGAAAAGACCCTGATGCTGGGAAAGATTGAAGGCAGGATGACAGAGAATGAGATGGTTGGATGGCATCACCAACTCCATGGACATGAGTTTGAGCAAGCTCCAGGAGCTGGTGATGGACAGGGAAGCCTGGCGTGCTGCAGTCCATGGGGTCGCAGTCAGATATGACTGAGTGGCTGAACTGAATTGAACTTCTTACTGAGACAGACCTTGTTACCAGTCACATCCTCAAAACTCTTCACTCAACAGCAAATTCCTGCTCTTCATCTTCCTAAGGTTCCTGTGTCCTTTGAGAAGTGTAGAAAGAAAACCTCCATATTTTTTGTTTTGCTTTATGGTACATATAAAATATTTCTTCAATTTTTTGTGTGTTGCATAGAATCAGATTAGATAAGTAATTTAATATTGATGTTTATTGAATAACAGTCAATAAATAAAAGTAATCCAATGAGTAATAAATAATTATTATTTAAATAATTTAAATACTAGTAAATTGTTATTTAAATAATAAACA
>NW_011495080.1:2684185-2687773 GCF_000754665.1 Bison bison bison
TTAAACACTAGATGATTAGTTGGAGAAGGAAATGGCAACCCACTCCAGTGTTCTTGCCTGGAAAATCCTAGGAACGGGGGAGCCTGGTGGGCTGCCCTCTATGGGGTCGCACAGAGTCCGACACGACTGAAGCTACTTAGCAGATGATTAGTACTGTGTTAATACTTACATGTATTATCTCTTTATATCCCCACAAAAACCCTATGAAGTGGATAGTCTTATTTCCCCCATTTTACAGATAATGAAAAAGAATGTTAGGAAGAATGAATAATATGTAAGATCATGTAGCTAATTAGCGGCAGACCTTGGATTTGACAGCACAGCTGTGTAATGCTCAAGTCCATGCCCTTGACTGCTAAGCTCTACTGCCTCTCACTGTTAGGCCTCTCCGTGTTGCTTCGTTTACACAGAACGTGTGTTTTATTCACACATATGTTTTATTGGTGCTGTGTCCAGTCCATTTTTGCCAGATACACACAAAATGCTTGGCATTGCGGGTTGGGGGGGACTTGTTAAACAGAGACAGAGCTGAACTTGACCTCTTTGAGAATGTATCCCTTTGCCCTACATTTTGCCCTTTGAAAATGTATTCCCTGATGATACAAAAGGATGTTTACGCATAATCCAGGATAGATAATTAGGAGGAGATGGAAATAGAAACAAGCGGATCGAGTGTTGATAAAGATGCACATGGACCAGGGGGAAACACATCAAGATGCACCAAGAAATACAGAGGCAGAACTTCTTTTTTTTTTTTTTGAGACAGGACTTCTTTGGTGGTCCAGTGGTTAAGACTCTATGCTTCCATGGCAAAGTGCACAGCTTCAATCCCTGGTTGGGGTCTAAGATCCCACACGCCGTGCAGCATGCCAAAAATTTTTAAAGAAAGAAAAGGAATACAGAGACAGAGGTAGAAAGGGATTGAAATAAAAGAACAGAAAGGGAAGCAGAATGAATGAATATACCTATTCATTTTGTATCCCCATGACATAGGTAAAGAATAATAGACAGCAAAACAAATTGTTTGTTCAAATAGGTAATTGATTCAGAAGTACAGTTTAATTTGAGATGTATACAAATAGCATTTTTTTCTTAGAAATAAAACATTTAGGATTTTCACAGATTATCTGATGAATTCATTCTGCCTATTGAAAATTTTTTCTTCCCCTTTTGATCAAATTGGCTCTAAAGTTACTAATTCATCTATGATACGCACTTTGTGGCTATTGGGATACTGCCTAGATTGGTGAGAGCTCATCCCTTTGGTTCAATATAGTATCTTGTACTTTAGAGATATTCCATATTTTTTGTACCAAATAGATACAACAGATAGTCTTTGGATTTTTACCAGATCTAAAGACCGAATGAAGTATTTCCTTTACCAAGTCTAAAGTCTTCATCTTAAGGACTCAGAGTGAAAGTCAAGTGAAGGACAAGGACGAGGGTTAATCGCTCAGTCATGTCCGACTCTTTGTGACCCTGTGGACTGCGGCTTGCCAAGCTCTTCTGTCCATATGATTCTCTAGGCAAAAATACAGAGTATGTTGGACAAGTGAATAGTAAAAAGATGCATAGGTTAAGGCACGACAAAGAAGGGAAGTATATTTTTGATGTAACTAGGCTCCCAGTCTAGGTGATGGCAGGCAAAATGATTTGAAATACACTGGACTGCAAACCCTTGGAATGAGGGTGAGCACAAGAGTCTCAAGGCAGTTGAGGTGCAGTGAAGAACTGTCAGTCCCAAACCCTGAAAAGCCAGCATGGCCCAAAATGTACAGTTATCTTTTTAAGTAACCTTTTTTAAAACTCTATTTCTGAGAAATAAAATGTGTAAAGAATCTGGTTCATTTTAATTCATGGTTTTAACATCTGGTGAGAGTACAAGTTTTAAATTATTTATCATTGCAAAGTAGAACAGCACCTGCTAGTCAAACTCAATAACAACTAATTAAAATAACAGGGTATTTTTATTTGGAAAGGGTTTGTGGGTAAGAAGAGGAAAAGTCAACAGCCTCTTCTCTGTGTTACCGTTTTCCCCACACTCTCTGCAGGGCTACAGCATACAAAGGGCATAAGCCATCTTTAAAAACTATCAGTGAATATCAGAGTACATATTACATTTAAGGACGTATGAGTACAGTTGCTTGATCACCACCTGGCTTTACACAGGTTGAAAAGAATTAAGTACACTTTCCCCAATTCTGTCATTCTGTTGGTCTATCCTCAGTGCCCCCAAATAAAGCTTGAAGCAGAGTAGAAGCCCAATAAAATTTGATGAATGAGTGAGTGAGTGAATGAATGAGCTTGCAGCCTTGAGCTTTAGGGCCACTCCAAATCAAGGCTGAGTTCTTTCTTTTAGTTCCATAAACCCAAAGGAGAATTTGATCTTCTCCATCCTGATCCCAGGTACAATGCCAAAGCCTATAGAATCTTATTTTTCAAAATGGAAATCTGCCTTATTGTTTTATTTGCTTTTAAGCCAAGAAACACATGATCATTGTACAAACTAGACAATACCAAAAGCAAAAGAAAAATAAAAATTTTTGCCAATCCCTTACTCCAGTCACAGATGAAGAAGCCAAGATTTAAAGCTAAAAGAAGAGGGACTTGCCCAGGGTCTTATGCCCTTTCAGATGCTTTTAGATGGCTCTTAATTCCTGATTCTGGACATCTGTTTCCTGTACACACCCTGAAATTTCCCATCAAAGTTGGTTGGACCACAAAGCCTGACCTTCACCATTTCCATAAATGATCAGATTTTACAAAATCCTATAGGGTGGACATGGGATTGCTTAACAAATTACAGAATAACATAACTAAAGTGTTCCCCTTGAAACATTAAACTTAATACGTACAGATATAAGGAAGTCTTAAGTATTTATCTAAAAGAAAAAGAAAGAAAAGGATTCACATGAACTATAATATCCCTGAAGAAATGTAAGTTAAACAAAAGTAGTACAAATTTGTGTGAATTTGTTTTAGGTTATTAAGTGTACCTAGCTAAGCTTTACTGGGTGTATTTCTTTCACAATTGACTTTAAAGGAAGACATATCCTTCCACACAAAACAAAAAACTGGAAGGAACGAACCGTGTAGACGTATGGAAAATTCTTAGGCAAAATTCTAAAAGAATGTAGCTCATTCACTGTAATTATAGTATGGGTGTAACCACAACAAATTCATCCTATTATTCCTTTCCTGCTGAGTTCCCGTTTCCCAATTCACACAATCAAGGAAGAAGTTGAAGATACTGACCTAGCCTGATGCCCAGCTTCCTGTACCCACTCTTGAATCCCTCTAGCCTCAATTCTGTTAGATCTGCCCCCTTGTCCTGGCCTGGTCTGTATTCTGATTCTGCTGTACTTTGGTGTCCTAGCACATCATGAGGAATATAAAGACAGAAACTATGTCTATTTATATTTCCCCATTTTTCACAGTTCCTAGCAGAAGGCAATGGCACCCCACTCCAGTATTCTTGCCTGGAAAATCCCATGGATGGAGGAGCCTGGTGGGCTGCAGTCCATTGGGTTGCTAGGAGTTGGACACGACTGAGCGACTTCACTTTCACACATTGGGGAAGGAAATGGC
>NW_011495080.1:2687873-2708495 GCF_000754665.1 Bison bison bison
TCCTAGCAGAAGGCAATGGCACCCCACTCCAGTACTCTTGCCTGGAAAATCCCATGGATGGAGGAGCCTGGTAGGCTGCAGTCCATTGGGTTGCTAGGAGTTGGACACGACTGAGCGACTTCACTTTCACTTTTCACTTTCACACATTGGGGAAGGAAATGGCAACCCACTCCAGTGTTCTTGCCTTGAGAATCCCAGGGACGGGGGAGCCTGGTGGGCTTCCGTCTATGGGGTCGCACAGAGTCAGACACGACTGAAGTGACTTAGCAGCGGCAGCAGCAGCATAGTGCTGATGCTGAACAAACATTCACAGGGTACAGCATCTTGTAGACCTTCAGGAGAAACTGAGGTCACATAACACATCATTGGAAAGGATAAGAGGGACACTCCAGTGGGTCTGGACACCCCTACAGAACTTCCATATACACTCATCATGGTTGTCCCATGCTATCCCTGGTTCTCCTCCTCTCCCTGATTTTCTGTCTCCTGTGATGGTTTCCATTTCATCTTTTATTTTTTTTTTAAGATTATTTTTTCTTTTTTGATGTGGACCATTTTTAAAGTCTTTAATGAATTTGTTACAATATTGCTTCTGTTTTCTGCTTTGTCTTTTGGCCACGAGGCATGTGGGCTCTTAACTCCCTGCACCCTGAGGTAGAAGGCAAAGTTTCAATCACTGGACCACTGGGGAGCCCATCCCTTATGTATTTATGACCTCTCTCTGTCTCCACTTGCTCTCATATCACCATTGCTACCATCCATTTTCTGTTTTTGTGCTACCGTCGCTACACTGAGTCTGCCCAAACTGACTTCTCTAATAATAATTTTTCTCCCATTTTGAATAAAGATTGGAGTGTCTATCTTTCAATGTCTGAAGGAAATCTCTTTTTGAATGTGGTTTTACCTGAAATTAAGCACTCTCCCCATGCCTACCCAAGCATGCAACACTTTCCAGTTTCCCCTTCCAGTTCCCCAGACTTACAGTCTGTAGGATTGTCTTGAATTTCTCCCTCTCCTGAAAGATTTGCTAATTCTCCCTCTAAAGATGCTCACATTTGATCTTCATTTCCATATTTGCTGCCCTGATTCAGTCCTCATCATTGTGTGTTCAACACTAACCCTTCCAGTACCCCACACTCTAGCCCACTGTATATAACATCCCACAGTATGCTTTCATTCTTGGTGAAGTCTCTGTTGCCTTTTATATGAAATAGAAACACCCAAGATATACAAATCTAACTCATTCTTCCCTAAGCACTCAGCAGGTTTCTTGCACCAGGATTCTTATTCCCTCCTCTGAGCTTCTGCAGATGTTACTCCCTCCTCTACACAGCCCCCCTTGTATTCGTTCATCAGCACCATTGTTAACTTCCTCCATGACTCTCCACTTCCAGGGAGCCTTTCCTGGCTAGTTTCATCACAGTATGATAACTGCCTTTCCTGGCATTAATGTTTAGTTCTGGTTATATCGCTCTGTTGTTTCTTACTTGTTTAGCTAAGGATAATGGCTTTGAAAAATAATAACATACAAGAAAGATGGTACAAATGAGCCTGTTTGCAGGGCAGGAATAGAGACGCAGATGTAGAAAATGGACGTGTGGACACAGCGGGGGAAGGGGAGGGCGGGACGAACTGGGAAAGTTGCACTGACGTGTATACACTACCATGTGTATAATAGCTGGCTAGTGGGAAGTTGCTGATTGCATGGAAGCTCAGCTCTGTGCTCTGTGATGACCTAGGGGGTGGATGGTGGGGGGTGGGGTGGGAGGGACGCTCAAGAGGGAGGGGATGTATGTATACATATAGCCGACTCACTTCATTGTACAGTGGAAACTAACATGACAGTGTAACGCAATTATACTCCAATAAAAAAATAGTAGCATACATTTATGTTCCAGGTACGAGTCTAGGCCATTTATTAAGTTCAATAATCTTCACAACAACCACAGAAGCTACATAGATGTCATGCCTATTTTACAAATAAGGCAGCTGTGGTGTAGAGAGAAGTCCCTTGCTCATGGCCACAGAGCTCATAAGTGAGAGGTGGGATCCAAACCTACGGAGCCCAGGTACTGTTCATGGTACCAGGGGGCATACAGCAATCTCCTCTGACCAACTTAATCAAAGGCAGTAATCTTACCTTCTTCTTTTGAATTCTCTACACAAATAAGTAGATCCCATGCTTTAAATCCTGGAGGAGGGCACAGCAACCCCCTCGGGTATTCTTGCCCTGAGAATCCGCCTGGAGAGAGGAGCCTGGCAGGCTACCAGTCACACAGAGCCAGACATGACTGAAGCAATTTAGCCCATGCTTTAAATATATTTTGCTATCAGTGTAAGTTTCTAGTTTTCTACTACAGAATCACTAAGGTATTATCTTACTACCATCTTTTGGAATTACTAATATTATGAGGCAAAATCTATTTGGTTTTAAATAACTGTTTAACATTTTTCTTTCTGTGAATGCCTATTCTGCCTTCTCAAATGAATGTCTGAGGTAAGTCACATTAAATGCCACTGTCCTTTGCTCTGAGGCCTAAAGATTTAAAAGATGCCTTTATGTCCTGTGTTTCGTATGTCACTGCTTTATTTCCCCAACCTGCCCTTGAAAGTCACACAACAGAGGCCTCACACAACACAACAACTTTCAGTTACAATCTCCACAATAACACACTCTGCCAGCTACTAACCCTTAATATGTCCATTACTGGATTTGGCTGCTTTTCTCATAAGAATAAAAATTTGTCCTGAGGTCCATCCGGATCTTATTGCCTTTATTCTTTCAGACCGAAGACTTTCATTTCCTAAATGGTTTCAGTATTCAATATTTGTCATTTTTTTTTTTTGGCATTTCAATATTACAAGTGATTTTAAAACTTTTATCTATACATTGTCTTTGCCATTTAAAAGTCTATGGATAATATGAAAGACACAGATTAAATCTCCAATCTCTCTTTTTCTTGATGTTTGTTTCCCCAGAATATAGAGTCTTAATGGCTGGGAATATTTACTACAACTGCTTTGGCAAACAGTTTAGCATGCCATATATTTGGCCCTTGAGGCCCATGATCTTTGAGGCCTGAAACCAACATTGTGTATAACAGAACAGAGAAACCTTACCTTTCTGCTTCCAGACGCATCTCTTCTCGCTTTTGCCTTCTGAGTTCTCTGCGACGTTCAAAATCATCCATGGTGTGGGTTCAGATTTAGGGAGACCAGAGAACGTCTGGATCTAAAGGGGAGGAAGCAAAATCGATATCATAGATGAGTCATCTCAGCCCCTCACCATTATTTTATCCCCCTTTTTGTTTATTCTTAAGAAAAACACTTTAGAAGATGAATCAGGTAGCCAGTGATCAGTTTTGGACTCCCAAGCCAAGCTGTGTCCTTTATGTGCTAAATTCAGTCCCATTCATGCAACTTAGAGACAAATAAGTAAAATCCCAGAATCTCAGGGTTTGTTTTTTTTTTTCTTTTTTTTAAAGCAAAGACCTTGAGAGACAGAGAGGTCTGACGACTTGAAATATTGCTGGGATCACTCGAAAGCTACTGACTGATATTGTTCTTTGTAACCTGCTGAACTACAGACCAAAGTTATAAAAATCAGTGAACAGAGAAAGAGAAAAGGGAAACACAAGTGAGAAAAAGAAAAGTGGCAAGAAAAGGAATGTCTGGAACTAAGAGAAAAGCAGTAGTAAAGAGAGAAATAAAATAATACAAGCATCCAGGCATCATTTGCATATCCTAAAAGAATATTAATATCAGAATGATACAGCAAGAGTACCATGACTAAACACAGTGCAGCAGCATTTTTCAAAGCAGTTACATATGATCAAACTGTTTTCAGAGCTCAGAAGTCACTGCTTTTTGTAACCCAACCATTTTCTCCTTTCCTACCTCCTCCGCGATGGTTTTAATCCCAGAAAGATCTTCCCTTTCCAGCTCTTCAACTGAGGAGTCCGCTTTTCCTGCGTCTCTGTGCCATGGAGTCAAGTATTCCAGAATTCCCCTGCAGCCCCCAAACCCAAAATGACTACCAGAAAAGGGGAAGCGGGCTCTTTTTGTCCTTGCTTTGTTTACAGAGCTGTCAGTGGTTAGTTAAACTCGGCCTGGAATCTGGCATTTAAGGCCTGCTTGAAGATTGTTTCCTGTGTGGAGCGGGAGGCCTCCACTTCCTCTGGAATCCTAGACTCTGTGCTGCACTCAGATCACAAAAAATATTTTCCAGCCCTTTCTGTGCACATGAGACAAGCCATTTGCCCTGCGTAAGAAGAGAGAGACGTGCAAAACCTGAAGCCATCCCCTAATGGCATCTTTGTGTGAGGGAGTGAAAAGCAAAACTTAGACTTTAAGGCCAAGTTCAGAAACCTTGTGAAATCACTAGATGCTTTTATTTTTCCAAGCATTTCCCCCCCTTAAAAAAACCCACAAAAACAAAAATAAAATCTCAGCCAACCAAAACAAAACGATACAACGTTTGAATTCCCCCTCCCTTCTTATTCCCTAAGGTATTATTTATACTGCTCATAAATCCTTTAGAAATTCAAATTTGGGTGTTTATTTGGGGATTTTTGACTTTTCAGTGTTTTTCTATCTGCCTCTTACAAAGAGTTTTTTCCAAATATTTAGCTAGTTATAAAGGAAAAAAAATCAGTTTTCTTTTTTGAAAAATTACTTCAGCAACCAAGAAAAAATTTCTTTATATTTTTCAGTCTGATCTCTCCATAGTTATCAGAATGGAAAAAAAAAAAGAAAGTGATTCAAGGGTCTCCTGAGAGGCCACGTGTCTCCCTGGGGTGGGCTCCTGTACTGAGCACAATGCAGGGTGCATGAGGACAGCCCTGGGTGCAGCGGGGCAAAGGCTTCTTCCTTCAGTAAAGTCTTTTGTGGTATATACACCACTACTGGAATAACTATAGCAACAGCAAACAGAAACAGGAGAAAGAGGTTCTGTCTGTAAGCAAACAATTTCACTTTTCTTAATTTATCTAGTAGCTTGAAGAGCAGTCTCTAAGCCTCTGGGTCTCGCTCCAGCCTCATCAAGCCGAGGAGACATGCTGGTGGTTTGCTGGCAGCGGCAGCTGGGTTTTTTCTCAGACTATACCTCTAGTGCAGGTGCCTATGAGTGGTGAAACAAACATTTCCAAGCAGGGAGGAGATGCGCACGGCTGGCAGAGCCAAGCGGCATCCTGGAGCATTCGGGAAGTGCAGCTAATTAACATCATGTGGTCGCTGTGGTTGGCCACCCTCACCGGCTCTCGACCCACGCAAATTTTTTCCCCGACCCATTCCCTCCTCCTACTCCTCACCTTTTATCATGTGTGTGCGTGTGTGTGTGTGTTAGCCACTCAGTCATGTCCAACTCTTTGTGACCCCATGTCCTAGAGCCTGCAAGGCTCCTCCATCCAGGGGATTCTCCAGGCAAGAATACTGGAGTGGGTTGTCATTCCCTTTTCCAGGGGATCTTCTGACCCAGGGATTGAACCCGGGTCTCCCACATTGCAAGCAGATCCCATCTTTTATTATTTGGGTGTTTTTCTTCTTCAACCATATAGGAACTCTACCTAATCAGGTGTTTGCTCGTTGAATGAAGGCACTAGGAGGAAGAAAGAGGGAGTGAGCGCTCAATGAAGCGTCTACACACATGATGGCTTTCTGGGCTCTGCTTGGCGGATGTGTGACGGGTATACTTGAGGTGGTGGAAGAAGCACATTTCTGTACCGGGTGGTGCGGGATGACTCTCTTTTGGGACACGTGCTGTGTTTGGGGAGAAGTTGTCTGTGCTTGTGAAAATGGCTCTTTGCTGGTCCCACTGTAGGATGGAGCTGGAAGTCTTCTCAATCCTCACACCCTTATATCATCACAGAACTTCTCTGAACCTCCCTGGCACTGTTCCTCGTAAGGAGAGCCATGTCTGGGGAGAATTGTAAGTGAGTTTTCCCCTCTTTTGGAAGCAGCAGCTCCCATGTCCTCAGCTAGTAATCTCTCATTTCCTCCCTGACCCCCAGTCGATGCTGAACTCCTTCCAGTAACATTGGACAGGAAACAAACTCTCCATCAACCAAGTGATGACATGTCAAGGCAGAGAGCTTCTGTAAACAGTGGGGCTCGTGAGTGTCGCAAGTGGACAGAGTAGCTTGAAAGACAGACGCAGATGAAGGGAGGTAAGTATCCACGAATGTGACAGATGGGTTTTTGAAGAGCTTTATGAAATCTAAATTTTTGTGCTGGGGAGATTGTAGTCATGCTACTGAAAAACCTTGGTGTGACTCCTTTTATCAAGGGAGAAAAAGCATTTTACAAAGGCAGGAGAACCATCACCTACTAATATACCTGTCTTTTCAATATGGGTTCTCAAATACCAGATTTTCTTAAAATAGGGCATGTCTATGCTGGTACAACTAAGGAGTAAGTCAGTGTCAGAGATTTCAAATTACTTAACATGCTGCCCTTCCTTTGGGTAGCGGCACTGCCAAGCCGATGACACAGGTGAATGGCGCTGTGAGCAGGCCTCCTGTTCGTCCATCACGTTTCTCACCTCCATGCAGAGCATCCTGAAGCTTCCTCCTTCCCTTTCCTTCTCTCTGCTTTCTTTTTCCCTCTCAACTTCTTTTTGGGGGATGAGGAGATACTCATCAATATTTCTTCGGTCATTTCCTTTTTTTATGTGTCTTATTCTGTGATACTTTCTTTGTTTCCTCCCTTATTCATTTCCCTCTCTGTATTGGGAATTAAAATCTACTTATTAAATCCAATCTAGGATTCTTTTCTTTAAAAATATTGAGTTTAATTTCCAATGTGCGTCTTTCAATCATGAATTCTAACTATTATTATATTTCACCTTTGCAAAGTTTTTTTTTTTTTCCTTTATGGATATGTGACCTTCACTAGAGATATTTCCTGAGACACCTTTATAAGGAGAACTAGTTTCTGCTTTTGTTTGGGACAGGGTTGGTGGCAGGTAGGAAGTAATCTTAAATATGTGTGTGCACATATGTGGGTGTGTATGTGTTTGTGTGTGCATGCGTGAAGTTGCATGTATTAATATGTATATTCACACACATGCACACAGGTGTAAAAATAGTCAAGGCAGTAGGTGGTAGCTAGCTGGCCAGTATTGGAGAAGGAAATGGCAACCCACTCCAGTGTTCTTGCCTGGAGAATCCCAGAGACAGGGGAGCCTGTGGGCTGCTGTCTATGGGGTCACACAGAGTCGGATATGACTGAAGTGACTTAGCAGCAGCAGCAGCAGCAACAGCAGCAGCTGGCCAATACTCCATTATTAGGGGGAGAAATTTGTAGAGAAAGCTAAGTTCTATCTACCTTCAAATCATCATAAAGTGAATGGTGAGTGATTGCAGGAGGTCCTTGGAATTTGGGGCAGTGCCAACACTGGTCTCAGAACACCGCAAGAATAAAATCTGTTGTGTCAGGGATGCTAAGTCAATGCAACTTTCAAAAGTAACCAACATGAATCAAATATGTACTATGTGCTGGATCATATTTTTTAAATTAAAAAATAAAATTTTTTTAATAAAATTTTTTTTAGTGTAGTTTTAAGTTGAAGGAACAATAGAAACGGACCAATGAACTGGCTCCAAATAGGGAAAGGAGTCCATCAAGGCTGTGTATTGTCACCTTGCTTATTTAACTTCTACGCAGAGTACATCGTGTGAAATTTCAGGCTGGATGAATCACAAGCAGAATCAAGATTGCTGGGAGAAGTATCAATAACCTCGGATATGCCTATGATACCACTTTAATAGCAGAAAGTGAAGAGAAACTAAAGAGCCTCTTGAAGAAGGTGAAAGAGAAGAGTGAAAAAGTTGACTTAAAACTCAACATTCAAAAAACTAAGATCATGGCATCCAGTTCTATCACTTCATGGCAAACAGATGGAGAAAATGTGGAAACAGTGTTAGATTTCACTTTCTTGGACTCCAAAATCACTGCGGAAAGTGACTGCAGCCATGAAATTAAAAAACACTTGCTCCTTGAAAGAATAGCTATGACAAACCTAGTGTATCAAAAAGCAGAGACATAATTTTGCTGACAAAGGTCTGTATAGTCAAAGCTATGGTTTTTCCAGTAGTCATATATGGATGTGAAAGTTGGACTATAAAGAAGGCTGAGCACAGAAGAACTGATGCTTTTGAACTGTGGTGCCGGAGAAGACTCTTGAGAGTCCTTTGGACAGCAAGAAGATCAAACCAGTCAATCCTAAAGGAAATCAAGCCTGAATATTCCCTGGAAGGGCTGAAGCTGAAACTCCAATACTTTGGTCACCTAAGACAAAGAACTGATTCATTGGAAAAGACCCTGATGCTGGGAAAGATTGAGGGCAAGAGGAGAAGGAGGCACCAGAGGATGATATGGTTGGATGGCATCACTGACTCAATGGACGTGAGTTTGAGCAAACTCTGGGACTTAGTGAAGGACAGAGAAGCCTGGTGTTCATGAGTTGGATATGACTAAGTGACTGAACAACAACACAGTTTAAGGAAAAACTGAGCAGAAAGTAGAGTACCCATATATTCCCTCACCTTTACCCCGACCCTGTGTTTCTGTGTTTGCACTGAACTGTGTATTCCCCTCCAAAAGATACGTTGAAGTCCTAACCCCCAGCACCTCAGAATGTGACCTTGTTTAGAAATTGTGTCTTTACACATGTAGTCAAGTTAAGATGAGTGTTAGGATGGGCCCTAATCCTGTATGACTGGTGTCCTTATAAAAAGGGGAAATTTGGACTTAGAGACAGATATACACAGAGGGAAGATCATGGGCAAACACATGAGAACAAGGTGCGGCAGGAACGCCTCAGGCTACGAGCAGCTAGGAGTGAGACATTCCCTGGGGTCTTCAGAGGGACCCTGCTGACACTTTGATTTCTAGTCTCTGGAACTGTGAGATAATAAATTTCTATTCTAAGCCACACAGTTTGTGGTACTTTGTTACAGCAGTCCTAGCAAACTAATACAGCCCATTACTAAAATCTTGCAGTGATACATTCATCATAATTAACGAGCTAATATTGATTTGTTGTTTTTGTTACTCAGTCACTAAGTCACGTCTGACTCTTGGTGACTCCATGGACTGTGTTATACCAGGCTTCCCTGTCCTTCACTGTCTTCGGCGTTTGCTCAAATTAATGTCCATTGAGTCTGTGATGCTACCCTCTTCTCCTTTTGCCTTCAATCTTTCCCAGCATCAGGATCTTTTCCAGCTCTCATGTCCATGCATGACTACTGGAAGAACCACAGCTTTGACTATACAGATCTCTGTCAGTAAAGTGATGTCTCTGCTTTTTAATATGCTGTCTAGGTTTGTCATAGCTTTCCTTCCAAGGAGCAAGTGTCTTTTAATTTCTTGGCTGCAGTCACATCTGCAGTGATTTTGGAGCCCAAGGAAAGAACATCTGTCACAGCTTCTACTTTTTCCCCTTCTATTTGCCATGAAGCATTGGGGTTGGATGCCATGATCTTAGTTTTTTGAATGTTGAGTTTTAAGTCAGTTTTTTCACTCTCCTCTTTCACTCTCATCAAGAGGCTCTTAAGTTCCTCTTTGCTTTTTGCCATTACAATTGTATCATCTGCATATCTGAGGTTGTTGATATTTCTCCTGGCAATCTTGATTCCAGCTTGCAATTCATCCAGTCTGGCATTTCACATGATGTACTCTGCATATGTTAAATAAACAGGGTGACAATATACAGCCTTGTTGTACTATTTCCCCAATTTTGAACCAGTTCATCATTCCGTGTCCAGTTCTAGCTATTGCTTCTTGATTGGCATACATGTTTCTCAGGAGGCAGGTAAGGTGGTCTGGTATTCTCATCCCTTAAAGAATTTTCCAGTTTGTCGTGATCCACACAAAGGCTTTAGCACAGTCAATGAAGCAGAAGGAGATGTTTTTCTGGAATTCCCTTGCTTTCTCTATGATTCAACTAATGATCTCTTGTTCCTCTGCCTTTTCTAAACCCAGCTTGTACATCTGGAAGTTCTTGGTTTATGTACTGCTGAAGCCTAACTTGAAGGATTTTGAGCATAGCCTTACTAGCATGTGAAATGAGCACAACTGTCCAGTAGTTTGAACATTCTTTTACACTGCCCTTCTTTGAGATTGGGATGAAAAGTGACTGACCCTTTCCGGTCTTGTGGTCACTGCTGAGTTTTCCAAATTTGCTGACACATTGAGTGCAGCACTTCTACAGCATCATCTTTTAGGTTTTTAAATAGCTCACCTGAAATTCTATCACCTCCTCTAGCTTTTAAGGTTCATGTTTACATTAAGTTTCACACTTTGGTACATTCTACGGGTTTTGCCAAACACATAATGTTATGTATTTAGCATTACAGTATCAGACAGAATAGTTTCATTGTCCACATTCATGCATTTCTGTCCAGTCATGCATTCATTCCTGGCTCAAATTTCATTCCTTTATGCCTTTCCTGAGGACTCCAGTTTGGTAGTGATATCTCACTCTTTGAATATCCATCATTCAGTTTTGATAATTAATAACGTACTGCCTTGCCCTGGCTTATTAGTTGTTCTAACTAGTACTTAAATATGTTACTGATAATTTACTTTCCATACGCTTTCATTCTTAAGGCCACTTAGGAATAGAAACAGCCTTTTAAAAGCTCTTTTCACTCTTGGGACATAGTAGGCACTCAGGAATTGTAGCTGATTTGAACTATTAGATTTTTATTCTTGATTTTACCATGCTGAGAGTGAAAAATGTAACTCTAGCTGAATCATCTCTGTGATTTACTGACTGATCAGTGTTTACAAAGTGAATTAAAGACCTAGGTAACAGGCTATATATGAATCTCAAAAGTTATATAAACCCACATCTGCAGTAGTTACACAGTAGATCTGGCAGTGTTTTCTTTCTGACGATAGAAAATGAACTTTTGTCCTTTTTTAAAAAAATCAATTTATCAACCTGCTTTACTCTTTTCTCAACTAAATAGTTCATTTGGGACTCAAAATCCAAATAAACACATGGATTCTAACATACAGTTTGGACTTAACTTTACCTCAACCTTCACCATTTTGCTCCAAAAATCTGTGCTACTTTTTAAAAAATGCCAGCACTAAGACACATGTGTCAAGACCAGGAACACAGAAATAAAAGTGAATGGGATCAATCTGAGGAACTCTGCCTTCTCAAGTTGTTTCTTGTCTCTCATCAATGGAATACAGAACACAACGCCCTACTAAGAGCAGATGAACATGTTATGACCTGTTTTTTCTTTCCTCCTCTGCTCAGTCTTTCATTATTACTTTTTTCTCTATTCATAATTTCTCCACTTGCAAAACACGAAAACAGAAGTCTTAATGTTACAAAAATCAATGTTTTCACGGTCTCCTTTCCACCTTAAGAGGAGTGGACACTGGGCGTTTTAGATTTGTGAAGGGATGGTGTTTATCTACACTGGCCTCCACACTGGGGAAGACCACACACTTCGGAATTTTATGTCTCATCTCCAAGCGTTACTACCCATCTGGAGCACTTTAAGTTGTTCACAGTCCCGTGGCATTTCACTGATCTTCCCAAGTAAGAAAAGTAGATTCACCTCCATTTAAAGAAAGAAGACTGAGACAGATAGGACTGTGGCATCAGCCCCTGCACCACAGCCCATCAGTGGAAAACCAGGACTGGTGTTTAGACTCATCTCTAAACCAAGCTGAAAGTTTTCTTATAAGAGTGAAAGAATTAAAAACTTGGAATACTATTCCTTTGGTACCCTTTTCGAGAGTTTAAAATACTCTTTCACAGCAAACTCCAGGACAATTAGACCAAAAGACACAGAACAGAACATATCAAATCAGCAAAGGCATATGGCACTGTTGCTCTCATGGCCCAGAAAGAAAAGCATCAGAAATCATGGGAGCGAATTGCTACGGCAAAGACAGAAATTCTCCACCAATCTATGCCCAGGTGAGAAAAAAATGCATAGCTATGCTTTAAAAATTCCTAAATGTGCTTTCTAAATGCATACCTGATACCAGAGGCTAATTCTGATGTCACATCAGGGTAGGATCCTTGTCCCAGTGGACCTATCCAACAATGGGTAGGGCTACTGAGAAAATGTGAACCCAATTACTGGAAATAGTCAGGTAGAGGTGAAATGGCCATCTGTTTAGGGTTGTAGTGGAAAGCTATTTTTTGAGATTCTAAGGCCGGGTTGCTCAATATGGTTGTCACTAGTCACAGGAGGTAATTTAAATTAATTAAAATTAGAAATTCAGTGCCTCTGTCTCACCAGCCCCATTTCAAGTGCTCTGTAGCCTCATGTGTCTAGTGGCTTCCATGTAAGACAGCACAGAGAACATTCAATCATCACAGAAAGTTCTATTGGACAGCCCACTGTAAGGCCTTCCAACTCCTAATATGAAGTGACTTTACCATGGTGTTACGCAGTTCAGAGACGTCTCTGTCTTCAAAGACCTTATATCTCCTAGAGTAGACGGAATGGAAATGAGGGGTATGGTATGGGCAGCCTCTCAAAGCAGGGATGTGCTCATTTAATCCTCTCATTAGTAACTTCTTTGTTGATCTATGAGAGATCTTTCAGATCTGCAGTCTTGCTGTTCTGAGCACACTTTCAACTGGGAAGTGAAATGACTGCTCAGTGAATGCAAAAGAAGCTGAGACACTGTCTGAAGAGAGATCACACTTCGAATTGCACAACAAGACCCAAGAGTGGCTTACTTGGAACAAAAGGTCAGAGGCCATAGCTCTTCACCAATTATAAACATGGTACGGAGGTCACCATATTTTACATAACAGTTTAGTTTTACTTGTGCATGACTCTCTGACCTTTCCAGTCTATTCAGCTATAAAAATATCAGCATCGCATGAGTCTGCTCTTCATGATTGGCTTCTCATCTAACATTTCCAATTTAGTGATCAACAACAAGATCCAGAGCCTTAGCCAGGTATCCTGCTAGTACAAGAGATTAATAAGGTGACAGAATTTAGATGTACTCAGTCGTGTCCGACTCTTTATGACACTATAGACCATAGCCCTTGGAAGAAAAGCTATGACAAACTTAGACAGCATAGTAAAAAGCAGAACCTTTGCCAACAAAGGTTCGTATAGTCAAAGATATGGTTTTTCCAGTAGTCATGGATGGATGTGAGAGTTGAACCAAAAAGAAGGCTGAGTGCTGAAGAATTGATGCTTTTGAACCGTGGTGTTGGAGAAGACTCTTGAAGGTCCCTTGGACTACAAGGAGATCAAATCAGTCAATCCTAAAGGAAATCAGTCCTGAATATTCATTGGAAGGACAGAGAATGAAGCTGAAGCTCTAATACTTTGGCCACCTGATGCAAAGAACCGACTCACTGGAAAAGATCCTGATGCTGGGAAAGACTGAAGGGAGGAGGAGAAGGGGACGACAGAGGATGAGATGCTTGGATGGTGTCACCTACTCAATGGACATGAGTTTGAGAAAGCTCCAGGAGGTGGTGAAGGGCAGGATGTCCGGTGTGCAGCAGTACATGGGGTCACAAAGAGTTGGACATGACTGAGTGACTGAACAATAACAAGACTGTAGCTCACCAGGCTCCTCTGTCCATGGGATTTTCCCAGCAAGAATGGTTGCCATTTCTTCCTCCAGGGGATCTTTCTGACCCAGAGACTGAATCCTCGTCTCTCACATCAAAAGCAGATTCTTTACCACTGAGCCCATGGGGAAGCCCATAGCAGGATACAAATCCATTTACACTGCTGGGAACAATTCAACGGTATGCCCTAGTGATACTTTGTACTGGTGACATTTTTGCATATGAAGGACATGTTATTACGATCAGGGGATTAATTATTCCTTAGTAATTATTCAACATCTACTCATCATGATCATCAAATGCACTTACTGTGTTTTAGAATTTTGAAGCAAGTTAGAGACTATATTCTTGGAAGAGGCAATGGCACCCCACTCCAGTACTCTTGCCTGGAAAATCCCATGGATGGAGGAGCATGGTGGGCTGCAGTCCATGGGGTCGCTGGGAGTCCAATATGACTGAGTGACTTCACTTTCACTTTTCACTTTCATGCATTGGAGAAGGAAATGGCAACCCACTCCAGTGTTCTTGCCTGGAGAATCCCAGGGATAGGGGAGCCTGATGGGCTGCCGTCTATGTGGTTGCACAGAGTTGGACACGACTGAAGTGACGCAGCAGCAGCAGCAGCAGCAGCAGCAAAGACTATATTCTAGGAGTTTGTAATCTAAGATGATAAGCTTTGAAGCCAAACTGAGGGACATTATCCATTATGTCCCTCGAATGTAATAGACACACAATTTAACATATAAATCTGCAACGAAGTTAAATAACAAATTGAAAAGTGCCTAGACTTCTTCCTCCTTCCTTTCTCATGAATCATTTAGATGGTAGTTTCACCCATTTGTTAGTTTGGGAATTTCTGGACTTTCCTTCAAATAAAGAATGGCTCAGAGTGTAAGCCCGCTTACGACAAGCAGAGATGACAGGATCTCTGAATCTTGTATTCACCGACATGAGTATTTACTGATACTTGTATTATTGGAGCTTGCATTTTAATTAGTGAACACATATCTGTCTTCCCTAGAAGGCTGTATGGAGAAGGAAATGGCAACCGACTCCAGTATTCTTGCCTGGAGTATCCCTTGGGCAGAGGAGCCTGGCAGGCTATAGCCCACAGGGTTGCAAAGAGTTGTTCGGGACTGAGTGACTAACACACAGAAGGCTGTAATCTCCTAGTGATTATCACTCATTTTCGTCAACCCTCAAAGTTTTTAACTATTTTTTTTCTCTTATAGTCAGCACTAAGTTCACACTTATTGAGTTAAAGTGGGTTCCAGGGCATTGCTTATTTTTGGATTTAATTGGTAAACAGAGGAACTTGGCTAAGACGTGATCAAAAGGTCATGCCTCCAGTTGAACTCTTAGTAACCTTGGGGATGGTGGTTCACTACGAAGCTCTATTTTTATTGAGATTTGTAGTTGTGGTTGTTTTCTTCTAGTGGAAAAGAAACTTGTCTTAGAAAGACATTCTGGTTTCAGAAAAGAAGGGTATTAGGCCTTTGTAACTGAGGGAATTTCTGGGATGTTCAAAGGAAAAGGAGAAAGAAGAGATGACAACGAATAAGAAGAGAATCAGGGTTGAACACGTCAAATTTCCAAGGCCTTTGGATATGCTTTGCCACTCCTCCATCATAATTAGAAAACACTGACATTCAGAGCTGATTTAAATGCTTCCATCAGTCAAAAAAAAAGTGTTGCCTGATTTTACTCTGTAACCATGCTTGGTAATTAGAAACATAAGGCACTGTTCTGGATGTTTTCTCAGGAACCTACCCTGCCCGGCTTGGTGTCACTACCCATTGGCTACAGGACCTTTATCTGTTCTCACCATCTCTCTTAGGAGCTCCTACCCAGGTCACAGGAAGAGTGTGAGGTTGCCATGGGCATTCCTGGAAAACCTGGAGACCTCCGGCGCCACTTTAGACTCTAAAATACACGGAAGAAACTCATTTTGCCTGCTTGTTTCCTTACCGAAGCTCTATAAAATCTGTATTGCATTTGGAAGGCAGCAGTTCAAGTATGGCAAGATAAGCATTCAAACCAGAAGATTAAAAAGAAGGATCGTTGCAATGACCAGCATGAAATAACATCCTTTTATTTATTTCTGAAAACAAGAAAGCCATTTCAACAGTGTCTTCCAGAGTACCTCACAGTCTTGCTGGGAAATCTGTGCTTTGCAAAATGTGGATCAGAATATGATTTAAGAAGCAGCAGCAGCAGTTTTTTACTTCTGACAAAATTCACAAAGAAAATGGAAAAATACTTGTAATCAAGGGCTTCAACTCAACAGTCACCTAGCTTGTCAAATTAAAACATGTGGCAACCACCTGCCAAGCGTCTTGAAACAACGATAACTTCTTGTTTTTCTACCTGACCTGTAATCTCTTCAGAACACATTTGCATTTTCCAAATTTTCACACTTAAACAATGCTGTCCACACCATGTATAAAGATGACTAAGCAACTCTGTATTAAGTAACCAAAGCGAGTCCTGCCAGTTTCAGAATAATTAAGTTTCTGCAGTCTAATATAAACAGTTCCAAGAACTACATGCGGCCTACCAAAAGTATATATTACAAGTAGTCAACACTGAGGCCAGCTGGCAGACAGATCAACCTATTAAAGTAGAATTGTTCAGAATTCAGAGTATTATTTTTCTTTCCTCCCATTATTTTTTCTGCATCCAACTTTGTTTCTTTGGGAATGTTTTCAAGTATACAAAGCAAGAAAGTGTTGTGGAATTGCACCTCCTGTAAATGAATGAGCATTTCTCTTGAGATTCTTTAGAACTCACAAGTAAGTCCCATTTCAATCCTGTCTACACAGACAGTAACAGTAAAACAGAGAAAGTGAATCCACTTTGTCCCCACTCAGCTAAAGTGTTGGTGTTTTGCTTGACCATCAGAAAAGTAAACGGTGACCACCAGACAAGTGAATGAGCACACAAAGCCATATGCCCATCAGACAACTGAAACAGCTTTCTGACTATAGATCTTTGTACTGTCTACCAGGGAGCTTGCTGGATCAAAAATTGCTACAAACAAGGCTAATGTCATAGGTTTAATCCTACCAGGAATGAGTTAAGTATTTGAGAGGAAAAAAAAGTCCTAAACTGTTGCCATGTGCTTTCACATTAATCTTGGCCAGCCACATTGCAGATGTGGTCTGACAATTTTCAGTTGAGAGAACATAGGGATGATTAGACCAACCCATCCTGCCATGACCTTCAGGAGACAGTATGCCCAAATGAGTGGGAGTGTGTCATCACACAAAAGGCTTCTCTATATTCAACTGAATTTTAAGTCCTAATGTCTTCTTCACTGAGTTTAAATTCATGTATATCCAAGAGATGCTGAAACTGAAGCTCCAATACTTTGGCCACCTGATGTGAAGAGCCAACTCACTGGAAAAGACCCTGATGCTAGGAAAGCTTGAGGGCAGGAGGAGAATGGCATGACAGAGGAGATGACTGGATGGCATCATGGACTCAGTGGGCATGAATCTGGGTAAATTCTGGGAGATAGTGAAGAAGAGGGAAGCCTGGTGTGCTGCAGTGCATGGGGTCGCAAAGAGTCAGACACGACTGAGTGACTGAACAAGGACGACAACAACAATATATTCAAGACTGGTAAAGGCTCTACACCCATCATCACAATCAAAACTTCAAAAACAACATTCAACAAATAGTATGAATTACCATTTGCTACCTTGCTGGGTGTGGCAAATAGGTTGTGAATGCAACTACTCTGCCCTCACTGTGCTTATAGTCTGATGGTGGAGACAGGCAATAAATCAATAAAATATAAACTGGGACGGGGTTAGGAAAGGAAAATATAAGCTACTATGAGAGAGAACTACAGGAATGACTCATCGTTTTCTTTGTATATGTTTTTGCTTTTTAATATTTTTTTGCGAACTTTTTATTTTGTATTTGGAAATAGCCAATTAGCAATGTTATGATAGTCTCAGGTGAGCAGTGAAGGGACTCAACCATACATATACATGTATCCATTCTTCCCCAAACTCCCCTCCTATCCAAGCTGCTACTTACCATTGAGCAGAGTTCTAACTCAAGGTTTCCTTTGGGTTCAAACAGGATTTAAGAAGTAATAGCTTTCTCAAAAAAGAATAATGTTAATACACTACAGACAAGCATTGATAAAGGGAACATAAATGTATGAGACTGAGGTTTGTATTTATTAAATATATGTCAACATCTAGATTGTGCCGGGCACTTGCACAACAACACGAGGTGTTGATATATCGAACTTGTCTCTACTTTTCTGTCCTAAAAAAGTGAGTGAAGAGTAAAGTAAAGCAGCTAGTCATATCTGAAGGATGGTGAACTAGTCTCACCCTTTCTCTCCAACTTCAGATCCTATGTAAGTAATGTAAAAATAATGACCTATCAAATATGGTCTGCCAGAACTGGTACAGACATAGGGAATCCACTTAAGATATTAATTTCACATGGCTAGAGTGGAGGGCATCTTTCTAGAAACCACCCAACTCAGTGACCTTCCAACAACAAAAGCATGTTTCCCACTCTCCACTGGGCAGAAATTTGTTGATTCAAATGTAGCTGGTCCACTTTGTTTTTTCAAATTTTGGTTCATGATTCCAAGAAATGAACAACCCGTAATAAATTTACTCCAGTGGCAACACATCTCATGACCAGCTTTTCTACTTTGAATACCACAAGCAGACCTTTAATTTGTTGACACACAGCCCCTGGACATTCATGAAAACAAGATGTTCTCTTGCTGCTTTTTAAGTTAAACAGATTTAAGTCAGGGTCTCAGCTGAATTTCAAAAACAGATGTTCCATAGCAAAAGGGCTGAACTGACCCCAGCAATGAGAGGCTGTTTCACTTGAACTTGAATATTCTTTTGTTAGTAGGACAAGCGATCAAATCCTGGAACTGAAAACAGGCGCAACCCAAGGTTTACTACTGTCTCTATTCAATGAATGCCCTGTGGGTCTGGGAAGACTGGGTATCTGGGAATCTTGGTTTAGGGAATAAGTTGATGCCTGGGAGGTTTAGGTGCCTGGGTTTTGAAGGGGTTAGTGAGGAGGGATGGTCTTTCCCCCAGCCCCCCTCCCCGCACCCGCCAAAGCGACCATCCTGTTTCCCTGACCACCTCAGAGGCCCTGCATGGAATGACTCCACCGTACCCACCACCTCTCCTGACCCCACAGTCAGGCCACTTCCTTTAGCTGTGGGGATTTAGCAACAATCCAGCTAATATTTTTGCCTCTGGGCCTTTGTCCCTGTTTCCTCTCTTCTGTAACCTGCAGTCCCCTCCATTCCTTCTGCAAATCCCATATATTTTTCTAGAGTGTAGCTCAGTCTTCTCTTTATTCCAGAAGCATCCTGTCTTTCAACTCTGTAGCATTGTTAGCACTGTTCTTTTGGATGGTCAATACTATACAGCTTTGTTATTCAAATGTGTTATAACCTCTCTTTCTCTTGAGCAAATGTGAAGCTGCTCAATGCCAGGGCCTGCGTCTCCTTTGATATCCCCTCACAGTACTGGGTGTTTTGCTCTGCCTTTACAGATACATGAGAATGGTTGCTGAGCTGAACTAAATGAAAAACTTCTGGCCTAAAAATCCAAGTTCCAAAAATTCCACACCTCTGGCCGTTCGTACCCTTTGCGCTTTCTGGGGACCTTATAGAACTGTACTTGTCGGCTTCCTTGTGGGCAGCTGGGGCCAAGTGACTAGCTCTGGCCAATGAGTTGTGAGCAGAAGTACCCCGTCACTTCTGGGGCAGAGCATTTATTTGTTGATATAAGATCCTTCAGGGTATTTTTTCTCTCTGCCCTGGGGTCCCCAAGTAAGGATGGGCAGTGATGTGGACCAGAGACTCCTGCCTATCCAGGGTTAGAGAGAAAGCATGAGTGAGCAGCCTTTGTGTTGAAGTCACTAAGATTGTGAGTGGTCCCCAACCCCAGCATAACCTAGCTCGCCATGACTGACATAGCCATGGTTAAGTTAGTCCATGACAAAAATGATCTTGTGATATTAGGCACTGCTTCATGAAGATATTTATTCAACTTACTGATTTTCTGTTTCTGTTCTATGGCTTCTAACATAGAAATAGGAATGGGTAAGCTAATCAGGTAGGGCTTCAGGGAGTGGAAATGGCTCACTGGCCCCATCTGCCTACTCCAATGAGTCATAAAACTGCTGCTAACTGCAGGAGTGCTCACATGTGACGTGTTCATTCACTTACACCAGGAATGACAAACTCAAATGCTTCTAAGGACCCAAAAGGTAAATACTTGGGGAGTGGTGGCCTGTGGGGAAATGGAGAATGAATGCATCCCTAAAAAAATTCAAAATCAAAATTTCAAGAAAACCATGCTGGGCAAAGGAAGCCCACTTGCAGGTCAGTGTGGACCTCAGGTTGCTTGTTAGTAATCCCTAATTTATACAATCATTCCTTAATGGCTCTCATGTGCCAGGCTAGGTAGGCACTGTGAGGAGTTAAAGGGTAAACTTATGTGAATTCATCTATTAGCCTTCATTCTAGATGGAGAAGTTTATTTATTTAGTCAATGGTTATATAGCATATGCTATGTACCCAGTACAGTTCTAAGAACTTTATAAGTTAAAATCTTTGTAACAATCTTTATTGAGTCCATTTTACAGATGGAAAGACTAAGGCTCAGAGAAGGTGTGTCATTTGCCCAAGGTCACAGTTCAGTTCAGTTCAGTCGCTCAGTCATGTCCGAATCTTTGCGACCCCATGAATCACAGCACGCTAGGCCTCCCTGTCCATCACCAACTCCCGGAGTTCACTCAAACTCACATCCATCGAGTTGGTGATGCCATCCAGCCATCTCATCCTCTGTCATCCCCTTCTCCTCCTGCCCCCAATACCTCCCAGCATCAGGGTCTTTTCCAATGAGTCAACTCTTTGCATGAGGTGCCCAAAGTATTGGAGTTTCAGCCTCAGCATCAGTCCTTCCAATGAACACCCAGGACTGATCTCCTTTAGAATGGACTGGTGGATCTCCTTGCAGTCCAAGGGACTCTCAAGA
>NW_011495080.1:2708595-2709117 GCF_000754665.1 Bison bison bison
ACTGTCACACCCAGGAATTATTAACTGGAGCTATAAGCTAACTCTTTTTTCAGAGAGGTAGTGGGGGACAGCCCCCCGTAAAGTCAGAAGTGTAGGTGAAAGCACAAAGCAGAAAGTAGGCAGACTCTGGTTTTGGGGGTAGATTGCTCGAGAATTTCCAGGGAGACTCCTGAGGCTTGATCCCGCCTTTGCGTATGCCAAGCCTCCTTCCTCATGACCTTTGCCAGGGGCGGAGCTCGCTCCCCACATCGTAGCATTGTTAGCACTGTTCTTTTGGATGGTCAATACTATACAGCTTTGTTATTCAAATGTGTTATAACCTCTCTTTCTCTTGAGCAAATGTGAAGCTGCTCAATGCCAGGGCCTGCGTCTCCTTTGATATCCCCTCACAGTACTGGGTGTTTTGCTCTGCCTTTACAGATACATGAGAATGGTTGCTGAGCTGAACTAAATGAAAAACTTCTGGCCTAAAAATCCAAGTTCCAAAAATTCCACACCTCTGGCCGTTCGTACCCTTTGCGC
>NW_011495080.1:2709431-2749247 GCF_000754665.1 Bison bison bison
TGTGAGACTATGCTACTTCTCACAAGATGCAATACAAGGTAGCTTATGGCAAGAACCTCATTGTTGAAAAGACCATGTAATTGCCTAAAGGATCCATACTCGGCTACAAACAACCCTGTCTAGAATTTGTTTCATGTTGGAAGGATTTGGCTTGCTTGATGTTAGGGGGAGTCCATATTTGATGTTTATCAATGAAATGAAAATGAATCTTGTTGATGTTCATTTGGGCTTTGGCAAACTAATTTATTATTTCATTTAAGTGGGGTTCACTTTAGAAAATAAGCTGAATTCATCCTAAAGTCTTTAAAAAGTAAAACACACTTTCACTATTTCTTTTTGCTTTTTCATTTAATTAATTTCAGACAGGAAGCAAAATCTTCTAAGATTATCTGTTAGTGTCTGTCTTAAGACAGATTTTGTGGGACCTGAAAATTATTTGGGAGTCCTTTAAGAAAGAGAATACAATGTTAAACATAAAAACTTAGGCAGGGGTGTGACAGACATCTGTTCAAATGAGGGACTCTGTGGCTTAACACACCACTGCTTCCACAGTGAATCACTCTGGGTCTCTCACCTTCGATTCTTTGAGCATTCCAATAAAAAAATGACAAACTCTTACCTTGCTCTTAATTGAATGACAAACCCTTACTTTGCTCTTAATTTTCAACTACTTTTTTTTTTTTTTGGTTGTTTCATCTCCTGATTTATTAACTAGTCATAGACCCCATCAGTGACAGAGGCACTCTCACTCTTCTAACAGTAGTTTTAAAAGTATGATTTTAACCCAGCTATAGACATTAACATGCTGCTGCTGCTAAGTCGCATCAGTCGTGTCCGACTCTGTGCGACCCCATAGATGGCACCCACCAGGCTCCGCCGTCCCTGGGATTCTCCAGGCAAGAATACTGGAGTGGGTTGCCATTTCCTTCTCCATCAACTATTTTGATACTACAGTTATGTCTGCCCCTAAAAAATTCTTCTTGAAAACAGAATTTAGGAAATAAAGAAGGCAGGGGACAATTAAGCATCATTCTTCAAAGCAATTTTCAGGAAAGTAGAATTCGAGATATAACCAGTGCTCTGCAGTGTTTTGCCTGTAAACCACATAATTAAGAATGATAGGTAAATGAGACAGCAGAGATATATAAAATATTATGACTCTTTGTTAAGATAAGGCCAATAAAAATAAATAAAAGAACCAGAAATCACAATTTATGTCAATGAGTATATTATTGGAGTCACTAGAGTTTCCACTGCATTCAATAAAAAAAAGTCCATTTTATAGGAAGAATGAAGGAACACTAGAATTGTTAATGTAGCCCAGACCTAATATAGCACCGGCTAGAGAAGTTCCAATTCAGTATATAGCTGTAGAATGAGTACATTAATGAGTGACTGAATATGTATGTTTGAAGAGCAAGAAAAGGACAGATGGTGCTAACAGTGGTCGCAAGCCTCCCCCACCAACCGTGACTTATAACTGCATCTTTTAGTTCTAATCCATTAGCCAGCAACCTGGGGGAGGCAGTAGATATGTCCCCAGAGTCCCTCATGATAACAAATGTCTTTATGTTTATACATCTTGAGAGTCTGTGATGGAGTCAGATTCACAGTCATGGGTATAATATACTTATGGGAGGAATCTTTTGAAGAACTTGAAGAAAGTGCTTTCAGAAGAGCGCCTTCCTTCAGGTCTGACAGATGTTTGTATTCACGCCCTCTCTGCATTCTCTGAATATGATAAACACACTTCTCTCCAAACTCAGGATGCCCTGTTCCACAGTATGTCGTTCTTGGTCATTAAATAACAGGACTTGATATTAATGTTGGCTGTCTCCATCCCTCTTTAACAAAGTGTTTTCAGCCAAAGATATTAAACTAGTCAGCCTCTCTTTTCCCCTGTCAGAGAAACAGCCAGCCTCCTGAAATCACAGCTCATTTATACCATGTTGGCGTGAATATTCAGACTCCATTTGTCTCCAGCTCTTAAAGACTGGTGTTAGAGTGAATGATAGACATTTTGTTTTGAATTAGCAAAAAGGAGGAGAAAAAAAAAAAAACCCAAGTAATAAGTTTGGCCTTAAAATATCTGTTTCAGGGAATGCAGCTCTGCTTTTTCCTCCAGTAAAAGTCGATTAAAAAAAAAAATCTAGATTTAATTTGGCATTAAGTTGGACCTGATACAGAAAATAGTAGGAAGGAAAATGTCTTAGTCTTCCCTCCCCACCACCCCCCAGATTGAGCCTTTAAACCCTACTGGAGGACTGTTCCATGGACTAGTGCAAGATGTTTGCAGCTTTGTTTTGTTGAACATCCCAAAGCAAACTTTGGAAGTAGTTGAGTCTGTGTCCTTGAACTGTACAAATCCTGTCACAGTTGGAACCTCAGACTTCTGATAGTTTTGTTTGAAAGCTAAATAGCAGGATCATTCTTTTTTTTTTTTCCTCTTTATGGCATACTCACTCATGTTTTTTGGAACAGAAGTCTGGAAAGGAGTTCTAGGCAAGAACTCCTGGCACCATTGTTTTTCTCCCTGCTATCTGTGCCTTGAAGATCTTGGTTTGCCCACCCTGACAAAACCTCTTTCCATCAACAGCCATGCTGGGTAGGAATGTGTGCTTAATGGAGGTGCCTCCTAAGGCCAGGTCAATTCCCTGGCCAGGGAAACACCACCACTCGGCCAAAGTTACAAAATCTGCACGTGGTGATGCTGGAATGTCCTGTCACCTTCCTTATCATGAAAGTTTCAAGAACTGGGAAGACCTGAGAACTCATGCTCCTTGAGTCCTCTTGATTCCTAAGCAAACTTGGGCGTTGTTCTGCAGCTACTACCAGAAATCTGTAGAAAAGACTTTTAGTGCAAAAGTGATCCCTTCAGATTCTGCTGTAACAAGTATAGATACACTTGAACTAAACAGGAAGCTGAATATTGTGTCAAGAGTGTCCAGAGAGGCTTGTTCTGCAAAACTCAAGAGAAGATACAGGGAAAAAAACTTTCTCTTTCCATACCATCTGGAGCTTCAACTGACTCTAAAAATACTGGCCCACGGTGGTCATACAAACTCCCATTTATGCTGTTCTAAAACAAGGCAAAGCCTGCCAGGTGCTTACAACTTATACATGCTCATAGGAAAAGTATCTTTCTTTTCATATCCTATAGTATAGTGAAGTTGCTCAGTCGTGTCCAACTCTTTGCAACCCCATGGACTGTAGCCTACCAGGCTTCTCCGTCCATGGGATTCTCCAGGCAAGAATACTGGAGTGGGTTACCATTTCCTTCTCCAGGGGCTCTTCCCGACCCAGGGATCAATCCCGGGTCTCCCGCATTGGAGGCAGACGCTTTAACCTCTGAGCCAGCAGGGAAGCCCAAATCCTATAGCTGACTGAAATGAATGAAATCCAGTGTGGAGGCACCTCTGCTGGCTACTGGCCACCATTCATTTGGAATACCCGACCTAGGCCATGCAAGGATTGCAGAGCTGTTTTCTCTTGACTTCAGAATTTCTCCCTGCTCATTTTATACAAATAGCAATTAATGTAAAATCCACTGACACAGGTGTGATTAGCACTTTAGGTCACGGAGTGAAAAGGGCATCTTTTTCCTGGCAACTTGAAGAATACCAAGAGGAAAGTATGGAAGTGGGGGATGCTTGAAGAAATCTGGTATCTCAAAGTTTATTTTTAAGAAATGGAAGGGGGTATGTAGAGAAGGAGGACATTTACAAACCTCTGACAGGCTCTCCTGCTAATAATCAGACAATCCAAAGAAAGATCATGGGTTTCTGCTAGAGAAAGAGAACCAATGGAGAAAGGGGAGGGGGGTGGGCACAGAGAAGCAAGGAAAAGAAATGACACTTTAGAAAATAACAGAGAAATGAATGAATAGTTTTCCTCCTTTTGTTTGTATCACACTAAGCAGGAAAAAAGTGGGAAATTCAGGGCTGGGGTGAAGGTGGCCCAATTAGAAATCACTTTTGATGGTGAGACCCAGAGAGGAGAAGCTTGCTATGGCCACCATGACTCAGGGCCTGGTCCACTCATGCTTCATTAGCCCCCATTCTGTCCTGCGCATGAAACATGAAAATATCACTAAAACCTCCTTGAAGGCATAGGAAGTGTGGGGAGACCAATGGACTATGGAAGGGGTTCAGTGCAAAGGAGGTACATTCCCCTCAACTGAGTCCTTTACTGACTGTCTGGACAAGACGATGTTCCATGGCAGAGGAGTCCCAGCCACCTGACCTTCTGTCTCTTTGGACACTGAGGAGTCTAATTCTGGACCTCCCCTACTGTCCAGTCTGATCAGCTCTGATTGTGACGGAGGAAATGGTCCTAAAGGGAAGTGCTGATGTAGGATAGCCCTGGGCAAGCAGCTGGGGAGTCAAACACATGCTTGCGGTGGAGTTGGCTAGAGAGGAGCAAGCTCGGGTAGAGAAAGCTCCTCAGGAATGGTTTGGGGCAAAGCCCTAAAGGAGAGGACAGAAGAAGGTATAAAATAGGACCAAAGGAATAAGTGAAGAGAGAAATAGACATCCACAGTTGCTAATACACATGTTCTCACATTAGAAATGCCATTTAGATTTCTTCCTCCTGTTATTCACCAGGAAAACTTTCTACATGCAGTTTATCGTGGCATTGTTAAACCGCTGCTCCTCTCCCTCTGCAATCTTTCTGGGTGGCCTCATAATTCCTATGTGTAGGTTATGATTATGAAAATTTCTATCTCTAGTTATTACCTGGGCTTCAGACGTGCATAGCCCTTGTATTCTAGACACACACCCTTGGATGTTGCACAGGCCCTTAAACTCAGCAGGTCTCAGTCTAAACTCACTGTCCTTCCCTCTTGGCTCCCAAAAGAGTGTTCTCAGTATCTGGGGCAGGTCCATATTATTTACTCTTTGAGGAGCGAGGTAAGTCTCCTGCCATCAGTTAATCATATATATATATATTTTTTTTTCTTTTTCTTTTTCAGCCTCTCTCTCCAGCTTTGACTTATTTCCACTTTTTGGAAGTCAGGAGACAGGCAGCAAGTATGGAGAAAGCACCACTAATAATCATTATTTGGAGGTAGTCTTAAAGCAAATTACAGGTTCAGAGACTTGTATCTTACCTCTCCATTCATTTATTCATTTCATAAGTACTATTGAATGCTCACTATTTACAAAGCCTCCTCTAGTGCTATGAAAGATGTAAAAGGCACACTTTTCAGCTTCAAAAATTATGTAATGAAACAGGGAAGTGAGAGATGTATACAAAGGACTGCAACATACTGCAGGAAAACTAGATATTCTAAGAGTGATGTAAACGCTAAGGTAGTTCAGGAGAGGAGACTCAGAGAGCCGTCCATACGCAACAAACTAAAAATCAGCATATAGGGGGAAAAAAAGATCAGATATTAGAGACTGAGTTGTGTTCCCACAAATTCATATGTTGAAATCTTAGCTCCGAATAACTTAGAATATAAACAACTTTGGAGATCTGGTCATTAAAGAGGTAATTAAGTTAAGATGAAATCTTTAGAGCAGGTATTAGTCCGATATGCCTGTGCCCCTTCTAAGAAGAGGAAATGTTGGACACAGAGAGAGCACTCCAAACATGTGCTGGCAGTGGGGTGCTAGTGAAGACACAGGAGAAGAGGGCCATCTGCAAGCCAAGGAGAGAGGCCTTCGAAGAAAACAAACCTGTCGCCTCCTTCACCTTGAACTTCCAGCCTTCATAACTGTGAGAAAATAAATCTCTGCTATGTAAGCCATCCAGTCTGCGGTATTTTGCTCTGGCAGCCACAGAAAACCACTTCTCCCTACCAGTGCCAGCCTTGGAAAAATTGTGAATGAGTGAAGTTTCCTTTAGCTTCTCCATCCTCTACCTCCTGAAAGCTCCTCTTGCTGCTCCCCAGGTAGACTGTCTACTGGTAGAAGTTCTTCCAGGTGAGGAGGATTTGCTGAGAGTGAAGGGTACTTCCTTCTGAAATCATTGTTTGCTCAAAGGTGAGCTCCTTTACCCTGAAGACTGACTCATCATCTCTCTATTCCCTCAAGTCAGCAACATTCTTGGGAAGTGAGAACTGCATTATTGATTGGGGACTGTTTTGCTTAATATACTATAGATGCAGGAAAAAAAATTAAAAATAAAGCAAAAAAAATAATATTACAAAACAGGTAAACAATTCTTTCAAACTTGTTAGATTACTTGGTAAATAAACTATGAAGGACATAGCAGAACCCTTGGTTTCTCACAATGCATCTTTAGGTGCAAGAATTTAGACAATCAGGCAGAAAGGCTATGTAATTGCTAAGATCCCCACCAACAAAACCACATAAACTCTACTCACAGGTAAGCAGTCAAATGTCTGCTCGTGAACCTCTGGTTGATTACCAATCTCTATGAATTTGGCTGGATGATCTTCAACTTTTCAATGATTACCTGGCATAAAAGGATGGAAACATAGTGGAGTGAATTTTAGTTAACGTCGAACTATTCCAAATATTTAAGATACAATTTCTTTCTCAGGTACTGATGTTGGTTAGGACCATTAAAGGGAAATAAAGCACAGATATAAATAGATATTGCATTTGCATTTTAAAGAAAATTAATACAATTATTACAGAGTCAGTCCCTAAATTCTTCTAAATAATGGAGGGGAGAGATGGTTTGTACAAAGCAGGGAGCACTACCAATGCCAAAAATCAAAGACCAAAGGCATTGGAATATAGTCAGGGACACGGCCTTTTCTAAGTTCACCTTCAAAACCTTCTAAACCTCAGACTCTCAAAGTCTTTTTGGACCGTTTGCTTTGCCCAAAGTCTTCTGCTATTGATGGTTAGGAGCTTGGTTAATAGGTAAAAGAGGAGGGTCCAGAAGAATACAAATAATGATAGAATGCACTAGTAGATAATCTAGAGGTAACTCTCTTATACTTGAAACACAGCAACAAATATTAAATATTAGACCAAAGAAATAATGAACTGCAACAGCAAATCACCATTGCATCCCTAACCTGCACCAACATGATGCAGCGAGGATGCTATGGGTATGAGTGTGGGAAGTGCAGCTCTGGGTTTTAACGTTTGCCTTTTCTGGCAGAATAATGGGGCCCACATGGACCTTAAGGACACACCCTGCCTTCCCCCACCCCATTCTTTGGTTTTTTGCATTGGAAAAAATTAGAAGTTCTTGGAGTTTAGGGACTGGCTTGGAATCACACTGCTGGGAATCAATCTTAGATTCCTAGATTCTCATTTCAGATTTCAAAGGTAAAATGCAAACCAAACAAAAACCTGCCTAGCATGGTATCAATGGTTTGTATCCATCTCAGGAAGGCTGGTTTGCAAACTAAGGATGGGGAACCCTGAGGGTTTTGTAAATTGTTTAGCAGGGCCAGGTGTTATTTCTTATTCCATTTCTTTATTCCTGAGCAGTCACTCAGGCTACCTTCAGCTCCCCTCCCTCAACCTCAACATCTCCTCCTATTTGTCCAAAATGCACACTTCAACTGTTGTATTGTCGTACATCTACAGTACCTTGCTCAGGATTCTGGAGATGTGGGCATTGATCTTAAGGAGCCTAATATCTAGCTGGAGTGACAAAAGATATAATTATCCTTCTAGGTTACAATGCCAGAACGTGGTAAGAGCTCCAAATCCCATTTAAATTCCTTTCCTTCTACTGTGGGCCTCATATTGGAGGACTTTCTCATAAAACTGCAGAAAAGGGGGACAATAAAATCTGTGAGACATCTGCTAGCTGGAGAAGTTGCTCAAGCCTGGCTTACAGTCTAGTTCCCTGCAGCTCCTAGGCTTCTGCCAGCATGCAGCAGGGCATCAAGAAATTTTGTTGAGTGAGTGAACAAAACCTATGAGTTAGAGGAGGGTGATGAACTCCTCAAAACTGTAGGCCAGATTTTGTGTATTAACTTTCATTCATTTCTGAAAGTAGTCTCTGCTCCCTTTTTCCCTCCCCCTCAAATTAAGACCCACTGCCTAAATGATTAGGATAGCACAAGTACATGTGGGTTAAGTTGCTTCAGTCATGTCCAACTCCTTGAAATCCCATGGACTGTAGCCCTCCAGGCTCTTCTGTCCAATGGATATTCCAGGCAAGAATACTGGAGTGGGTTGCCATGCCCTCTTCCAGGGGATCTTCCCTACCCAGGGATCGAACCCACGGCTCTTATGTCTCGAGCATTGGCAGTGGGGTTCTTTACCATTAACACCACCTGGGAAGCCCTGGCATAGCACGAGAGGATAGAGTTTAGACGAGAACAAATCCCATGAGTAAATTTAAAAATAAATAAGGATTGAGTGCCTAGTCCCCATGCTGCCACATCCAGACCTACTGCATCTATTCCCTGGCCTTCCTTTCATCATCTCTAGAATGCAGGGAAGGCATGATCCCTGACCCTCCTAACTTCAGGGCAGCTTCAAGGGCCTAAGAGTTAGTTGATGGTCTTGACCTTGGCTGTACACTACAATCACTCAAGGAGCTCTGAAAAAATGACTCAACCCAGGGACCCTCCTTTGATCAACCTAACGAGGATTTGGGGGGTTAGGCCCCAGGCATATGTGTTTCTCAACTGTCCCCAGTGAGTCTAAAGTGCTGGCAGGTTGCAAGTCACTGAGATAAAGACTCAGACTTCTTTTCCAAGTCATTGATCCCTGTCCACATGTAGGGTGCAGGTGGGAGAGACTCCCCTCCAGGTCCTGCTCCTCTGTATGTGCCAGGAACATATCTGAGATTTGCCAGTGAAGAAACAGCCATTGAACCTGGCTTCATGGCACTTATGGTACACTGTCCCCCTAGAATCGAGGTTCTCAGACTGGCTGCATATCAAAATCTTCTGGGAGAGCTTTTTCAAGAAAATATGACATGGGAAATTCCAGAGAGGTGTCCAGAAATTTGCACATTACAAGAAGTTCCTTACATTCAGATGCTGATGCAGATTATAGTACTCACTCCACATGTTGCTCTTGCTATTGTTTAATTGCTAAACCACGTCTGACTCTTGGCTACCCTGTGGACTGGAGCCCTCAGGGTTTCCCAGGCAAGAATACTGGAGTGGGTTGCCATTTCCTTCTCCAGGGATCTTCCCCACCCAGGGATTGAACCCAGGTCTCCTGCAGTGGCAGGGGGATTCTTTACCACTGAGCTACCTGCGAAGTCCACCCCTTCCACATAGGCCTCTCATTCTTGACCCTCAGGCTTCATAGAAGGAACAGAGGACTAGAAGAAATCAGGGAGTTACTTGCCTAATGAATGAATCAAGAGATTTAAACTTACAGGGAAAAAAAATCCTCAGTACCTTCCCCCAAATCCTCTGGCAGGGTCACTACTTATTTGCTTAGTTTCCCTTTCCCTGGTCCCAATTCCCTCAGTATTTTTATTTTTAAAGTTGGGAACGAATAAAGAAAAATATAAAGAAATTGGGGATCTGGGGAGATGTTTCTTTTTTGGTCTGTCCAGTGTTCTTGCCTGGAGAATCCCAGGGAAGGGGGAGCCTGGTGGGCTGCCGTCTCTGGGGTCGCACAGAGTCGGACATGACTGAAGCAACTTAGCAGCAGCAGCAGCGGCAGCAGAGTCTGTGTATATGTTAATGAACCATCTTGTTAGCGAGACAAAGATAGAAAGACTTTTGAGAGAAACCATAAGGTGAATAGCAGAGTGACTAAACACAGAGTTTGTCTTCACATATACTTTTTATTTTCAGATTGAGGACGGAAGGGCCAGAAAGTTGATGAAGCGCTCACTTCCTGTTTCAAGACCATTTTCAACTGTCCGCTACCTTGCAACTTCAGTTACTTGCCTGGGTGAACCATTATTCGCTGGATCCCTTTAAGCTTTCCGTTCGGTGCCCAGCATATAGAGACGGACTGACTTGGCTCAGAGGCAGCTGCTGAAATTCTCTGCAGGCAAAGCTAAGTCTAGACCGGACATGGTAAGGAAGGGAACGACCCGAGATGAAGGGAGAGGGGCCGGAAGAGCGAACTGGGCGGCGTGAGGCAAATGAGCCCCGCTGCCTCGGTGCAGTCGCCTTCCCAGCCAGTGGCAAACGGCCAGGTGCTATTTATTGCTCCTTTGATTGCACTGTCTGCTCAGGCATGTGGGGAAATTGGGGTTTTATACGAAAGCATTCATTATGGGAGAATCAAGGTGTAATAAAAAGAAAGGAGGAATTTCTCTCCTTTCAATCAGCTTTCTAGTCTTCTAAGGGGAGTGATTTTCTTAAAACCCTCAGGAAACCTCTAGGTAAAGCCATTCAGTAGCATGAGGAGCAGGACCTAGCACCTTGCTAGGTTACGCAAATGGAAAAATACTGACAGTACATACTTGCAAAAAGTGGTTATGCTTCTCCTTTAAAATTCCTATCACAAGTCTTCACAGAAAGATGCCATTTTCCAAAAGGATACCAAGGGGTCGGATAAAGGAGAGTATCTCAAATGATAACTTATTTTAACAGGGAGTTATCGAAAAGGTTCAATTAGAGATCCTTTGTAAAGAAGAATAACTTCATGGAGTCAACAAGAAGAACTGGGTTTTCATTAATTTATATATTGCCCTGTGGAGTTGAGTTAGGATCCTTTGATTTCAACATTAATATTTATATTAAAAAATCCCCCATGACAATTATGTAATACGCTCAGCTCTCCTCATGGAGATTCTGGTAACTACTGTGTGTTAAGGGTTTTTGGTGCCAGGCCCTGGGCTAAGCTCCTTTCATATATCTCATTTATCATTATAACAACCTAATGAGATACATGTTCTTAACATAGGAGAAGCCCTGAGAAATTTGTTGTGTTTGACGCATTGGCCCAAATTCACCCAGCTAGTAAGTAATGAAGCCAGTATTCAAATCTGGGGGCAGACTCAGCCTGACAGGTGTAGGACAAGGATACACGCCCACATTCATTTACAGATTTAGTGAGTTCTCTAAGCCAGGACGGCACACACAGTGAGGAGCGAGGACTCTGCTCTCATGGAAGTTATATTCTGGTGGAGCAGATAGCACGCATATTTCCAATAGTGAGTAAATAAAAGAGCCTAATGTGATAGAGGGTCACTGAATGCTGGGTGGTGCGAGATGGTCTCTCTGAAGAGGAGATACCTAGGCTGAAAATATATTTCTAGTTTAAGGAGTCACTCATGTGAAGAGTGTTTCTGGAAGAGCCTTTGAGAATCCTGGTGGGAGGTAGAGGGTTTTATGAGATGACTGTGTGTTCTGTGATCAGGAAACTCTTCCAAGTTGTTCAGTCCATATGGGATTCGGGCTTAACTGTCCATTAGCAGAATATACAATGCTGAAAGATGTGCTGAACAAAAAGGGACTTCCAAAAAAAAAAAAAATGATTGTCAGAGTACCACCTTTGCCAGAAAGCATGAGGATGGCAGAGGTGCTGGTCGTCTGTCTCCAGCCATCGGGGAGCATGCCAGGGATGCACTTGGTTACCTGGGCTCCCTGCACTCCTGTTAACTTGGTAAACTTGAAGAGAGCTGTCTTTTGTGGGTTTCCATGAGCTCCTTTCGGTCTTGTGCATTGGAGAATAAGGCAGAATATTTTTTAATAATAAAAGAATGAAACACTACAGGATATAATCCTTGGAATGGGAAAGGAATGGTAAGAAGCTATTTCAGACTTAGTTGGCAGGAAGTCACATAATTTGTGGGAATGGAAATTAAAATAAAATATTTAAAAATAGATCTATGGGTTTTAGTCAAAATGCGCCAGTAACAATAAAACATTAATAATTGTCTCTTGTGAATTGTCTCTGTTTTACATTTATAGTTGAATATGGGACCTAGGAGTATTTTGGAAGAGAAGAAATATGTGATCTCAGGGAATTTGGGTCACTTAAGTAAATACTAATGAGTGAGTTGACCTTGACCAAGTTATTGAAGTACTCTTGGCCCCTCAATTCTTTCATCTGTAACAGGAAGCATTTGGAATAGATTTTTAAAGATCTCTCCAATTCAGAGGGTTTTTGTATAATTCTATGGTTTTTTAAGGAAAAAATATATAATGTGTATGTCTCAGTATCTATGAATGACCTTGTTATGGCTGGGAATAAAACAAGTTCAATCAAGTTCAGCATCGAAGGGGGTTCCCAGAGAAAAGAACTGCTTTTCAGGGACCACCTACACCACCCCTTCTCCATTATTTCTAAAAGATAAATGTATCTTTCAGTTCTTGGAGAATCTATTGAACACCCACTATGTGCAAGGCACTTGATATTTGTTATCTAATTAACCTTCAAAAGAAAACCGAAAATAGTTGTTTTAGTATCTTATTTCAAAGTAAGGATACAGATTCAGATTCATTGTTACATAGTTAACATGTATCAGAGTTGAAATTGCATCCCAGACTTGTTCAACTTCAAAGCTCTTTCTAGGACTGAACACTTGGAGTGGAAAGGACAAGAGTAAATAAGAGAATAAGAAACAATGTTTCTGAAAAGCATCGCAGAGTTTTTGCAGTATTATGGCACTGAGTAGGAAAAACTCAAAAGTACAAGAAGGAAGAACTACTTTGGAGTTGATATATCTATTTCTTAATTGTGATAGAAGTTACACAACTATCTGTATTTGTCAAAACTTATAGAACTGTACACTAAAAGGAGTAAAATTTTACCATATATTAATTATACTTTGATTAAAAAATGCAAGCAAGAAAAAAAAAAGAGGAAAGCGTCTTGGGATATAGTCTCAGACCTTTGGAGAGTTCATCTGTGGAGAAGGGGCAAACTAGAAGTCAATGGAATCATAGGAAATGGCAGGTGAATTTCAAATTCAACTAAAGGGAATTTCCCCAATTGTATCAAACCACAAGAAGATAAAGTAACTCAGTCTGGAGGAAACATCACCTAGTACCTCAATTGGATACCCATATGGAAGAAAAGAAAAGAAAATCTTGGCTTTTATTTAATATCATATATCTATCATACGCCCCCTCCTCCAATTCCAGATTCATTATAGATCTAAATGTGAAAACTTACACATTAAAGCTCTCAGAAAAGAGAAGATACCTCCATGATCTTGGGACAGGCAAAGATTTTGTAAATAGGGTATATAAATTATTAACCATAAAAGAATAAAATTGATAAACTGTACTGCATCAAAATTAAGAACCATAAAGAGAGTGAAAGGCAAACCACAGATTTAGAAAATGTATGTTAGCAAAACTTACATCTGACAAAGGATTTGTTTTTAAATATTCAAAGAATTCCCAAAAATCAATAAAAAATATGACTCTATAAAAAATAAGTAAAGACTCTAATGGGTACTTCACAGAAAGAGGATATTGAAATGGCAATAAACATATGAAAAGTGATCAATTTCATTGATCATTAGAAAATTCTAATTCAAATTACACAGTACTAGAATAGCTAAAATTGAAAAGACTGACAATTCAAAGTTTTGATGAGCAACTGTAACTCTCACGCACTGCTGTGGGAATGTCAGTTGGAATAATCACTGAGGTAAAATATTCTGCAGTATCTGCTAAAGCTGAATATTGGTCTAACTGGTGACCCAGAAAGCTTACTCCTATGTATATAGATGACAAAGATCCATGAGTATATTCATCAGAAAACATGAACTAGAATGCTCAGACCAGCACTACTCAAAACCCACAAAGTGGAAATTACCTCAGTGTCTATCAATAGTAATATGGATAAACTGTGGTTGGCAAACAACAAAATACAGTGTTGCAAATTAGAATAATATAATTATCACTCCCGTAATGAATTTCAGAAACATAATTTTAAATAACAGAGATTGGACACCCCCTCCCCCAAATTCTATAGGATTACCTTACTATAAAATTCAACAAAAACAAACAAATAAAACAAAGAAAACTGTCACTAGGTGTCAGAAGTCAAAATGACGGTTATCCTGGGGCAGTGGGGGATGGGAGGGGAGGAGGCCTGACTGTGGAAGCGGGCACGAGGGGGTCCTGGGGTGCTAAGTAACGTTCTGTTACTTGATCTGGGTGCTGACTACATCGCTTTGCTCATTCTGTGAAAACGAACCATGCTGTATAGTTATGATTTGTGTGCTTTTCTGTATGCTACACATCAATAAAAAGAGTATTTTAATAACATGTGAATAGAAAAAGATGAAGCCTCAATCTGGAAAGATGACAACTAAAGGGAATTTATGAGCTCAAAATATATACAATTATGAAAATTTAATATTCCCAGTCATATATTACTATATGTTAGAGCAGGAAAATAAAAAGAAAGACAAACACTGAGAGAAAACAAAAAAGGAATACAAATGAATGTACTCTGTAGGGGGAAAGTCGCAGTCGGGAAGGCTGGGATCAATTTGGCCAGTTATTTCTAAATTAAAAGTCAACACTGGATTATTTACCAATGACTTAGTGAACTTTCCACATATATATTTTGGCTTACTATATCTTAGAAGGGAAATATTGAATGTTTTTGCAAGTGGCCCATACCAAAGCAATTCAAATACAGGGACTACTTATCATCTTAAGATGCTCTAAAACCTCGCAGTGCATTCAGACCCTTGCTCACTAACCGCGGTGTCTCCTCTTCACTTTCCACCACTGCTCTTCCCAAATCTATCTCCAGTGCCTTCAGTTCAGTTCGGTCGCTCAGTCGTGTCCGACTCTGCGACCCCGTGAATCGCAGCACAGCCAGGCCTCCCTGTCCATCAGCAGCTTCCCGAGTTCACTCAGACTCCGTGTACCTTAAGTTCTTGCACAAAGTTTCCCCTTCAGTTGCTTCAACTGTTTGTTTCCATTTAAGTCTTTGCCTGTGTATCTTGAGTAACACTTGCCTATAATGTGCTTGTACTTCAGTGTAAATTTTTATGCCTGTGGGAGAATCTCTTGATTTTTGTAGGATGCATTTTTCATATTCTTATGAGATTATGCATATGGATATACAGAGCTATTTGTATAAACTAGTAGATAAGAGGGACAACATGTATCAACAGAATACTATGTTAGGAATTTAGCTACCAAGCAGACTAAATAAAGCAAGAGAGTAAGGAAATTGCTCTTATAATTCAAGAAAAAGTCAATTACCCAATGAAAGTAAAAATTGTCTTGGCATTCTGCAACAAACAGTTTCCCTGGATTGCTAACAAAGCTTTACAGTATTCAGTCAGGTTGGAAATGTCTTTCCCTTAAAAGCAGCATGGAATTGTGAAAGAAGACAGGCTGTGAGGTCTTAAGAGAGATATATGAGCTTAGGTATCAGTTACTTATTTTTCCTAGTGGTAAAGAAATTTGCCTGCCAGTGCAGGAGACATAAGAGATGTGGGTTCAATCCTTGGGTTGGGAAGATCCCCTGGAGGAGGGCACAGCCACCCACTCCAGTATCCTTGCCTGGAGAATTCCATGGACAGAGGAGCTTGGTGGGCTATAGTCCATAGGGTCGCAGAGTTGGACACAACTTAAGCAACTTAGCATGCATGCACAGCAGAGTCTATTTTAAAATGAGGATAATAATAACTGCTTTGAAGGGCTTTTACTCATCTGTGCCTATGTAGTATTTTGTTAATGTTGCTATGGAGGCATTGCCACAGTGGGCTGTCATCTTATGCGCATGGGCTTCTTTTAATTTATTTTACAGTTAGAAAATTGGAGTATAATTGCCTTACAGTGTTGTGGTAGTTTCTTCTGTGCAACAATGTAAAGCGACTATATGTACACATATATCCTCTTCCTCTTGAGCCTCCCTCCCACCTAGCTCTCATCCCACCCCTCTAGGTCATCACAGAGCATCAAGCTGAGCTCCCTTTGCTATACAGCTGCTTCCCACTTGCTATTAATAATTTGTTTTACAGGTGATAGTGTATGTATGAGCATGAGCATCTTGATGGCAAGGAATGGTCTTACTCATAATTCTATCCCAAGCATTTAGTAAATTCCATGACATATAATACTCTGTAAAAGTTCACTAGTGAGTGAGTGAATGAGATAACATATAAAGCGTCCATTACTGAATCTAGAATGCTATAGGCTCCCAATGAATACCACCCCTTTCTTTTCCTCCTCCTTTTGTTATTCTCTATCTGGAAAGAAGAATTAATCAACCCTTAGCTTATTTTTATTAGATGGCCAGGACTAGCCAAGGTAGCCAAGGAAGTTTTTCTGAATTCCCCTTCAAATTTCATGGGAAGCCAAAGATATAGCTTGTATTTTTGTTCACAGAGGAGCCAATTTTGTACAAGTATGAAGATGAAAAAAATTCTTATTTGAACAGAACAAGATCACATAATGGTACAAAAGAAGGACTTTGATATTGTAAAATGGTTCCTATTTGCTGCAGTCTTTCCTCTTTTTTTCTTGGACAATTTTTGAATAGGAATAATCCATTATGTTATTTGCATTGGCCAAGATTTTTCAATTGTTAATAGAAGAATAAGGGTGAATTTTTAGAGGCAAGATAATTTCTGATCAGAGAAGCCTTAAGAATGTGTCCGTGGCAGGGTGAGGGTTAGATGTTTATTTTTAAGCTTTATGAAAAGTTCTCTACTTGTCTGAAGCAAGCAGGAAAGCGAAAGTAATTTATGGTATTATGAAATTTCTGAGCTTCTCATGGGAAAGTAGCTGACGTCAGTGTTTGATAAGCTTCCCGTGGCTACAAACATATGAGACATTAATTCCTAAGAAAAATGCATCTTTCTCTTTACAGAATCATGGTGTGCCTGCACCTGGCATTTCGTTTAACAGCCTCCCATCAGGAAAAACCTAATGTAGATATTTTTAGAAGTCCAAAGATTGTGGACTTGGCATTGTTTTTGTCAGCATCATCTTCATAAACATCAGCATCACCACCACCATTATTATCATTATCAACAAGCACTGGTGTTTGTTTATATTATTTGTAAGGCACTCTTAAATAACGGGGCTCTCATGAGTAATATTAAATGGTACACTTAATTTTTACATACATTAAAATCTCCAAAGCATACAGTCTTTGTGGCACTCATCTGCCTATGTGGTTATTTGTGGTTTCTTTATTTTTCAATTGAGTATATTTTATTTATCAGGTATTACTTTATTTTTAAATAACAGTTTTATTAAGATACAGTTCACACACCACACAATTCATGTCAGAGAATTTATCTGTTTAAGTGTGTAAATCAATAGTTTTAATACATTCAGATTTGTGCAATCATCACCACAATCTTAGCCATCTCCCCACCCACCATAATATCCCCTATATCTTCCAGCCCTAAGCAACCACTAAACTATGTTTTGTTTCTATAAAGTCCTCTGTTGTGAACATTTCATGTGAATAGAACCATACAACATGTGGTCTTTCGTGATTGAGTTATTTCACTTGCCACAATGTTTTCAAGGTTCATCCATATGGTAGCATGTATCAGCATTTCATTCTTTTTTATGGCCAAATAATATTCCATTGTATGAATACATCACAATTTACTTATCCATTTTGTTTGTTGATGGATGTTTTGTTATTTGCTTCTTTTGCCTATTGTGAATAATGTTGGTATAAACATTTGTGTACAGGTTTTTGCACAGACATATGTTCTCATTTCTCTTGGGCATATACCTGGGAGTGGAATTGCAGGGTCATACGGTAATTCTATGTTCAATTGTTTGAGGGACTATAAGACATTTCTCCAAAGTGGCTGCCCCATTTGATATTCCTACCAGCAGGGCTCTGTTTTTCCAACATCCTTGCTATGCAAGGTGAATAACTTGTAAATATTTGCTGTGCAGTAAACTTCAGGCATATAGAATAAGTTGGATAATTGTAAGTTTAGTTACAATTTATTAAACCAAACCCAGTAGTTCCACTAGACTCTCAGTTTATTACAATCTCAGTACTCAGGACTTTTGGATATTCAGAAAGAAGCAGTGTGGTAATCAAAGCAATTGGATTATTTATTCAATTCAGTCAGCTCAGTGGAAAATTTGAGCCCACTTTATTGATTTTGTGAATCAATATTCTTGTTTCTATTATATAATATGTACTTTGTTTACAGTATTCTTAGAACTTTTACTAGTGTTCCTTTTACTACTGATTAAAATTCAAGGACTGTATATTACACATTTTTTGTATGGCTGGTTGCTCAAGATGAGCAAAGCCACAAAGCAAAATAACACTGAAAGTGGAATGAACCTGTTCCTCTTCTCTACGTTGTAATCAACTAGCACTGCCCACCTTTCTCCTCCACTCCAGGGCAAGACCTGATTCAGAGCCTTAAGCACAAAAGTCTGACCAGGAATGTGAACAGTGGTAGGACTGAGGGCTTAGAACCTAGAATCAATTTGTCCTACCCATGTAACAAAGACAAAACCATCAATGTGTGTAGCCTTGAAAAAAAAAATTGCTGGTTGATGTCATTCCTCAGCATTTAAAAATTCAGTCTCTGCATAATGTATTTGCACATTTAACTCAAAGAGTGGACAGTGAAGGCTGCAACCCCATGGATGAGATAGAGGGGCCTTTGCACCAGAAGATGGGTATAACATCATGCTCACTCTGTCTCTGTTCATCATCACCCCCCCAGTTATCAGTCTGTGATTGTCTTGGAAACTGTGAACATCAGCAAACACAGCAAAATAACAATGCACAGGGGACCATTTTGTGCACAGGGCCCTGGGAAGGGCCAGTGGAATTCCTCTGATCAGTTGCCTTTTGACTTTTTCCCATAGACCTTGTTTTTGCACTGAAATGTCTGGAATGCTTGGTAGGGATGAAGTGGTTGGTCACAAGGCAATTATGCTTCTATCATCAATGGGATCAGTCATTTGTGGACTGATTTCCAAGTGACTAGTGGTATCATCAATGGACTAAGAATACAAACAAAAGCAATTTTATAGTAAACAGAGCTTTCATATTCCTTTTCCCAAATGATTTTCATGTCAACCCTGGATATCAGTAAGATAAATATTATTGGAAACATTTTATAAACAGGACCTAGAGAGTCCTGGAGAAGTTAAATGGTTTGTCCAAGGCCTCTCAGCTAGTGGTGAGTAGATACGGGTCTCCAGATCTTTTCTCTTTGTAGAACACTACTCTGACTCTAGTTGGTTACTTAACAACCAATTTCATTCAGCAGGAGTTGGTTGTTTTTTATTTTAAGACAAATCGATCACTATATTTGTTTTTAGGGGACAGATAAATCCATTTATTTGACTCCCAACTGGTATCATGGGATAAAAATTTTCAAAACAACAATCCTGAGAACTGCTTCTTTGTTACCCTTACAATTTGCACTGTCTTTGCAGTAATGACATGGTGTGGGGAGTGCTACAATCGATAAATCCTTCAAGTAATCATCTTAACCTCAAAGTACCTGAACATCTAAATAGATCTGTCAAGGTACGGAGGCCCACCAGAGGTTTTCCACATGAATTCTCAATCACAGCATCACTGCCCGTGAAGTGTCATCAGAAATCTGAGGTTACATGTGATTTACTCTTCATTAAACCATTAGGAAAGAGTCAAGGTTATCTCTGTAAACCTGACTCTCACTCAGTTGCATTCTCGGAATCTTTCTTGGGTGGAAGAAAAGGCCTTCTTCTCTGTGTTCCTGAGAGTGAGACTTCGCTGTGAATATCATTCCTCACACATGACACAGGGAGAAAAATATCTCGAGATCTGCTCGCCTTCTATTCCTATATCATGACACAAAACATCAGCCCAGTTTGAGATTCTATTTCTAGTTATGAAATGGAAACTGCTAAGGATGAGGCAGAGACAGGCTGACAAGATCTCTGCCCTCACTGAGCTAATTCCCTAGTGAGAAAAGTAAAAATATTAAACTATTTTTCACTTTTTTGTTATTGTTTTTGGCTTGAGTTCTTGAAAAAAAAATTTGTGATTAAGAAGCCCTTAACATATGATCTACTTTCTTAATGTCTTCTTCTTTCTATATCCCCAGTGCTTTGTGGAGTTCTGAGTACATGTTAGTTTCTCAGTAAATATGTGTGATGTCTCTAGATGTTCCGACTTTTCTATTTCTAAATCTTGACTTATTATCCAGGGTCATTTTTTCTGGGACCAGATTCAAACTGGATACAAATAGGGCAATCAGAATCTCACTGAAGCCTGTTACTAACAATTTCGTTGGAAATTATATTAGATGGTTGATGGTTGTGTGGACAATACCTCAGCTTCAATCTTTTATAGCCACAAACTTAAACCCAGGCTGATCTCTTAAAAAAAAAAAAAAAATCTATGTGTGATTAAACAAATGGAGCATGGAGTGAAGATACAGATGGATCAATAAAACACATTTTCACATTAATACAATATTTCAAATTTAACATTCTATAGTAAATTTATCTCTAAAGAACAGCATTTTTTAAACACCAGTGTCTTTATTCATATGCCAACAAAGATACCAAGAGAAGCCTCATCAGGGACAGCATTTATAGCTGAGTTCATTGAATTAAATGAAAGAGACAAATTAGTTCAATAAAATCTTTTGGGCAACTGCCACCACCAAATAATTTCATACTGGGCAGCTCTCTGTCTTTTGAAATGGCAATTCTGGCATTACAAAGGCACATAAAGACTGAATAGAGCTGACATGTATGTAAAACGTACCTTGCAGCTTTATAAAGAAAATGCACTTTTCAGAGACAACAATTCTTACATGTTTGGAACACAAAATAAGATTATGAGAAATCACTGCTAAGAATGAAAAATAAATGATTGTGAATAATTCAGAACAACTAAGCTTGCATACAAATGCCATCCTAGAACTTTGGTTAGAATTACAAATACATTACACGAAATATACTAGAAATGTGAGAGGAAAACATTAAATTTAGCCAGGATTTAAATGGCATTGAGGCTGCATAGATACTTAAGCTACTCAGGTAGTGTTTTTTCCTCTATCTCTCTCTGAGCCCTTTCATTTCCTGATGTATCTCAAAAGGAAAAGCTCAGAGACAAAAATAAAAATTGTCCTTATTATGTTTTTAGGCTATTTGAATCCGAAGGGGGCAAATCTAGGAGAGCAGGCACTTGATTATAAGTTCCTTGAGTGAGGAGTAACATTTTATCACTTTACATCCCCAAAGATGTAACTTGTGCAGTACTCATCAATTATTTATTGACAGACTGAAAGACTGATGCTTGTCAAGACTACTTTTATTTCTATTTTACTCTGTTGAAAAAGGTTTCAGATCATTAAATCTGTAAAGTCAGATGTATCTCTGAATGCTCTGTAGATATATGTCTTATTATGGAGAATATGGGCTTTCCAGGTGTCTCAGTGGTAAAGAATCTGCCTGCCAATGCAGGAGATGCAGGTTCGATCCCTGGGTCAGGAAGATTCCCTGGAGAAGGAAATGGCAACCCACTCCAGTGTTTTAGCCTGGGAAATCCCATGGACAGAGGAGCCTGGCCTGGTTGGAGAATTTTGAGCATTACTTTGCTAGCGTGTGAGATACGTGCAATTGTACAGTAGTTTGAACATTATTTGGCATTGCCTTTCTTTGGGAATGTAGTAAAAACCGACCTTTTCCAGTCCTATGGCCACTGCTGAGTTTTCCAAATTTGTTGGCATATTGAGTGCAGCACTTTTACAGCATCATATTTTAGGATTTGAAATAGCTCAACTGGAATTTCATCACATCCACTAGCTTCCTCCTTGGAAGAAAAGCTATGACCAACCTAGACAGCTTATTAAAAAGCAGAGACATTACTTTGCCAACAAAGGTCCATCTAGTCAAAGCTATGGTTTTTCCAGGAGTCATGTATGGATATAAGAGTTGGACTATAAAGAAAGCTGAGTGCTGAAGAACTGATGCTTTTGAACTGTGGTGTTGGAGAAAACTTTCAAGAGTCCCTTGGACTGCAAGGAGCTCCAACCAGTCCATCCTAAAGGAAATCAGTCCTGAATATTCATTGGAAGGACTGATGCTGAAGCTGAAACTCCAATACTTTGGCCACCTGATGAGAAGAACTGACTCATTTGAAAAGACCCTGATGCTGGGAAAGATTGAAGGCGGGAAGAGAAGTGGACAACAGAGGATGAGATGGTTGGATGGCATCACCAATTCAATGGACATGAATTTGAGTAAACTCTGGGAGTTGGTAATGTACAGGGAGGCCTGGCATGCTGCAGTCCATGCAGTCCCCAAGAATCAGATATGACTGAGTGACTGAATTGAACTGAACTGAGGAGCCTGGTGGGTTACAGTCCATGGAGTCACAAAAGAGTCAGACATGACTTAGTGACTAAAAGGCAACAACAAAAGGGAGAATATACAAATATAAATTTCACTCTAGAAAATTTAGAAAATATAGAAATATATGTAGAGAACAATTTTAAAGTCTCTTAATCCCTCCTACTCTGAGATTTAAAGTTTAAATATATTTCCTTCTGGTTCTCTTTACTAACACATATGATAGTATTTTAAAAACAAATTTAATATGTTATGTATTCATATTTTTCACCTACATATATTTTCCTACACCATTCTGTTAACTTAATTAACAATGTCATGGTTTACATAATCATTCCCCTATGACTGGGCATATATTTCAAGTTTGGGCTGTTATAAGTAATATTGTAATGGTCATTCTTATATATAAACCATAATCCCCAAATCTCAATCACTTTGTTTCTAATTGTTAAGTAATGTAGAGGGTGTAGTGATGCTCAAGGGATCAACTTGATCACATTTTCTTTATGTGAATTCTTGTTTTCAAATAACCAGCTGGAAAAGTTGGAACAATAATTGCAATGCCACCAAAATACTCACAGATGAGTTACAGCAAATAATATATTCATAGCAAGACAAAATTGAAAAGACCTCTAGTGTTATCCATGCACTGCCAAGATTGTAGAACAACTTCCCATTCCCAAAGTTGTTTTAAAGAACCTAATTTTGGGAGACTCCCTTGGTGGCCCAGTGGGCCAAGGCTTCATGTTCCCAATGCAGGGGGCCTGGGTTCAATCCTGGTCAGGGAACTAGATCCCACGTGCTGCAGCTAAGGACCCTGGATGCCACGGCAAAGGCCTGGTATGCCACAACCGAGGCCTGGCACAGCCAAAAACCAAACAAATACCTCATTTTCAAGACCGACCAGTTGAAGTCTTGGGAAATGAGATAATTCAAAAGTGTATTATAAGCAAAATACACACAAAAGTGTATTGTAAGCAAACACATTATAGGTAGGTACACACAGTCACACAGTGGGAGAAAGGAGAGGGAATAAGCCCTAGTAGTGAGGTAACCCATAGCATCATAGGAGGTGGTTTGAGAAGGTCTGGTAGTGAAAGTCACTCAGTCATGTTCGAGTCTTTGCGACCCCATGGAGTGTAGCCTTCCAGGCTCCTCTGTCCATGAAATTCCAAGCCAGAATACTGGAGTGAGTATCCGTTCCCTTCTCCAGGGAATCTTCCTAACCCAGGGATTGAACCCAGGTCTCCCCAGATTACAGGTGGATTTTTTTACTGTCTGAGCCACCAGGGAAGCCCAGGGAAGTCAAATAGTGTCAATAGTGGGCTTAATGCTTACCGTGCAAATACCGTGAAGGTAGAGTTTATACTTTTGTTTCCTCTCTACAACTCAAAACATTCAAGCACTGCTCCTTTTTCTTTCAGCAAAAAGAATATGTTAATAACTGAACATAATCCATATTTCCTGAGTTTTCCCATCTTCAAATATGGCACTAGCATTCACCTGACTGCTTGAGCCCTGACTCGGGAGTCTTTCCAGCCGCTTTGTCCTCACCGTATATTCCCCACTACTCCCCATGCAATAAATAAGCCCAGTGATTCTCCCTCCCGAATATTTAGAGAAGCAGTCCATTTATCTTCATAATTATTGCTACTGCTCTAATCCGAGCCACGTTATCTCTTCTGATCATTCCAGGAGACTCCTTTACACATCTTTCTGTTCAGATTTTCTGGCCTTCTGCAAATAAAGACCTTTTTAAAAAACACTAATCTGATCGGATCACTGCCCTGCTCAAAATACCTCTATAGCTTCATAGTGCGCTTACATTATAGATTCAATTATTTACACAACCTGCAGCTGCTATTTATGATCTGTCCCTGCCTCACTCTCCAGTTTCCTCTTGCATCACTAATTTTGTGATTTGGTCAGACTTTCAGTTTCTTGCATGGATCTAAATCTTGCAGGCCTTAGGTCATGCTGTTCTCTAAGACTGAAATGATTCCCTTACCTTTCCTTAGTAATACCAGCACATTTCTCACTTGGATAGCCCTTAGCTTTCCTTAAACCCACAAAGACAAAGTTTCTGCAACACTCACAAAACATGATTTTTTTGTTATAGCACAACCACAAGACACATGATTAAAGCTTTAAGTATTTTATCCATTTATATTGCTGAGGTATATAAATTAAAGATATTAGCTATGAAGATTTTTAAGATTTTTTCCCTTCATATTATTTTTTTTTGTGGCTCTTGTTATTTATCTTCATGTACAATCACAATTTGTAATGACATTTATGTTTTGGTGTCTATGTATTTATTTAATGTTTGTCTTTCCTACCAGGTTGAAAGCTCCATAAAGGTTGTCTGCTTTTTTTTAAAACCATTGATCCCTTTGCAATTACCTAAAATATAGTGATCCCTCAACAAATATGTATAAAATGAATAATTGACCAAGAAACACTCAATATTTCAAAAGAATATCCAGTGAGAAGATAGGGAATCAATTAATTATAGATTAATTAATTTATAGGTTTATTATCTATTTGCAGATAGAGTATTTACTAAGTTTGTCATTGAACAAGTCCTCAATAAACTGAATAAATTAATGAATATTTGGATGAATTTTTATTAGGTGTCAAAATAGCATATGATTAAATTCTGAATGAAAGGGAGATAACCATACCAAAGCAACCAGATAAATAACCTGCTGCTACACTTTTCTCTAAAAGTAGATTGGAAGAGAAAGTATACTTTCCATCATTAATGGTTGAATCATGCATTACGTCCTTTGATTCTCATAAGAACATTGTGAGATAGAGAATATATCATCTCCATTTGGTGAACAATGAAATTAAGTCCAATGTCTATGACTACTCAGACTGTAGTGGGTCCAGAACGCAGATGCTGAATTTCTAACATGAAAGACTGAGCGATAACAAGAGCAAGAGAAAATATGAGACAGTCAATGTGACTTTGTTCTAATCTCTTCCTCCGCATCTGTGATAAGGTTAGTTGGACTTTTAATAAATTGATACAGCCCTTCAATAAGAAGCAAATAAATACCCAAATACCCAAAAGCAAATAAATTCCCAAGTCTTCAAGGTTAAAAATCTGATTTTGGTCTCAGTTGCTATTCCTAATATTTTTTGGGATTGGCAAGATTTTATTTTTCTTTCCAGCCATATATCAAAATATACTCTGAGCCACATTTGCCTCTTTTCCTTTTAAACTAATGAGAAAAGGCTCTCCAGAAAACTGCCTTGGTACAGAAAAACTGCTCATACACCAGCCATGATACTGGCTTATTTCCATATAACCTAATATGGCTAAGAAAATGTATGACTGGAACAGAGTGAGGATTGCCAAATTTAACAACTTTTTAGTAAGAAAACTGCCACAGAGTCCTCTGTTTAGACATAGAGTAATTGCCATTCAGATGCTAGTACTTATCCGTTCACATCAACAAAACTGTAAGGACTTCTGCGCAGTAACAAAAACCAGATACCTGCCCGCCTTGCCCACTCACAGGCAAGACGAATAAATAAAAGTTGCCCAAGAAGGCTCTCAGTGATACTACATTGAATACGTTGCCCTTCTTGGGTTATAAAGGCTGAGTGACTGAGCATACCCAATTAAGATTCTGTAGGAGGGCCTCTGAGTTTGTGTAAAATCAAATAGCTTCAAAGGATGAAAGAAAATTTACCATTTCCCATCATGGATTTATCATTCATTATCTTCTGCAAACAACATCTCTGACTGACATCTCTGCTTCTTACTCCTGGTACTCAGCTATAGATATCAATACTGTGTTAAATTCACCCTTTCTCTCATCACAAATACAATACATATGTGTGTGTGCTCCGTCGTGTCCGACTCTTAGGGACCCCATGGACTGAAGCCTGCTAGGCTCCTTGATCCATGGGAATCTCCAAGCAAGAATACTGGAATGGGTTGCATTTCCTTCTCCAAGGGATCTTCCCAACCTAGGGACTGAACCCATGTCTCTTGTATCTTCTGGACTGGCAGGGGGGTTCTTTACCAGCTTACCAGCTAAGCCATCGGGGAAGTCCACAAATGAATAGTCATCAAATCTGAGAACTCTCCTTGGGCTGTTTCAGTCATGAGGGCTTCCTTGTTTCCATTCCCACTACTGTTTTCTTTGTTCATAAACTTTTGTGCCTGGCCTGCTACAGTTGTCATCTGATCAGGCACTGCAATTTCTTCGGCTGTTTTGAGGCATGAGAAATGTTTTAGAGGCAGACAGACCTGGATCTGCACTGCAGATCTGCCACTTACTGGCTGGATGACTTTTGCGGACTGTTTTAATTTCTCCGTAAAAATGGGAAGCATCTATTTTGCACGGTTGTTGTGGGAACTAAGTGAGATCTCACATGGCAGTATGACACCCGCCATGAAGGAAACACCCGGTAAACGTCAGCAAGCTCCCACGTTCTGCATCTGTTCTCTTCCTAATCTCAGGGCGTTCTGCACACTCCTGCGCGAGGCTTTTTCCTAACTACCTGTGCAGAAATTCAAAGGGAAAAATATACCATTGACCTCGGAAATTTGCCTTGGTCATTGAGGAATGGCGTGCTGCCTAAAAATTCAGTCTGGCCCAAGTTAAAGAAAAACTAACGTCAACATTTTTGTTGTGACTTAGAGCTACTAAGAGCATAAGCCCAGGGCAGATGACTGTTTTGTTTTATGTAAATTGAACACTTTGATCTATTTTTGTTTCTGTAAAAGGGGAACAATGTTCCCACCCCCAAGTTGCTTGGGAGAGAATTAGGCAAAGAGTTAAAAAGCTGATTTTTACCCCTGCAGCCATTCCAGTCTCAGGTAACTTTTCATTTGCCCTCTTCCTCCTTAGGCCCCACTGGCCACCATGTCTAACATTTTCTTTTAAACTGTGATCCAGTTTGGGCTGTACCATGATGTCCCTCTAACACCTCAAACCATTCATCAGAGTCTATTAAACAGCACAGTTTTGTGGGAATCAGGAAAAAAGGAGTTTTTCCATGCATAGGGTGAAGACGAGAGAGATAGGGAAGGGTGGAAAATTCTAAGAGGATGACAGGAATTTGGAGCAGCAGGTGACTGGAAAACATAGGCATTCCCAGCACTCTCTTTCTTGAGGATTCCTAGAAATATGGAGATTGAGGCCCCAATAACCCAGGAAGAGCTTTGTCATTTCCAGGTTACATACTTATGATGAACAATTAATCAACAATACAAAAAAGGTTATGATTAGTTTAAATAATTCGGACAACTGTCGCTGTGTAATGGAAAGTACTGGCTAGATGTTAAATGGCCTCAATTTTAGGTTCTGGTGACACTGCTAACTAGTCACGGGACTTTGGGCAAGTCATGAACTCTGCAGACCTCAAGTCCCTCAAGGGTAAAAGGATGAAGGGTGTATTGGAAGAGCTCTGCTATTTATGGATTAGATGACCCACAGTATTCAGGAAGGCTTCCCAGGGGGCACAGTGGTGAACAATCTGTCTGCCAAGGTAGGAGATGCAATAGTTTCGGGTTTGATCCCTGGGTTGGGAAGATCCTTTGGAGTAGGAAGTGGCAATCTGCTCCAGTATTGTTTCTTGGAAAAATTCCATGGACAGAGGAGCTTGGCAGACTATGGTTCACAGAGTTGCAAAGAGTTGGACACAACTGAATGATTGAGCACACACACACACACACACACACACACACACACACACACATAACACACACATACACACAGTACTCAGAAGAGACTTCACAGAGAAGATTGGCTCTCAGGGTAGAGTTAAGATTCAGGATAACTAGAAAAAAAAGGAGTGAGGATATCCCATTCTTGCTCAGGAACAGAGCAAAGCCATTTGAGCAGAAACGCGCAAGTTAAATTCATGAGCGAGCACTTTCAAAAGTATGGCTGGGAGTGTTGGGGAAACATGCTGTATTGATTATGTCCTTGGATATCCATTTCACACTTTATTCTTGGAACAGTCAGTAGGAATTAGGGTTTTTAAATATAAATGATAGTTTGGAAAGATTCACAATCAGTCTCTAGAATGAGATGGGTCAGGGAGGAAATAAGTTTGGTGATTCTTGAAATCTTAATTAAAATGGTGACAATGAAACTTTGGATGAAAAGATAGTCGGTGAGGAATCTAGAAATGATGCATTTGTTTCTCTCCAACCTGTCCTATCTCCTCTGGTTAGTCTGTGGAGTTATCCTCTCTCAGATACAACACTTAACTCTAATACCTGGGTCTAAGAATTGAGCTATTAATGATTCATAAATCATCAGGAAGATTTATCTACAGGAAGTGCCAAGATCATTTGTTTTTGTAAGTATAAAATGACTTTGGGCTATTTTGCAAATAGAGGTCTTTTCTTTAATTGTACGATTGAATATAATTTTATAAATCGAATAGATCAATAATCCACTCCAAATGACTTCAGTAAAAAAGAAATCTCCATCTTATTCTGAAAGAATACACACATTATACACACAGCAAACTTAGGCCTGCCTATACCCTATAAGGTTTTCCATGGTGGCTCAGGTGTCTGAGATGGTAAAGAATCTGCCTGTAATTCAGGAAACCTGGGTTTTACCCCTGGGTTGGGTAGATTCCCCCAGAGAAAGGAATGGAGCCCACTTCCGTATTACTGCCTGGAGAATTCCATGGACAGAGGAGCCTGGTGTGCTGTAGTCCATGGGTCACAAAGAGTTGGACACGACTCAGCGACTGACACTACCTAATAAAGATTTAGTTCCTGCTTCTCACGTTTTTCTTGAAATCCAGCTAAAAGTAAGAGATTGTCTCAGAAAGAATGAGAACTTTCACCCTGAGGAAGGCCTGCCACACAGGAAACCTTGATCCTCCCAATCACCTTTCTCTTTTCTTTGACATGGGAAGGTTATTGCCACCTGGGCACAACTTGAAACCTAGCTCTTGGGGTTTGATGGTTATCTAGAACAAAATACCACCCTGCTGCTGCTGCTGCTAAGTTGCTTCAGTCACGTCTGACTCTGTGCGACCCCTGAGACCAGGCTCCCCCGTCCCTGGGATTCTCCAGGCAAGAACACTGGAGTGGGTTGCCATTTCCTTCTCCAATGCATGAAAGGGAAACGTTAAAGTGAAGTCGCTCAGTCGTGTCCGACTCTGAGCGACGCCATGGACTGCAGCCTACCAGGCTCCTCCGTCCATGGGATTTTCCAGGCAACAGTACTGGAGTGGGGTGCCATTGCCTTCTCTAAATACCACCCTAGTGGTCCTCAAGATGTAGTCCTCAGACCAGCAGCATCAGTATAATATAGAAATTTACTCAAAACTGTGGAACTTTGGGGCCCCTCCTCACACCTACAGAATTAGAGACAGGGGAAGGGGTCTGGCACTGTGTTTTACAAGTCCCCCAGATGATCCCAGTGTTAAAGTGTGAGACCCACTATGTTAAAGTATTAGAGCAGATGCCCTTAGCAATAAAAGTGGTTAGCAATAATTCAAGGGGTGGGGGTGGAAATAATACATATAAGACTTACTCAGCTGGTCTTTACTCAGCTGGTAAAGAATCCACCTGCAATGTGGGAGACCTGGGTCCCATCCCTGGGTTGGGAAGATCCCTTGGAGAAGGGAAGGGCTGGCTACCCACTCCAGTATTCTGGCCTGGAGAATTCCATGAACGTGTATAGTCCATGGGGTTGAAAAGAGTAGGACACGGCTGAACGACTTTCACTTTCTACAAATCTGAAAGTTAGGCTAGGAAATTATCTTTACACAGAGAAAGAAAGTGAAGTTGCTCAGTCATGTCTGACCCTTTGCGACCCCATGGATTGTAGCCTACCATGCTTCTCCGTCCATGGGATTTTCCAGGCAAGAGTCCTGGAGTGGGTTGCTATTTCCTTCTCCAGGGGATCTTCCTGACCCAAGGGATAGAACCTGGGTCTCCTGCATTGTAGGCAGACGCTTTACAGAGAAAACAATACTAATTTCTCTCCCTCTTTAATACTTAGACATTTTATAGCAATTTAAAGACCGTAAACTACCCTAGTTACTTTTTCTTTTTTGGCCACACCACATCGTATGTGGGATCTTAATCTCCAGACCAAGGATCAAACCTGCACCCACTGCAGGGTAAGCACAGTGACTTAACCACTGGATCACACGAGAAGTTCCCTTAATTACTCATTAAAGTAATTGATTTGAAAGAAGGAATCCAAAATTAACTGTCTACTAGCATTAGCAAAGTTTGCAAAGCAGATTTGTTTTAACTGGGTACATAGCATCCTCTTAACAACCCTATGAAGTAGAATGAAACAGAGCTGGAATGAAATCCAAGCCTACCAGAATGTACGACCCCATTCATTTTCTATTAAACTTTCTGTCATCTTATAAATATTAGTTGCCTTGCCCTTTTCCCATCTCCCATTCCCTGCTTTATCTCAGTTTTGATGCTTTGAAATGACAGTTTCAGGCCAAATAATAGAAGAACCTCTTCAAATTATGGGTAGTAAACACTTGGAAAACATTACTTGCAGTGCTGGTACCAGGCTGAAAATGCATATAGGTTCAAGAAGAGTCTAGAGATATTACTGGATACTAGACTTAAAAGGGCCTCTGAAACAAAGGAAAGAAAAAGAAGGCTTGAAGATAACATAAGTTCTAGAGGATGTACAGGTTTCATAATATAACATAAATTCCAACAACAGTCACTTCTTGCCATTATCTCAGACATCAGGCTATAGAGCTTGAATTTGACCAAGTGAGAGATATCTTAGATTCTGATATGAATGACTTGAGTCTAATGACTTGAGTGTCAAATATTCTCTTCACTTTTTTATTGAGAAGTTATCATTAAAGTGGAAAGTGGAAAAAGCAGAAGATGCTATGTATATGCCATTCAGGCAACTGGAAAGAAATTTATATTTACCATATGCTAAGTGTGTGTCAAATGCCATACATCTCTTTTTTAATGTTTCAGACAAACCCATGAGGAGAGTGTTTTTTCTGTCTACTTGTAGATGAGAAAGTACAGGTTTGAGAGGTTAAGGAACTTGCCAAGCATCAGATAGAGGTGGAAGAGTTGGAACTAGAATGCACATCTTAATCTAGCTCCTTCCCACCGCTCCAAAGGGAAACATTCAAAAAGAAAAAAAAAAAAGAATTAAAGAAAGAAAGAAAAGGTTGTTCAGTTACCCAGTTATTTCATTCACTGTTGTTTGCACAGAAGCAACTGATGTCTTAAATCAATCTGATCAACTGCACAAGCACGGGCTGTTTGGATTTTTTATAAAGGTTTGATTGAAAGCCAGTTATTTCAGTGGCCGTATGTAGACCTGGACTTAATAAATGACCACCTTTGAGTCCCCCAAGGAAGAGCATGAAAGAAGCCGGAGGCAAGTCAATGGCAAATCGCCACCCCAAACAAATTGCGGCATGTAAGCTCTGAAACTTGAATTACCCTTTAAGGATTAAGGTTCAGGACTGTGAAAAATTAAAAATGTTGCCTAGCCGAGGAAATAGCATATGAATCAAAAATATCATTACTAAGCTTAACTGCACTCCTAATCTTCCACTTTCACGACATCTACACTGTTTTGTTATTCTTAATGGACCAAATCCCCTTTCTGGTAATGTTCTGGAAATTCTATTTTTGTGGTAATTTAAAAAGTCATATGGCATGTTCTTTACATTTGGTTTATGTAGGAGTTAAGACCACTTCAAACATACTTTTCTTTTTTAGTCTGATGGCTATTTAATATTGTGTCATTCACTGGTTGAAATAAAAGTAGGTTAATCTGCAAAAATACATGAACACCCAAAAAAGACTGAATTGTATCTTTAGAAATGATTTTTTTTTCAAAGTCAGACATCAAAGGCTGCATATTGCAGAAAGTTTATTTTGAGAGGCTTCAGTCAAAACAGTTTGGAAACTATGAAATGAGTCATTTTTTCTTAAAGAAATGTAACTTTGTCTATTCCCACTGCATTTTTGGTTTGGTAGGAGACATCTTTATTCCGCAGGATTTTAAAAGCATGTTTAAGATTCCATAGGTTTAGTATTACATCACTAATGGTTTCTAATGAGATCCAGGCAATAGCAAGAGGGGAGAAAAGAACAGCACGAAAACTGAATTCTACAACATCAAGTACCATGTGAAACATGGAAAAGTCCATGCTTTATCTATGGCTGAAGCCATCTGGCAGAAAAAAAAGGAGGAGGGGGGTGTGGGGGAGGATTCACATTCTATCAACCAGATGTAGATGACAAGATACCTAATGTTTGACAATTTGGAATCAGTCATCTAAAGGGCTGGATTTTTTACTTTTCAAGCAGATGTGTGCTGCCCTGTAAAATCTGTGAAACATGCAAATATCTATTCTGTACTCATTCTACTGAGTGCTTGCTGTTGCTGTTTAGTCTCTAAGTCATGTTCAACTCCTTGTGACCTCGTGGACTGCAGCCTGCCAGGCTCCTCCATTTATGGGATTTCCCAGGTAAGAATACTGGAATGGATTGCCATTTCCTTTTCCAGGGGATCTTCCTGACCAGGGATCGAACCCATGTCTCCTTTACTGCTGAGCCATCTGGGAAGCATATTGAGTGCTTAAGTCTTTAGTTACTTGTTTGATTTTGTCCTCATAAACACCTTTTATGTAAGTATTATACCAATTGTACTTTTGAGATGATGTCAGGGTGTACATAAGAAGATAATGTGAAAACCAAACCTTCCCCAAGCCTTTAGCAACTCTGGCATTTCAAGGAACATAGATGAGGGGACAGTTGGGGTTGATAGGATGACCCACAGAGATTAGTAAATGATAATGGATAAATGGGATAAATGGAGACTTTCTAGAATTTTTGCTTAAGGGCTCCAAAGTTAAACTTTCCAATCTACAGATGGGTATGATCAGTTCAGTTCAGTTTAGTTCAGTCGCTCAGTCATGTCCGACTCTGCGACCCCATGAATCACAGCACGCCAGGCCTCCTGTCCATCACCAACCCCTGGAGTTCACTCAGACTCACGTCCATCGAGTCAGTGATGCCATCCAGCCATCTCATCCCCTCCTCCTTCTGCCCCCAATCCCTCCCAGCATCAGAGTCTTTTCCAATGAGTCAACTCTTCACATGAGGTGGCCAAAGTACTGGAGTTTCAGTTTTAGCATCATCCCTTCCAAAGAAATATGATAATAACCACTAACACCAGTTTCTGTTGAAGGGCGGAGCTGTGTTCCCTCCCTGTTATTTGACCTGAGGCCAAACTCTGGTGGAGGTAATGAAGATAACGGTGACCTCCTTCAAAAGATCCCATGTACACACTGCTATACTCGGTACCCCCGACCCTGCAGCAGGCCACCACCAACCCACGCCTCCGCCAGAGACTCCTGGACACTCACAGGCAAGTCTGGGTCAGTCTCTTGTGGGGTCACTGCTCCTTTCTCCTGGGTCCTGGTGCACACAAGGTTCTGTTTGTGCCCGCCAAGAGTCTATTTCCCAGTCGTGTGTAAGTTCTAGTGGCTCTATGGTGGGGTTAATGGCGACCTCCTCCAAGAGGGCTTATGCCATACCCAGGTCTGCTGCACCCAGCCATACCCAGGTGCACCGTACCCAGAGCCCCTGCCCTGCAGCAGTCCACTGCCTACCCGTACCTCCTCAGGAGACACTCAAAGACAGTTCTGTCTCAGTCCCTGTGGGGTCTCTGGGCTGAAACTAGGCTGCGTCTCTGAAGGTGCACTCCTAATCCTTTCCTCAGGATTCAGCTCTTTGGAACACATTAATACACTTCTCCAGGAATTCCATTCAGTCACGTATCACATGCTCGAAGCTTAAATGATGAAAAATGTCTTTAAAAAGCAGAGACATTACTTTGCCAACAAAGGCCCATCTAGTCAAAACTATGGGTTTTCCAGTAGTCATGTTTGGATGATGTAAGAGTTGGACTATAAAGAAAGCTGAGTGCCGAAGAACTGATGCTTTTGAACTGTGGTGTTGGAGAAGGCTTTTGAGAGTCCCTTGGACTGCAAGGAGATCCAACCAGTCCATCCTAAAGGAAATCAGTCCTGAATATTCATTGGAAGCACTGATGTTGAAGCTGAAACTCCAATACTTTGGCCACCTGATGCAAAGAACTAACTCCTTGGAGAAGACCCTAATGCTTGGAAAGATTAAAGGCGGGAGAAGAAGGGGATGACAGAGGATGAGTTGATTGGATGGCATCACTGATTCAATGGACATGAGTTTGAGTAAACTCTGGGAGTTGGTGACGGACAGGGAGGCCTGGTGTGCTGCAGTCCATGGGGTCGCAAAGAGTCAGATACGACTGAGCAACTGAACTGAACTGAAGACCAGTTTATAACTTTATGGTGTCAAAACTTTCTCTGTCACAATCACATTTGAGCTTTGTCACAGGCCTGTTACACAGGAAGTTTTCTAAAAACCTACCCAACAATTTCATCTCAAAGCAACTCAACAATTATTGACCTGAGTCTGGAGTGTCCATATATAAAGTACTGTACTAGTCATAGTGGAGAGGCAGCAAAACAAAGGTCAATGAAGGCACAGTTTTTGTCTTCAAAGAATTTAAACAGGGAGACAGACACAACCAACTGTACCACAAAATAGAAAGCCGAGTATAAAAAATGCAATTGGGACTCTCCTGGTGGTCCAGTGGCTAAGAATCTGCCTTCCAATGCAGGGGCTGCTGCTGCTGCATCGCTTCAGTTGTGTCCGACTCTGTGCGACCCCAGAGACGGCAACCAACCAGGCTCCCCCGTCCCTGGGATTCTCCAGGCAAGAACACTGGAGTGGGTTGCCATTTCCTTCTCCAATGCATGAAAGTGAAAAGTGAAAGTGAAGTCGCTCAGTCGTGTCCGACTCTAGCGACCCCATGGACTGCAGCCTACCAGGCTCCTCCGTCCATGGGATTTTCTAGGCAAAAGTACTGGAGTGGGTGCCATTGCCTTCTCCGCAATGCAGGGGACTTGGGCTCAATCCCTGAAGAGGAACTAAGATCCCACGTGCAGCAGGGCAACTAAGTCCATGTGTCACAACTAAGACCCAAAGCAGCCAAATAAACAAAGGAGTACATTTCAAAAATTTATATTAAAAATAAATAAAAATGCAATAAAACATACCTAATTCTCTTCAAATGAAGTAGCACAAGTTGCTTTAAGATCTGGAAAGGAAGTTTGAAAAGGTGATGATTAGAGGCACTGTTTGAGAAAGTTGAAATACTTTTATATAAGGAAGTATCCACATCATAGATTATTTATAGTGTTAGCTTTCACTCTTTAGACAATTATTCAATACTGACAGCATTCCAGGAGTGTGTTAGTTAGCGTCTTTCTTTAAAAAAATTATAACATTCAATTTTGTCAAAATTCTTATGAAAATCACCATAATATGACATTCAACTGAAGAATAAAATCTCAGTCTACTACATGCCTTATTTATACAATGTTGGGCAACACATTTGACAACTGAATCGATCAATTGTATGTCTTGTTCAGACACATGATTCTAGAAATTCCAGAAAGTCTCTCTTCATTCAATTTACCCATTATCATTCACCAAATAAATTGATTGTCAGAACAAAGCAAGGAAGTATAACATTTTCCCACATACCGGGGAAATGAGGCAAAACTCATTTTAAGTCCAGACATTGCAATAGTAAAAGGTAGCTATTGGCATCTCATTAAATACAAAATTCTAAAACTGAACATTTCTGATTTCCCTTCTATGTATAACTTTAACTTAGCAAGCAGTACTGTACCTAAAACAAGATAGAGTTGCCCAAGGATTGACACCATCTTGAGCATCATCATCGTCTTCTTGGTGAAAAGTCACAAAGTTGTCAGTTGTTTTGTTAGTCTCAACAATTTTGTTAACAGGGCTTGGTAGCTCAGCTGGTAAAGAATCTGCACGCAATGCAGGAGATCTGTGTTTGATCCCAGGACTGGGAAGATCCCCTGGAGGAGGGAAAAGCTACCCACTGCAGTGTTCTGACCTGGAGAATTCCATGGACTGCATTGTCCATGTGGTCACAAAGAGTTGGACAGCACTGAGTGAATTTTACTTTCACTCTCATTTTGTTAATAGTTTAGGACTTTCCCCTACAAGTGTCTGGCCAATAGAATTTGGTGTGCTGAAGTTTACCCATTTTTGTAAAAATTATATACTAAATCTTTGAAGGACACAAGGAAAGATGGATGGCTAGACAGACAGACAGACTGGGGTTATAACTGTTGTTTTCACTACAGATGTTATATTTAGACATTACCTGACTCTCCACTATAAAACTTAGGGAGATTTGTTTCCTTAACACTATGTTTTACAGTTCCTTCCCTATTTTAAAACAATATCATTATTATTTTTTAGTTGTTAAGGTATATAACATTTACATTTTAAATCATAATAGTAACAGTTGTTTAGCCTTAGTTTTATATTTAATTATAAATACAATCTAAGATTAATATAAAACAACATGTTACATTATGAGCCTTCTTTTAGATAATGGGAATGCTCACATATATTTTAAAGTTGAAACTTCTACCATATCCCACCACCCCCTGCTTCCTCCCACCTTACCTTCCAGGAAAAAAAAAAAAATTGGCCAAAATTGCAAAGTAAAACACATTTTTTTTTTTAAATTGGGCAACCATGGACATCTAGTGCTTACAGGGAATCTCATTTTAAATTATATGAATCACTAAATGTGCAAGAGAGTTGAACTATAAAGAAAGCTGAGCACCAAAGAATTGTTGCTTTTGAACTGTGGTGTTGGAGACGACTCTTGAGAGTCCCTTGGACTGCAAGGAGGTCAAACCAGTCAATCCTAAAGGAAATAAGTCCTAAATATTCATTGGAAGGACTGATGCTGAAGCTGAAGCTCCAATACTTTGGCCACCTGATGTGAAGAACTGACTCATTTGAAAAGACCCTGATGCTGGGAAAGACTGAAGGCAGGAGAAGAAGGGGACGACAGAGGATGAGATGGTTGGATGGCGTCACGGACTTGATGGACATGAGTTTGAGCAAGCTCCAGGTAGTGGATAGGGAAGCCTGGCATGCTGCAGGCCATGGGTTTGCAAAGAGTCAAACACAACTGAGCAACTGAACTGAAAGGTATACGGTAGACCTTCAGATCGCTTAAACATTTCTAGTGGATAATACAGCCAAAATGTCTTCCAGTAGCCAGATGCTTTTTCTCTATTTTGTGTACTATTTTCTATATACTTTGTACTGTAACTTTTCTTTCAATACTCTGTATATCACACAAAAGTATCTGAATGGATCATCCAACATCTAGACTTTCATATATCTTTCAGCAGTCTTTTAGGCCCAGAAGTATTTTACCTGGAAGACTAAATGTGCTCTATTTATTTTGACCTGTGTCAGATTTCTCCTACACTTTACTGATCTTCCTTTAAAAAACAGAACTATTTTCTTATAGAAACCAATGGACTTTGGAGTAAAATGGTTTAAAGGGCAGCTCCTCTATTCATAGCTTTCAGATTACTGTCCATCTGTGCTGTGCCTTGCTAAGTCTCAGTCATGTCTCACTCTGTGATCCTATGGCCTGTAGCCCACCAGGCTCCTCTGTCCATGGGATTCTCCAGGCAAGAAAACTGCAGTGGGTTGCCATGCCCTCCTCCAGAGGATCTTCCCGACCCAGGGAACCTGCGTCTCTTATGTCTCCTGCATTGGCAGGAGGGGTCTTTACCACTAGTGCTAAGTGGGAAGTCCTACTGTCCATCTACACAGGGTCAAAATCATCAGGTCAGTCAGTTTAATCACAGTGTGGACAGACTACCCAACTACTCTCATCAACATGGACTGAAGTTACACTTAGACTATAGCTTAGAAGTTTCTGGTTATCATATGTATAAAGAGGCATGACTCAAAGTTCCCTTTTTAGATTTAAATTCTCCTGAAAACCAAAACTGAACTGTGTAGAAGGCTGAAAATAAGCACATTAACAAAATTATAAGACAACGTCTGATTTTCACTAGACCCATTATTTCAGTTCCTGTTACCTTTTCAGGTATATTTTCATGGCTATCTCAATCCTTTCTTTATTTTATTTTATTTTATTTTTTTAAAAATCTCGCGCAGGGCAGGGACGGGGGTCTGGTGTGTCGCGAAGGTCCCGGTGCAGGGAAGGCGCAGCCTCCGGCTCTCTGGTCAGGAGTCCCACACGCCTGCTCCCGGTGCCCCTCGCCTTTCTGACTCTCCCCTCAATCCTTTCTTTAAAACTTGGATGATGACTAGAGAAACAGAAACTTTTATTTGGGGGGATTATTAGTGTTCCACAATTCTTCTTTCCATTGGGCAATAAAGACTGGCCTCTGGTGGCAGAGGGATATTCAAGCAGCAGTTAACTAGAGCGTGCAGAACTATGGGATGCCATGTCTGGGAGGTGCCACAAACAGGCTGGTCAATTTTTACAACCTTGGCTGATAATTCTCTACTGTGAGGTCTGACTCTCTTCACTTACGAAATTGAAGCTATTTTTCCTTTTCCATCTCTACAGGGACTTTATGATTAAAAAATAATAAATATGATAAAAACAATGTGTTTTATGTGCAGTTATTGTGAGGCTCTACAGTGATTTTACAATGGCTTCTTAGCTGTTGACTGAACTTTCCAAAACTTTATAGAGATGGTTTCAACACTACTGGACTGGATTGAGGTTCTGAGGGTATGCAAGTACTTTTGTTAAGCAGTCTTGAGTATCCCAAACACTAAGGGTGTGGATATCACTTGGGCCCCACTACACCAACTCAAAACAGCACATTTATAGTGAGTATTTACTATGTGCTAGATAGACTGCTAAGAGCACTGAGAATAAAGCCATAAACATGAAAGACATTGTCCCAGTCCTCTTAAGTTTGAAGTCTACTCAGTTCAGTTCAGTTCAGTTCAGTTGCTCAGTCGTGTCCAACTCTTTGCGACCCCATGAATCGCAGTATGCCAGGCCTCCCTGTCCATCATCAATCACTCAAACTGACGTCCATGGAGTCGGTGATGCCATCCAGCCATCTCATCCTCTGGCGTCCCCTTCTCCTCCTGACCCCAATCCCTCCTAGCATCAGAGTCTTTTCCAATGAGTCAACTCTTCTCATGAGGTGGCCAAAGTATTGGAGTTTCAGCTTCAGCATCATTTCTTCCAAAGAACACCCAGGACTGATCTCCTTTAGAATGGACTGGTTGGATCTCCTTGCAGTCCAAGGGACTCTCAAGAGTCTTCTCCAACACCACAGTCCAAAAGCATCGATTCTTCGGTGCTCAGCTTTCTTCACAGTCCAACTTTTACATCCATACATGACCACTGGAAAAACTATAGCCTTGACTAGATGGACATTTGTTGGCAAAGTAATATCTCTGCTTTTTAATATGCTATCTAGGTTGGTCACAACTTTCCTTCCAAGGAGTAAGCATCTTTTAATTTCATGCCTGCAATCACCATCTGCAGTGATTTTGGAGCCCCCAAAAATAAAGTCTGACACTGTTTCCCCATCTATTTCCCATGAAGTGATGGGACAGGATGCCATGATCCTCGTTTTCTGAATGTTGAGCTTTAAGCCAAATTTTTCACTCTCCTCTTTGACTTTCATCAAGAGGCTTTTTAGTTCCTCTTCACTTTCTGCCATAAGGGTGGTGTCATCTGCATATCTGAGGTTATTGATAT
>NW_011495080.1:2749347-2785484 GCF_000754665.1 Bison bison bison
GGAACCAGTCTGTTGTTCCACGTCCAATTCTAACTGTTGCTTCCTGACCTGCATACAGGTTTCTCAAGAAGCAGGTCAGGTGGTCTGGTGTTCCCATCTCTTTCAGAATTTTCCACAGTTTATTGTGATCCACACAGTCAAAGGCTTTGGTATGTATAAATCAAATATCACAATGCAGTATGATAATCTTGCTATAGAGGAAGAATTGCGCATTGTCAGAGCACAGAGAAGGCAATTAGCCAAACACGAGTCTGTTAAGCTTTCCTGAGGAAGTGACATCTAAGCTGAGACTTAAGGTCTCAGCTTAGATGGAGTAAGAGGGTACGCAATAGCATGGAGAATCTTTTTTAATTTCCCAGAGAAAGTCATTTGTGCCTCAAGTGTATTCTCCATGCTAGGGCCTTGGTTCTTTCTCCTGGGCCTCACCTGGGGTCACTCTTCCATCTGGTCAGATTCCTTGTCCTCAGTTCCTCTTGCTTTGTACAGTATCAGAAGAGATTATAGAGGAGAGAGGAGAAGAAGACATATGTCTAGAATTTAGATCTGGACTTACTGCCTTTCCTTTCAAAGAAAGGCCCTCTTTAGAGTGGTCAGTTCAGATTTTCTCCAGTGACTGAACATGGTTAAAATCTCTACCACATACTCCTGGCATCCAGTCTCCTGTCTTTTTCCTCCTAAAGTTTTCCATTCCAAACAAACAAAAATGTTGGCATGTGGACTACTGCCATCAGTCGATGGCTTGGTTTCGATCTTGGAGAGTGTCATAGACACCAGCCTCACACTGCATCCAGGGGCTTCCTGGAGCGTGGCTGCCATCCGTCCTGCTTCCGTGGTGACCCACAGAAGCTCTGGCACACTGGTGGATCATCCAGTTACATTTTCCAGAGAGGAGTGATAATTGTAAGATTTACTGAGCAGAGAAATATGACCCATTAAATTCAACCTAAAAATAATTTTTGCTCTGGAAAAGAAAATCTAATTACCTTGGTCTTCACTATGAAAAATTGGGTTCATCTGGGTACAGAGACATCGAACCTTCCTTTGAAGTAGATCGTACATTCCAAAATATCTCTGGCAGAGCCTGGGGTCTGCTTCTGATTAGATAATTGACATAAACCTTCCTCCAATAAACACTGAACCCTTCAAAAACAGAGGAACCCAAGAATAAAATACATCTATGTTTTGAGCAGAAAGCCTTCTGTGATAATTGGTTATCAGAAAGCAGTTTACTTTTCCTTTTATCAACCAGCATTAAGACTTAAGATGCAAAAAGTATGCTGCATGAAATTCTAGCTGAAACTTCAAACCAGTCTTGGATCTATTCTAGATGGTATCAGGTTTATTACTGACCTTAAGGTAGTACTTCTGTATTTATAGTGTTCCATCCTTATCCCACAAAACTAAATTCATTGCTAATAACTTCTAGTTAAAAAATAAGTAAGTACTAGGAATACAAAGGGTACATCAAGGTGGTATATTGTCACCCTGCTTATTTAACTTATATGCAGAGTACATCATGAGAAACGCTGGGCTGGAAGAAGCACAAGCTGGAATCAAGGTTGCTGGGAGAAATATCAATAACCTCAGATATGCAGATGGCACCACCCTTATGGCAGAAAGTGAAGAGGAACTAAAACGCCTCTTGATGAAAGTCAAAGAGAAGAGTGAAAAAGTTGGCTTAAAGCTCAACATTCAGAAAACGAAGATCATGACATCCTGTCCCATCACTTCATGGGAAACAGATGGGGAAAGAGATGGGGAAACAGATGGGGAAAGAGATGGGGAAACAGTGGAAACAGTGTCAGACTTTATATTTTGGGGCTCCAAAATCACTGCAGATGGTGATTGCAGCCATGATATTAAAAGACACTTACTCCTTGGAAGGAAAGTTATGACCAACCTAGATAGCATATTCAAAAGCAGAGACATTACTTTGCCAACAAAGGTCCGTCTAGTCAAGGCTATAGTTTTTCCAGTGGTCATGTATGGATGTGAAAGTTGGACTGTTAAGAAAGCTGAGCGCCGAAGAATTGATGCTTTTGGACTGTGGTAGTGGAGAAGACTCTTGAGAATCCCTTGGACTGCAAGGAGATCCAACCAGTCCATTCTAAAGGAGATCAGTCCTGTGTGTTCTTTGGAAGGGATGATGCTAAAGCTGAAACTCCAGTACTTTGGCCACCTCATGTGAAGAGCTGACTCATTGGAAAAGACTCTGATGCTGGGAGGGATTGGGGTCAGGAGGAGACAGGGGACGACAGAGGATGAGATGGCTGGATGGCATCACCGACTCAATTGACATGAGTTTGGGTGAACTCCAGGAGTTGGTGATGGACAGGGAGGCCTGGGGTGCTGTGATTCATGGGGTCACAAAGAGTCAGACACGACTGAGCAACTGAACTGAGGAATACAACATAGCTAACACTGCTGTATGATATATATTGATAGGAAGTTAAGAGAGGAAATCCTGTAAGTTCTCACCACAAAGAGAAATTGTTTTCCCTTTATTCTTTTCTTCTTTCTATGTTATCTATAAGAAAAGATGAATGTTAGCTCAACTTATTGTGGTAATCATTTCACAATCTACATATGAAAATCAAACCTTCATGCTGTATGCCTTAAACATACAGAGAGGTAAGTCACTTACACCTCAATAATATCTTGTTGCTAATAAAAATTGTGACAAGTAAAGAGCTGTTCTCACCTCAGAATATTTGGGTGTTTGCATTCAAAACAGCTTAAGTGTGTGCGTGCATGCTAAGTCACTTCAGTCGTGCATGACTCTTGGCGAACCTATGGACTGTAGTCTGCCAGGCTCCTCTGTGCATGGGATTTTCCAGGCAAGAGTACTGGAGTGGGTTGCCATTCCCTTCTGCAGGGGATCTTCCCAACCCAGAGATCAAACCTGTGTCTCTTATGCCTCCTGCACTGGCCGGTGGGTTCTTTATCTCTAGGGCCACCTGGGAAGCCCAGTTTAAGTACACCATGAAAAAACCAGCAACACAAAACAACTTGTGTGTGTGTGACTTGCCTCCTCCTACAAGAGTTGTGCTAAGTCACTAATACACATATACTGTGTATATATGGATCAAACTTGAAAACACTTAACTAAGAAAAAGGGGAAAAGGGAAAACTCCATGGTTTCATTAAGAAAAGGTTATAGCTCAGTGAGTTGAAGGTTACTCTGAGGAAAACTATTGTTTGAAAATTCCTATCTTGCTGCCACACACCTGTGACTTTTCAGGCAAATCCTATATGGGGAAATAAAAAACAATATCCTCTGTCTTGAAAGGCTTCTTATATAATGGAGCAAGTAAGAGAATTCCTGCCTCATTCAGCTTTCTAAGTGCAAACTGATTTCTACCTTCCCATATGGTTTTTCCATTTAGCTTTTGTATACTTAATGATAGGAAACAATAACTTTGTTCTGTCCTCAACATGCTGTACTTTGTGAAGATAATCTTTTAGAAGAAATATAATTTTTTTAAAAAGTTCAGTTCCAAGTGAGTTAGTCTCTGAAAAGTGTGGAGAAGTGCTCAATAAGCAACACTCAGGTTCTTCCCTGTAAGAAGGTCAGGTTTTAGAAGACGAATGTGGTTGTTATGAATTATTTCTTGTTTTAAAAAGTCCTTCCTACATGAATGAGATCTGTGGGTTGTACCAAAGTTGAATCTTGGGTTTTGATAGTGTCCTGTAGTTATATAAGATATTGCCACTGGGGAAAACTGAGTGAAGGGTTCTTAAGGACCTCTGTGTACTATTTTTGTAACTTCCTGCAAATCTATAATTATTTCAAAATAGAAAGTTAAAAAATGAAAATAAATGTCAGTGGTCAAAAAGCACAAACAAAGAAAATAGCCCTTTCTGAAGGAAAGTGTCTGTTGAGACTATAACTGTTTGTTAAATGGAACTCTTTCTTGGACATAGTCCTGTAGACAGCAAGCTTGTCTACCTTACACTCCTCCTAAGGTACACTCTTGACAGTTTTGACCATACATAAGACTAGTGATAAAAAATGAAAATAAAAATAAAACCCAAACAATCACCATTTCCTAGCAAATGTAAACAGCAGTTCACTGCTCTGGTTATAACATTAACATTCTCTACAATAAATAATCCAACTCAATGAATTAATACCTCTAATAGCCACTGTTTCAAAAACAACAGATAAAATGATTATTTTTAAAGCCAGGAAGAAAACAGATTTCATCAGGGATTTCATCATTAATTTCACTGTTCTACCATCTGATTCAGTAAAACCTCACCTACTAAAGCCATGGGATGGTCAGTGAAATGTGACCTGCTCTGCCACCAATGAAAGTGTCTTTACTTGTATTTGGCAGAAAACGTTGATCATATGATCAGTGCCCAAAGTGTCCTTACTCTCTAAACTTTACCTATTAATTTGGAGATTCCAAAAGTCTTCTAAAATGCCAGTTCAGTCAAAGCAGTAACATAAACATAAATCTTCCAAACTCATTGAACCCACTCCAGTATGGCCTGGTGGGCTACTGTCCATGGGGTCGCAAAGAGTTGGACACAACCAAGCAACTAAGCACAGCATATACAAAACAGCCCACAGCTGGCTTAGAATGGCTGAATAGAGACTGTTTAGGAATGGTTTTGTTGCTGTGACTGTACACCTGATCTAAGAAAGATATCCTAAACTTATTTATATTGAAATTTATTTATTTATTAATTTGGCTGCCTTGGGTCTTGGTTGCAGCATGCGGGATCTTTGGTTGCCATGCTCGAGCTCAGAAGTTGTGGCTTTTGGGCTTGTTTGCTTCCAGGCTATGTGGGATCTTAGTTCCCCAACCAGGGATCAAACCCATGTCCTCTGCATTGCAAGATGGATTCCTAACCACTGGACCATCAGGGAAGTCCCCTAAACTCTTTTAAATATTTTGGAGTAGCCTTTAAAATGCAAGCTAAATATAATTAGTCAAGTTCCACTTTCTCTAGCATATGAAAATTACTAACTGGAAGATGCAAGAACTCCAGTAATTTCCTTCAATAAAATGTTGTTAATTGGTAAGCTGTGAGATTCTTAGTCTGAAGGTGATGGTAGGATCCTTCTGTTCCTCAACCTCATCTAATTTTTCTGGGAACACAGTTGCTGATTTGATATACACATATAACCAGATGCTGTTACACTTGATTTGATATAACATTTTGCTTTATTTTAAAACTCTATAGTCTATATTTGTGCATATAAGCTCTTGCACTTTTCCAGAAAAATAAAATATTAGGACTGAAGGAAGATTGCAACCGGAAGGAAAGTACCTAACTGAACTAAATTACCAAACCCTTAGCTAGGCTTGGAGAAAAACAGAAAGCAATGGGCAAAACTAGTGTTCTAGATCTGGTCAAGAGAAGACTAGATGGATTCACAACTCAATGACCCTGGTTAACATAACTGCAATTAATAGGAAGATTCTTAAGAAACTGATATTTCACAAAAGGAATATATACCACTTGACTTTTTAATAGACTTTTTTTAGAGGAAAGATATTTTTAAATGCTTTATTTGATAAAAAACAACCTTTTGAGAATGTCATATATTAATAGTGTAAAGTATTCGGGCTTCCCAAGTAGCTCAGATGGTAAAGAATCTGCCTGCAATGCAGGAGACCCAAGTTCGATCCTTGGGTTGGGAAGATCCCCTGGAGAAGAGAATGGCTACCTACTCTAGTATCCTTGCCTGGAGAGTTCCATGGACAGAGGAGCCTGGTGGGCTGCAGTCCATAGGGTTTCAAAGAGTTGGACATGACTGGAGAGGTGGAACACGCACGCACACACAAGTAACTAACACACGTTTGATCTCTACTTTCATTCTTTCCATGCATTTGGTTCAAACATCAGGTTTCTCAGTCCAACTGCTTCAGTAAAGTTGTTCAGCTTAGTCAAAACCCTAGACCCTGTCAGCTTCTAGAAGTTAAAATAAAACTCTGGGACTGCGTTAAAGCCAGGAAGAAAACAGATTTCATTAGGGATTTCATCATTAATTTCATTATTATACTGTCTGATTCAGTAAAACCTCACCTATTGAAGCCATGGGATTGTCAATGAAATGTGACCTGCACTGGAACCAATGAAATTGTCTTTACTTGTAGTTGGCAGAAAACATTGTTCATATGATCAATGCCCAAAGTGTCCTTACTCTCTAAACTTTACCTATTAATTTGGAGATTCCAATTAGTAATTTTAATATGCTAGAGAAAGTGGAACTTGATTAATTATATTTAGTTCGCATTTTAAAGGCTACTCCAAAATATTTAAGAGTTTAGGGGACTTCCCTGATGGTCCAGTGGTTAGGAATCCATCTTGCATAGCTCTAAACATTCCCTCGACCTTAAAAAATCATAAGAAAACCATTAGTTTGGTCACTCCTCCAGACCAATGACTAGGGTACAACATTGATGACCCAGCATGAGCTGGTACAAATCAGAGCAGCTGACTGGAGGAACACTGCTGGTGATTGTGAAGAACTAGGAGAAGCTGAGAGAAACACAGAGTGGGATGCAGGGCTCAGCTCTGTGAAGAAGGGAGAGAAGGAAGGTGGGTAGTAGGAATAAGTTTTGATTAGAGAGCAGTTCTGAGAAAGTCAGGCAAGGACTTCCCTGGCAGTCCAGTAGTTAAGATTTCACCTTCCAATGCAGAGGATGTGGGTTCAATCCCTGGTCAGAGAGCTAAGATCCCACGTGCTTGTGGCCAAAAAACCAAAACATAAAGCAGAAACAATATTGTAACAAATTCAATAAAGACTTTAAAAATGGTCCTTCCCCCAACCCTCAATCTTACAAAAGAAGTCAGTCAAGACCTAGGGTAGTCCTCAAAACCAAGTTGCCCACCAGAGGAGTCCCACATCTCCCAGGAACAAGCCGCCTTTAATATTCCTGGCAAGATTCCATGGGATCTGTGGTTTCAGCAAGAGCACAGACTTTAAAGTGCAGCTGCTGAGGCATCGAGCAATTATACCCCCAACAGCTGAAGAGCTGAGAGGCCATTTCATAGCTGCTGCTGTGGACTCAACTTTACCTTTCATTACTCCTGTACACTCACTTTTCACTGTCATCAGGTCAGTGAATTCTCCAGAAAGTCTTACAATAATGTCTGTACTATTGTGCTTTAATATAAATATCTCCATATGACATATTTTTGTCTCTGTCTTACTCCTGCTTGATCTTTAAGGCCCAGATGAAACCCCATCTCCTCCGAGTAGTCTTATTAGATCATGATGACTTCCATTTAAACTCTTTCTCCTGTTCTGGCTGGATCTGACCCCTGCCTTCTATCATTTAACTACATACTATTTTACCCTGTTCTCTATGGTTATATGTCTGATCATGTAGCTTTCATCCATCCAGTTTCTAACAATCTCTAAGTCCCTGACTTTGCCCTTATCTGTAATCATCTTAGGGTTCACCACAGTGTGACAAGAAATATGGTTAATTGAAAGTAAATATCATTCTCAGAAAGACAATTCTAAATGCAGAATTTAAATTTTATAAGTAAATTTCAGGTTAGTATCAGCCACATCAAAGTCCCAAACCCACCCATCTTATTCCCTAAAGAGGTCTCAAGTCTAAGCCTCCTGAAACTAATTAGAATTACTATTTCCTTACAAAACAAGATGGCACCATTGACTAAGTATACTAAAGGACGAAGAGCAATCATAAGCAATGTTTGCTCTGGCTTGAGGGGATGCAGCTGGATATTGCTTTTTTAAAAACATTTTATTTGGCTATATTGAATTTTAGCTGAAATTCATTTTATATTTGTTTTATATTAATTCTATTTATATTCAATATAAATTCAATTTATATTGAAATGCATTGTGTCATGTGGGATCTTTTGTTGCAGCACATGGACTTACTAGTTGTGGCGTGCTGGCTTAGCTGCCCTGTGGCACGTAGGATCTTAGTTCCTCATCCAGGGATTGAACCTGCATCCCTGCATTGCAAGGTGGACTCTTAACCACTGGACCACCAGGCAAGTCCCCGATACTGCTCTCGAGGGCCACAAAAGTGAGGCCAGGTAGCTTACCAGATCATCCTAAACACACCAGTGAAAGGGGCAAAACTTGTGCTCAAAGCCCTCTCTCAGAATCTGGCAAGCAGTGAGGTAGGTCAGGATCAGGAGAATTGGGGCTTGGTCACCAGATTCATGTTCTGGCTGTGTGCTAAGCCACTTCAGTCATGTCCAGCTATTTGTGACTCCACAGACTGTAGCCCACCAGGCTCCTCTGTCCATGGGATTCTCCAGGCAAGAGTACTGGAGTGGGTTGCCATTTCCTTCTCCAGGGACCCTTCCGACCCAGGGATCGAACCCATGTCTCTCGTGTCTCCTGCACTGGCAGGCGGGTTCTTTACCACTAGCGCCACCTGGGAAGCCCTTCATTTACTGGAGTTATACCTGTTTACAGAGGATGACGCAGTCCAGTCAGAAAGACAGAGCGTGAAGGGCTTGGCTAAGATTGCCAGTAGGAGTCAACAAGTCTAGTGAGTTCAAAAGATTCAGGAGGGAGAAGTCTGTTGAGGAAAGATCTTGGGTGGGAGCAGAAGCTGCTTCTCACTTTGCTGATTTGTTTTTTTCCAACAGTAGATCTTTAAAGATTTACCATTCACTCAAATCCTTATTTGTTCATTCACTTGTTCATATTCCTGAGTGTATTACAGGAGAATGCTAGGACTAGGGACACAGACACAGGCATGAACTTCTAGTGTTTCAGAGGACTGTGAAGTAAAACAGTATCAAATCTTGGTGAGCTAAGAGCTAGAAAGAAGGGACAGATATTATGCAGGAGTAAAGGTGGTCTGTAGAGTTTTAGCAATCCTAGTAAACAACCCCTTCACAAGCCTCTACTGATCACTAAGTTGGCTTGGAAAAGAAGCCCCAGAGTTCTGCATGTTCCTGGAAAGAAATCCCTCCCTTCTCAGCAACAGTCCCTGACTTACTATCGCAGTCTGCATATGAGACTATCAGGACTGACTATAACATGCCCTACATTCTGCACGGCTCCCAAGACCGTCAGATCCTCCCACATGACCCACAGTCCAAGTCCAGCTGGCTCTATGCATCTCCTGTTCTGATCCCATAACATCCCCCTACCTGCTTTCTCTAGAACTCAGAATCCATCATCAACCAAGATCCCATATCACAAACTCTTCAGTTATTCCCTTCAATTTCATGCTTCATATATCCCTTTACAATTTACAGTCCTTCTGTCATCCACACCCGTGTATCACAGAGCTTGAGGGTGGAGGAGGTATCCTTTCTCCTCTTTGGCATTTTTCATCCCTCATTTCTCCTAAAAATACTACCCATTACTCCTTCTTGTTACAGTAATTTACTGATTTCTGCATTACTCCCCTTCATTTCTAGAAGATTTTAGCTCCTGGTTGTAACTCTTTTCAACATGATACCTGCCAAAATTCTGTGATTCCAAATTTCATGTACGTGATCCTTCTAATACCTGGCCTCCTAGTTCCTTGAGCTCCTCTCCTCCAGTGATCTTGTTCTCCAACATATCTCAGGCACCCACCTCCTTTCCCAGATGATACCCCCATGATTCATTGCTCTAAACAATTCTTTCCATGTAGCAGGCAGGCAGCTGCACCCAGCTGGAGGAAACTCACAGCTAAGCTGACTGGTTTTACTTAAAATTCATTACTACTAAGGTTGAGTGGATCCTTAGTGCTACCTGAAAGTTCTATGTTTCCTGAGTCTAAACATCCTCTCTTCTCTTAAAACTTCCAAAATCTCCTCTTCCCTTACCAGCTTAGCTGATAAACTTGCTTCCTGTTTCACTGAGAAAATGGAGGAAATCAGAGGGAAACTTCACAGGTTCCCACCACCATATTTCCCAATCTGCCTATAGCTGAATCCTTCCCAAGGGCATTGTTTTAGCAACTGCTACTTCTCTTCTGCATCATCAATATTTCTTTCTCCACCAAATTATTTCAACCATCAAACATGCCTAAATATATCTCATCTTCAATTAAGAAAAGAGAACTTTTATTAAACTCATGTGACACTTCAAAAACTATTATAATCCTCCCCTCCATTGTCAATAAAAATTCTGAGGCTTCCAGGTGGGTCAGTGGTAAAGAATCCACCTGCTAATGCAGGAGACACAGATTCCATCCCTGATCCAGAAAGACCCCACATGCCATGGAGCAACTAAGCCTGTGCACTACAACTATTGAGCCTGTGCTCTAGAGTCCAGAAGCCACAACTAAGGATGCCTGTGAGCCCTAGAGGCCAAGCTTCGCAACAATAAAAGCCACCACAGTGAGAAGCCTGAGCATTGCAATTAAAGAGTAGCCCCAGCTCCCCTCAACTAGGGAAAAGCCCGAGTGTAGCAATGAGACACAGAACAGCCAAAAATAAACACATGAATAAACACAAAAATAAAATTATTTTTTAAAAATCTGGAAGGAGTTGCCTTTACTCACAGTTCCTGTTTTCTTCCCATTTTCTCTTGAAATCATTACCAATCAGGCTTTTTATCCACTTTTCTTTCAGAGTCATCAGTACTTCTACGTTGCTAAATCCAATGATTGTTGTTTCACTTGGCCTATTAGCATTTGACATGGTCACTTCCTCTCTTTGGAAGTCTTTTCTTCCCTTGGTTTCTAGCACATCACACCCTCGTGGTTCTCTTTCTACTTCCATTAGCCATTCTTGGTCTCCTGGGATGGTTCCTGGCCTTCATTCTGATCTTTAAAAGTTGGAGGACCCTGGAAATTGTCCTAAGATTGTGTTTCTCTATCTAACTCACTTCCCTGATCACATCTTGTCACTTGGCATTAAATATCATGAAAATGCTGATGACTCTCAAAAACATTATCTTCACCCAGGACCTCTCCCCTGAACCCCAGATTTGTATATCCAACACCCTATTTAATAATTCCAATCAGATGAATAGTCGTTATGTTAAATTCAAAATGTTCAAAACCAAACTATGGATTTCCAACCCCCAACGTCTTCATTTTTCCTGAACTTGGTAAATGAAAATTCCTTTCTTCCAATTTTTTAAACTAAAATCCTTGAGCTCATTTTTGACTGCTTTTTTCCAATGATTTTCTGGTAAACATGTAAGAAGTTTTGTAACAGGGTGGGCAGTAGGAGAAGGTCCAACTTTTCCTGTATAAATACTCCCACAGTTATGCATTTCTAGTGGCAAAGATCACATAACTGAACACTAAGTTCAAAGAGATGCATACTCGCTCTCTATCATGTAATATTCCCACCATACAGATAACCAAAGATGTAAATAACTTCAAGAGCTTAGGTAATTGTAAAATGTAGTAAAATAACTAGGAAATGATGAGGCTTTTTTTTTTTTTTTTTAGTATTCATTACCTTTGTTTTAATACAACTTTTAATTAGAAGTTTATATAATTAATTTGTAATACAGTTTGTGTTTAACAACTGGCTTACAAAATTCCTAAAAATTTAGCTATTGGTTCTCATGAGCTCTAATGAGCTGGCTCCAGAATACCACTTACTGTCTGTGTCTCTTTCACTTTTCAATTCATTAGCAAATCATGATGGCTCTATGTTCAAAATAAATATCTAGAAGCTGATCACTTTTCATTGTCTCCATCACTGCCACTCTAACTCAAGCCATCATTCTCTTTGAGCTCCATCAGCTTCCTCACCTCCTCCACTCTCCCCACGCCAGTCTGTTCTCAACACAGGAGCAGGTGTAAATGCTAAGTCAATTCACATTACTCTTTTGCTTAAAACTTTCTAATTGCTTCCTGATTTACACAGAATAGAATCCCAAGTTCAACAAATGGTCCACAAGGCATTACCTGAAAGAATGGGGATAACCCGGAAGAAAGAAGAGAAATGAAAGAGAAGCAGAAGAAGAGAAGGAAGAAGGAAAGAATGAAAAAAGAAAAAGAGAGAAAGAAAATAAATGATAATGGTATGGACAGGTGGTGCTGTGAGAGCAGAGAGGTATAGAGACTGAAGAGCTTAGATAGGGGAGAGGGAAATTTTCCTGGAGGATAGAGCCCTTCAGTGGCCCCTGGGATACACAGTCAATTGAACCCCAATTTTGTATTCTGCTTGTTCAGTCCTTCTGTGTAGTTCCAGGTTTGGGAGAAGCAGAACTGGAGACTGCATTCTTCTTTCTTTATAGAAAATACCATACCAGCCTAGATGGCTAAAGGGATAATCATAAGAAGCAGGAGAGTAATGGTGGCATGCTACGTATCAGGAGCACAGTCCTGTGACATTCTTAGTAACAGTCTGGTCTCGGAAAAAAAAATGGCTAATTGCGAATATTTGATAAGTGCTTAAAAGTTTTCCCCAAAGCTCCAAACCCTAAGGGAAGATAGAGTGTTCCCAGGCCAGACTAAAACCTTTTAACCTTAAGTCCCTCAAACATAAGTATGTTGCCAAGATGCCGAGTGGATATTTAAATCATCCACTTCCTGTTTCAGTGCTATCTCTCTGTTTTGGAGAGGGACCAAAAATGTTTCATTCCTTTTGGCACTGTTTTCTTCATTTAAAAAGGATTTATACTTCAGGGGTTTTGACTCCAGAAGGAAAAAAAAAAAGGGAAAAGAGCACATACTTTGGATGTCAGATTCTGAATGTTTTGACCCTTTCAAACAAGAACCCACTACTCTGTAGCCAGTGGGGTGAGAGAACCAGATCGGGGATAGAACATGTCCACATGGGCTTCTAAAGTGACAAGCAAAGAGGGAAATTGGCCCACCTACAACAACTTGTTTAGGAAACATTAAAAATAGCCCATCCAAGAAGTAGATCTTTTGTAAATAGTTTTGTTTAAATGTAACTTAAGATAATCTAGCTAAGCATTTCCACCACGCCCAAGCTATCAGTCAATTAAACGTCAAATGTGATGGAAACACAGCTATGGGTAGTTTTATGAAATTTTCATTAAAATGAATAGGAGTAAATAGAAGGTTCTGAATGGTGAATCTTAGACAGCCTTCTCTGAAGGTTCTCAACCAGGATGAGGGTTGGTGGGGGAACGGGTGAGGATAATTTCAGAATGTCCTGAGTAGCACAATTCACACTATCAGCCTGGATAGTTTGAAAAAACTCTCCAGCCAATTCTGATTGTACTTGGCAACCCTTCTCCCCAGTTATGAGTCCCCAGGGAGGCAGAATAATACCAGAAGTATCAATCGTGTCAGTGAACATTCCTGTCTTCAATTAACTGAATTCAATTCAGCATTTGTTGATCCTCTACTTTGGACTTGAAGTTGTAATTTACAGTTGAATTGAGGGCAGGATATACAAAGATCAATGAAAATTGTTCCTGCCTAATGGTGGAATGGAGAGAAAAGAATGGTAAACTCTTTTGGTCAGATGTAATACACAGAGGTTTAAGCTGTGGGAAACTTCTCCATCCAGTCTGACTGGGACAAGAAGGGGGTGGTGGTACATGAGCCGAACTATGGATTACTGACTTTCAATTGCAGAGAGCGAATGCAAAAGGACCCGCGGACCAAGAAACATTCTTCTTAGCTGATGGCTTGTGTTGATAGACATGTTTCTGGAAAATTATGTATGTAGCCTGGGTGGTTAGTCATTCCTCCTTGGTCCAGGAGATGCCAAGAGTCTTGCCCACACACACCTAGCAGCCGCACTGTCAGCTGGAAGGGAATGGGAGCTATACTCAGACTGAGAATACAAAGGTTGAGAACAGATGACAACCTGAGCAAACCTCACAGATAAACTCTGGGTTTCATTAAACTGCTACCCAATTAAAAAACTGGCATACACTTGGGTATGGGTAAAGAGACGAACTTCCGCCACCACAAAGAGGAGCATGAATGAAGAAGTCAATGGTTTGGTCCTCTCAATGGCCAGATCATCAGTTGTAGACTGTAACTCTCACTCCATGGAGCCATTGCAGAGGGCACTTTTGACTTATGGTGCTATACAAGAATATATTGATGACTGGAAAAACAACACACAAAAATCCTACCAACAGTGTGTTCATAGTGCATATTCTTATAAATAAATCATGGTAATTATAACCAATCAGAGAAAGGGAGACTAGACCCTCATCAGGCATAATCTGGCAATTCAGAGGTGTGTCAGAAACTGGAAAAATCTAGAAAACACTGCTTAAGACAGCAGAGGATAATTCACTGGATGATTTGCCATCTCCAACCATTTGATTCTCTTCACACAGACAGGATCTGTCTATTCCTTTAAAATGGAGGATTAGGCCAGTTGGGTTAATTAGACAATTGGCAACTAGTCACAATATGTTCACTGTAGTAAGCATTTCTGATTTTTAAGTTTATGCTATTTCTGAGACTAATATTAATCAATTTAAGTACTTTTATTAAAATTCAATATCTGCTAAGTGTTTTGGTGACCTTACTATATCTGTAAGCTATCCAAGAATCCTTTAAAAGTGTATAGTCTTTGGTTTTCTAAACTTTGTCAAATTATGGGGGAAAAAAATCTTTAAACTTGAGGGTGTTCTTGTGGAATTTGGCTCTCATGTCCCATTTCTGTCTGTATAGCTTAATTTTTTTTCTAGCAATGAAAATATGTTCTCATCACCTCTATGATACAAAGCAAGATGTTGGCTCACAGCCTCTTGAAATTGTGAGTAAGCTCCAAGGCATTAATATTTTTGTGGCTCCAAAGCTGATTTGAGGGAATCTTAATCTTATTGTCTTTGTTTTCCAATGTGACTACTATCCTAAACCTTTCTTTTCATGTTGGAAAACAAACAATGACAGACATGACTAAAACTGACAGTCAAAATATAGACAACTGTACCGCATCGAATGTACATTTTGTTCCAGATGAAGTGTTGTTCTCATAGAAAAGACATGAGCTGAAAGTAACATATATCATCTTCATAAAAAAAAAAAATTAAGGTTACAAGAGGAGGGAACTAATATGTATTGAACTTCTACAGGCTCTGTGCTAAGTTATTTATATTATTTCATTTAGTTCTTATAACTTCCAGCCATGCCTTTTTTTTTTTTTTTTTTTACAGATGAGGAAATTAAAATTTGAAGGGGTTTTCAAAATTTTACTTATAGGTCTTATATACTGTACAGACCCTGTGACTTTTGTCCTACACCAGGTTCTTACTTGTCTGTCAATTCTAATCTATCAGCTTCAGCTGCCTAGAATACTGCATTGAAAAGAATTCTGAAGGCATGAGAAAGAATGCTACGTTTAATTAGCAATGTCAGTCAAAGGCTAGTAGCATGATTGGTAGCAAGAATATTATTTGCACCCCCATTATTATACATAAGGGCCTTCCCATGTGGTGCTAGTGGTAAAGAACCTGCCGGCCAATGCAGCAGACATAAGAAACATGGGTTCAAACCCTGGGTGCTGAAGATCCACTGGAGGTGGGTGTGGCGACCCGCTCCAGTATTCTTGCATGGAGAATTCCATGGTCAGAGGAGCCTAGTGCGCTACAATCCAGAGGGTCTCAAAGAGCTGTACATGACTGAAGCGACTTAGTATGGATTCATTATATATAAATCATATTGGTAATTTTAGCTCGAAAGTGGAAAGCTTGGAGGAATATATTATCCTCATGGATTTTAGCCTCATGGATTTACTATCATTTCCTTTGTAAACACAGATTTTTTTATAAGTTAGTCTTTCCCCTAGTTGTACTATTTTCTTACCACCCTAGACTCTTTACCTACTTTTCTTTTCATCCCTCTGGAATGCGTTCCTCATTACTGGTTTTCAAAGAGTTAGTTCAGAGTTATGACCAATGTTACACTGTTGAAATTTTATTTTTAAATACTTCAGTGTATTTAATGTAATTTATACATGTGTGTGAGAGCTGGAGAATAAAAAAGGCTGAGTGCCAAAGAACCGATGCCTTCAAACTGCAGTGCTGGAGAAGACTCTTGAGAGTCCCTTGGACAGCAAGGAGATCAAACCCGTCAATCCTAAAGGAAATCAACCCTGAATATTCATTGGAAGAACTGGAGCTGAAGCTGAAGCTCCAGTACTTTGGCCACCTGATGCGAAGAACTGACTCGTTGGAAAAGACCCTGATGCTGGGAAAGACTGAAGGCAGGAGGAGAAGGGGACAACAGAAGATGAAATGGTTGGATGGCATCATCGACTCAATGGATATGAGTTTGAGCAAACTCTGGGAGATGGTGAAGGACAGAGAAGCCTGGTGTGCTGCAGTCTATGGGGTCTCGAAGAGTCAGACATGACTGAGCAATGAACAACAACAAATGCATGTGTGTGTAAATTAACTCTAACCTGTATGCTAGGAACTTCTGTTAATTAGTATATGAAGGACTCTAGTTAGGAATATACACTCCACAAAGTGTATAAGACTGATGTTTAAAATACCACTGAAAGTGAAAGTGAAAGTCCGACTCTTTGTGACCCCATGGACTATACAGTCCATGGAATTCTCCAGACCAGAATACTGGAGTGGGTAGTCGTTCCCTTCTCCAGGGGCTCTTCCTAACCCAGGGATAGAACCCAGGTCTCCCAAATTGCAGGCAAATTCTTTACCAGCTGAGCCACAAGGGAAGCCCCAAATACCACGATCTAAATACATACCTAAGAAGCCTATAAATTAGCATAAAGGATGCAGAAATAGCTTTTCATTTGGCAAATGAGTGGGGCGGGGGTCAATATATATGATTGATTTGCCTAGAAAGACTTGTTCATGCATCTCATCCTAGTGTGTATTGCGATTAAGAATCTGGCAAGCCCTGCATTGGAGAAGTGCCATAACTCTAGGATCCTATTTGGGCTTCAAATATGCCCATTTAAAAATTTGGACCTGGCTAGAAGGGAAACTGATGCTGTCATCAGAATATTGTAATACTTGCCAGGGAGTAAACCTTTTGTAAAAGGTGTTTTTCAGAGCAACTAAAAGGACAAAGCGAGAGCTTCTCCAAGTCTACAGAACAGATTTTCTAGTTGTTTTTGTGCCTACCGGCTAATGAATATTTGCATGTGTGCAGAACTTAGTTTCTGAGCCTTGTTTCCATTGTAACATACCTGGTTATCTGGCAGGTTATCTGGGAGGAAACAGTGACTTCATCTGATAATTAGAGACTACTGACATTGACCATAAAGAACCAGGCAAATTAGAGTAGGTCTTTTTACAACAACCAGTACTGTGGAAGTCCAGTAGAGACCTCTTCCTCCTTCTCTCCTCTCCCAACCCTCCAGAATTCCAGTTATTCACCTTGATGAAGGAGGAACAGGGGGAGTTTTTGAAGAGCCTCAGCCATGCAACTCTAAGCCACTAGACTATCCTGGGAGTAGAGGTGGGAGCAGAGCTTTGAATCAAATAAGAGATGAGATTGAAATTTTAAAATAAACATTTATCTTTCTCGAGTTTGGATGCTGGGTGGAGATGTATTTAAGGGACTCCTGTACTCTATGATAAAAGGAAGTTTGAAACAGAACAGTTAAAGGTACTAATAAGAAAAAAAAACAAACCCATAAAACCATATTGTCTTTATACACCAAGTGATTTGAGACTTCTTAATAAACCAGTGATTCTATCACAGAAAGAATTTTCTATAGTTGGGTTAATGTCTAAATATGTATGCAATTAGACGTCTCCAGATCTCATATTCTTCATGATTCTCAAGGTGCAAGGTTTATATTTCTCCCATTAGGAGAATCATCTCTGTTTAAGAAGTTGAGCATGGAAAAACATAAATAGGAGTAAGAACTAGCTTTTCCGACCATCATGACTGTTTTTTGAAAAGTGAAAGTGTTAGTTGCTTAGTCATGTTAGTTGCTTTGAAACCCCACGGTCTGTAGCCCGCCAGCTTCCTCTGTCCATGGAATTCCCCAAGCAAGACTACTGGAGTGGGTAGCCATTCCCTTCTCCAGAGCATCTTCCTGACTGGGGCCCATGTTCAGCAAGATCCTAGATGATCTTCTCCATCAAATCAGGGTATTAAAGAAAGAGAAAGAATGGGAATCAGGGAACAGGATTCAAATTTCAACCCACATGCAAAGGAAATTCCTTTCAATCCTAGGAAGGAAATTCCTAAGATGACTGTGAAGTAAAGATTTAGAACAGCTAGCTGTGCAACAAACCTAGAAAAATTCTAAGCAGTTTCCAAAAAGGATACCTTTAAAGAAAAAAAAAAAAGTCAATTTACCTGATGTATTTGACTGTACTGAAAAGAGTTTGATGTTTGCATTAATGATAGAAAGGTAAGCAGGTAAAAGAAACAGAGTAACTATTAAATTATGAGAGTTGGGAGAAGGAAGGTAGTAATATAAGAAATAAAAATTAATAATAGTATTAATATATACTATGTGGTCAGCCAGGAGCAATATTTATACAGTAATAATATTAGAAAACTGGGGAATATGATGTCTATTTCTGACAGTAGTTTCTCTTCTGTCTCATAGATCTGTTTGTTCATTCTTACACCAATATCAAATTGGATTTTGGATTTTGGTAGTCTTATTAGTATTAGAGATTACCTGTTAACTTTCTATTGGAGAAGGCAGTAGCACCCCACTCCAGTACTCTTGCTTGGAAAATCCCATGGACAGAGTGAGCCTGGTAGGCTGCAGTCCATGGGGTGGCTACAAGTCGGACACAACTGAGCAACTTCACTTTCACTTTTTAGTTTCATGCATTGGAGGAGGAAATGGCAACCCACTCTAGTATTCTTGCCTGGAGAATCCCAGGGACTACAGCAGATAAGGATTTTGCATGCTTATACTGCAGGTTAGTTCCATTTTCAAATAATATGTGCAATATGTCTTATATAATATACACACCACATAAGGTCTAACAATTCTGGAAACTCAAGGAAAATAGTGTATATACTGTCTTTTTTTTTTTAGATTAATAATTGGTCCCATTGCTTTAAATTTAGAGACACTTCACTTGAAATGTTTTCTGAAGCTTGAAGAAAAATATATTGAGCAAATTATGTTAGAATGTAGCTAATTTACTATTTAAAATAAAGTCTGAGGGCTTCCCTGGTGGTCCAGTGGTTAAGACTCCATCTTGCAATGCAAGAGATACTAGTTTGATGCTAATTGCCGCAGAGCAACAGCCCAAGAGCCGTAACTCCAGAGCCTGTGTGCTGCAACCACTGAAGCCGGCACCTAGAGGCTGTGCTTGGCAACAAGAGAAGCCACTGCAAGGAGAAGCCTGTGCACCCCAGTGAAGAGCAGACTCTACTTGCTGCAAATAGAGAAAGCCTGGGGTTGCAGTGAAGACCTATCACAGCCAATAAATACATGTCTTTAAAAAAAATTAAGTTCATCCTATGTTTTCAGAATTTTCAAACATCCTATAGATCATGAATCATAACAAACGGGCTTATACATCGAATGATAAAAATCTTTGAGGATATTTAGAATTTGTCTATATGCCATTTATGAAAGAGCCACTTTATTTTTATTTGTTAAATGTTTTTAATTTTTATTTCACATAGAAATACTGATGTGAAAGGTTTAAAATTTATTAAGTAAATAACTATAGAAAGAAAGGCATTGTAGCAATATTAATAGCAGACAAAGTAGAATTTAAGGTGAATTAATGATGAAAGGAATACTCCATCAGAAAGATTTAAAAATCACGAACATACATGTATCAATAACAGAGCCTTAAAACATGTGAACCATAGTAATGACAAATTTTACAAGTAGAAGTAAACAAATTCACAATCACAGCTCTCTTAGTAATTACCAGATTAAAAAACTAAAAAAATTAATAAGTATATAAGATATTTGAAAAATACAGTTAAACTCAATCAAAAAAGCTTTAAGTAAATGAGAAGTGTCAAAATATTCATTTTTGTTTCATTAGATAATCTAACATAAAAGCACCCAGTTTTTTAAAGAATCAAAACATTTGTGTTAATCTAGTGACCAAAGTTAATTAGCCATCAAAATTTTTATTCTCACTGTTTAGAATTTTCAAATCCTCTTTTTCTGTGTAATTGTTAAAGTGCTCTGTGATTTACCAAGTTAATTTTTATTAATAGTCCTGACTTTATGTATCATTTAAGCAGGATATTTGCCTCTTTAGTTTAATTTTTTCATCTTTTCTCATGTTCTATTTTTCTTTTCCCCAGTCCTCTAATCATTTTCATTCTCTTGGCCCTTTACTATCAGATGCTGAAAACTGTCATAAATATTTATGACCTGTTCCTTGTCTTTCCTGATGAAGAAAAACACATATATACCATTTCCATCTATTCACCAGCTATTCCCTCTGGGTGCAAACTGTAATGACTTCGCCTGATCACTGTGATGGCATTTGCTACCAAGTCTTTCATAAATACTAAATGGTGCATTTTTCCACGTTGTGCCCCAAGTAGAGCAGGTTCTCTTTATATATCAGAAGGCCAGTCCAAATGACACATGTTTGCTTTATCAACCTCTGTAAAAGTCTAGAGGTAATTTATATTGATTACATAATAAGAAACTCCATCCCTGGTACAACATGTTCTTTCAGCTGCAGAGCCACACCTGTAGACATGCTAACTCACATCTGGTTCCATAAATCTGTTCTTTCTGATCCTCTGGAGAGAGATTTTTATGTAAACTGTATAGCTACATGTGGAACAGGAAAGACCAAAGCAGATGGCTAAACCCAGGAACCATTTCCACTCCATGGCTTTAGCTTTTACTCTCTTCCTTGACTTTGATGTCTTCCTATCTGAGAGTCAGTTCAATCATTTCCTTTATGGAAGGTGTCTCTTACCAGCTTTATTTATACATAGATAACAAACTCAGTGATGATAATGTTCTTATCAGGAGGTTTTAAGGACAATCTTTGAGTCAAGACCATCACTTTCACTCACTGATTTGTAGATTCCTTCAACTAATTTTTTTGATATGAATATAACAAGAGGATATCTTCCTCATTAATACATATTTTCATTTTTATTGTTTTCATTGCATGTGTTACATCTCCACACAAAATCTACTTTAAAAACAAACCGTTATAAAAAAACAAAAAAGAAAGCCTGGATACCTTGAATGCAACTGATTTCTAGTGACTGTGTGACCTAATTTAGCTTTTTGTTGTTTTTGTTTACTCGCTCGGCTATGTCTGATCTTTGCGACCCCAAGGATTGTAGCCTGCCACGGTTCTCTGTCCATGGGATTTCCCAGGCAAGAATACTGGAGTGGGTTGCCATTTCCTTCTCCAAGGGATCCTCTCAACCCCAGGACTGAATCTGCATCTCCTAGAAGTCTCCTGCATTGCAGGCAGATTCTTTACTGCTAAGCCACCAGGGATGCCCAAATTAGCTGTTATTCTCCCTTTAAGATGATTTGCCAATAAAAGTACAACATTAGAGAGGTAACCCTGATAGAAAGGACAATAACAAGCCTTTTGAGGGGAAGTCATAAAGCCAATGATCCACAGGGCATTAGAGCTAAGAGAGACCACATCTAGTATACCCTCTTCATTACAAAAACTGACAACCAAAAGTTGAGTCACCTGCCTGACATCATCAAGTGGCTCAAAGGCAGAATTAAATGGACTCTTTCCACTATTATCTACTGCTAACTCATATTTCAGAGAAAGTTTGGAAGCTCAGCATAAGGAAGACTTTTACTGAGATAACTTCTATAAGGCAAGTCCCTCCATAATTTATGTTTTAGTAATAGGGTTTTTTTTTTATATAAATTGTGGTGTTTTTAAATTGGCTAAAACCTATAGATTTCAAGGTCTGGGGGATCATGGATCATCTTTCTTGCCTTTGTTAGTGTTGAAGCTCTTACAAATAACTGATAGGATGCAGTTTCAGAGCAGAGTGTCAGGAGTTGAACATCCAGGTAAATAAACCCTGTCACTCTAGTACTTCTGCCTAAAACTGTAAAGTGATAGTGAGAGGTGTTGCTGGATGTTACCATTTGTTTGGGATGACCCATCTCAGTAAAGCAGCAAGAAGGTTCCAGAATCTGGCATCAAGGCAGAGCAGGCTGAGGAATCTGCCATCAGCCTCAAGGGAAACAAACCAGAATCCAGAGGAGTATTTGTGTATTTCAGGTGGAAAGTCCTCAGGGGATTACACAATCTTCATACATGCAATAATATTCCATCCATATCTCTAATGATGTACATATAAAACTTTTACTATGTAAAGCACAATTCTGTTTTAAGGGGCTTAAAAATTAAGCCAAGAATACTAGGCAAAATCTAAGGTGATCCAAATAAAGTATGAAAGTGAAAGTGTCGGTTGCTTAGTCATGTCCGACTCTTTGCAACCCCATGGACTATGTAGCCTACCAGGCTCCTCTGTCCATGGGATTCTCCAGGCAAGAATGACTGGAATGGGTAGCCATTCCCTTCTCCAGGGGATTTTCCTGACCCAGGGATCAAACCTGGGTCTCCGGCGTTTCAGGCAGATTCTTTACCATCTGAGCCATTATGGAGTTTTGTTAATAATGATGTTACAGATAATGTTTCATTTGCTGTGACACATGTGCACAGCAATGTTAACAACAGAGGATATCGGGTGTGGGTATATGAGAACTCTGTAATGTCCTTGCAACTCTTCTATAAATCTACAAATTATTATTATAAAATAAAATTTTAGTTTAAAAATAATAAACAGCATGACCCACCCATAGGACTGCTTGTGCAAGCTTGGCCCGAGCACTCTTGCTTGGATCAAACTCGCTTTTCTTCTACTCTTCTCCTTAGGTTCCTAGAGCATTTTTAAACTTTAACATATTTGGCTATAGATACTATAATCACAGACATTACAAAGCACAGCACTTTCATATATGTGATCTCATGTGTTAGAAATTTAAATGCTGATGAAGACAATTTTAACGAATCGGAGGGTGACAAGATTCTAAGATCTGCAACTGTTCGCTTTGTGGTTTGGTTTCAGAAAAGCTTGTAAAAAATCTTTTCTGACTACAGTAGAGAAAGAGCTCAGATTGGATGGTAGTTTGTCTTAACCACCCTTTTTCAGCACCTTGGTGTTTCAGATTGTCTCCAAATAAGATGCTGGTCAATACTGCTTTTTAGGGCAAGGATATAAAGGAATGTGCTTGTCCAAGAAGCCTTAAAAAGGAAAAAAAAAGGCGGGGGTGGTGGGGGGTGGGTGGAGGGAAGAGAAGGAAAGGCTGAACCAGGGGTGGGGCAACTTACTTCCAGAAAGAGAAAGCAGAAGCTGTCAGGCACAGCATAATTTTTGGAAACTTCAAATGCTGAACTTAGAATCTAGAGAGTTTTCTTTAAGAATGTATTCAATATGACTTATATCTTTCCAGAAAACCAACTAGAAAAAGTCTTCATATTTCAAAAAAGAAAACTATGTCCTAAAGATACTTTACTACATAAAGTGCCTTTATGTTTCAGATCTCACTGCTCCCTACCTGGGTTTACAGAGAAGGAAAAAGACTATTGTGAGTTTTATAATCAGGAAGCCTGAGGCATAGAAGTCTGTTCAAAGCCACACAGGTTATCAGCTGTAGACATGAAGCAGGCACCAGGGCCACTTTTTGGTGAGACCACCCACTTGGAATCTGAGGTACCCACAAACCATAAGAACCAAGATAGCAAAAACTTAAACTCATTGCACATGCTCTCAGGAAAAAGAATTAGCAAACTATTCCCAATGGTAAGACTGTTTTAACAGCGTAACTAAAAGCAGAAATATGGAAAGCTATGACATATAAAAAATTCTCAAACCTCTATACTTTTCATTTCCTATTTATTCAAGCACAGGTGGGTCAGCAGTTCCAGGCTGGCTGATATAATCTCTGTATCCAATCTTAGGGGCACTAGAGAGCTCCTTGGCTAGATATTTCCATTCCGTCATTGCCATAACTGTATATTATACTTACCCTGCAGAGTGTTTGAAAATTGAGTTTTAATTTTATTATCATCAATATTTTAAAGAAGATATATCTAAGCAAGAGAGACATAAGGACTTCATGGCTAAAGCATATGGCTGCTGCTGCTGCTGCTAAGTCACTTCAGTCGTGTTCGACTCTGTGCGACCCCATAGATGGCAGCCCACCAGGCTCCACCGTCCCTGGGATTCTCCAGGCAAGAACACTGGAGTGGGTTGCCATTTCCTTCTCCAATGCATGAAAGTGAAAAGTGAAAGGGAAGTCACTCAGTCATGTCCGACTACTACCCAACAGCTATAGAACATTTTCAACCAAATAAATCTCAATGGGAGAAGAAACAACAACAACAACAAAAATAGAAGAAGATCATCGAGGGGCAAGTGCTGTGGCATCAGTATCATGCCTGCACTACCTGGAGAAAAAGCCATAGAATTGAGGGACTTCCCTGGAGGTCCAGTGGCTAAGAATCTGTGCTTCCAATGCAGGGGGCCTGGGGTTCCATCTCTGGGCAGCTAAGACACGGAGCAGCCAAATAAATAAGTAAATAAATAATAGAGGGAAAAAAAGCCACAGAATTGAGTGCTGAACGTGATCCACCAGGAAGAGTCCACAACATGCCTAGCTGCTCTAGTCATATTCATCAAAAGTCAGAAATGACTTAAGTTTTTCACCAGGCAAACTGGGGTATAATCATTCAATGGACTGTCAGCAAAGCAATGGAAAGGGTGAAGGATACCACAGACAGGGTCAGGGGTGAGCAACTGGCCGACTTGGTGACAGGGTAACTTTCACAAGCCACATAGGATGCCCCTTCATGAAGTCTAGGAACAAATGGATGGAAGGGACAGAGGCCAGAACAGTGGTTCCCTGGGCCCAGGTACAGCAATGGGGAGAGGGGCTGGAGGAGAATGGATGGAATTCATCTCCATCTTGATCTGGAGGATAGTTATACCGGTGTATACATATGTAGAAATTCTTCCAGCTGTACCTTTAAGATTAGTGCACTTCACTGTATGTATATTACAACTCTGTGTACATTCCACCTCAAAAAAAGTGAAGGATGTCACACTTCAGCCTTGAGTCAGTCTTTCCCATAGGCTCCAAAATCAGACCAGAAGGTTTTAGTGAAAATTCTCTCTACTTTTGTTATAATCAAATCTCATTTTCTAATAAATTATTCCCTATCACCTTCAAAAGAAAAAGGAGGGGGGAAGATGAAAGGGAAGGAGGTCCAGTAGTGGGAGGAGAAAAGAAGGATGGAGGGAAGAAGGGAGTAAACATTAACAAAACCCTTATTTCCTTCCAAAACGTACCTTCTTTCAGTTTCCTTTATTTATTAATTTTTTGAGTACTTTAAAAAGGAGGGAAAATTATGATCCAGATTCTAAAATAACTAAATAAATAAAGGACAAAAGCAGCTTTTTCTGGCTGACACAGTGCTACATGCATGTGTGCTCAATCACGTCAGTTGTGTCTGACTCTTCAGTCGTGTCTGACTCTTTGCCACCCCATGGACTGTAGCCCACCAGACTCCTCTGTCCATGGGATTCTCCAGGCAAGAAAACGAGTGGGTTGCCATCCCCTTCTCCAGGGGGATCTTCCTGACCTAGGGATTGAAACCCCATGTCCTGTCTCCTTCATTGCAGGCAGAATCTTTACTGCTGAGCTACCAGGGAAGCCCAACACAGTGCTGTATTGTCGAATATTTCAGAATTGAGGGCGTGGTTTCCAGTAATTCACAAGAGGAAGCTATTTTGCCTTTCTCATTTTAGAGTTGAGAAGGCACATCCTTGTATGACCTTGAATGATAACTGATGTGATTTTTCAGAATGAACCATAAGTTGCAGATGACTGAATCATAAAAAGAACTGCATTTGAAAGAGATCTAAGTCAATGTTTGTTCTTAATCTTTCACCTCAAAGTTTATTTCTACATATGTTAAGCCTATGGCTTCTCTTGTAGCTCAGAGGTTAAAGCGTCTGCCTGCAATGTGGGAGACCTGGGTTTGATCCCTGGGTTGGGAAGATCCTGTGGAGAAGGAAATGGCAACCCACTCCAGTATTCTTGCCTGGAGAATCCCATGGATGGAGGAGCCTGGTGGGCTACAGTCCACGGAGTTGCAAAGAGTCGGACACGACTGAGCGACTTCACTTTCACTTTCACTTTAAGCCTATAGCAGCCATTACTAGATTTTTAGTATATATTACTTTAGTGGCTAAAATACTCCAGTTTACTGAAGTCACAACACAGTCAGCTTTGATTATCTTTTTCAGGCCATATATTTTCAACTCTAAGTGTATACATGTACACATACTGAAAATATGCCCTGTAAGATCCCAGATGCATACAGAGAATGCATCCATGTGATAGTTCTAGGTATGGCTGCTTATGTAGGATAGAGATTGTTCTAGTCTCTGAGCAGAGGTGCTGAATTGGTGACAGTCCTATAAAGCACTCACTTGAGACCCATTTGATGGTGGTGGTGGTTGTGTGTGTTCAACAAACATGCATGTGTGTCCTGCATGTATTATGGCAAACAGATGTGGCCTCTTTGAGATGCAGTCAAGATTGTAGCAAAACAAAGGGAAGAAGAGGAACTCAAGTGGTGACGTAAGATCTGGAATAGAGAAGAGGAAAGAAAAGTGAGGAGGGGATAAGGGAAAATAGAAACTCACAATGACAAAAATACAAAAAGGTTTCTGGAGTGGAAATAAAAAGAAGAATCAGAACATAAATGGTGTTTTTTTTTAAGATCCAGAAATAGAGGGAGCCGTTGCTAAGTGAAGTAGGCTCTATGGAAGGCAGCAAACAATCATGGATGGATAACGGGTCCACCCCAAATTACCCAGGGCTGTCTCTGTTTAGAACTGTTATTTTAGGAAAATTATTAATAGCTCTTCCTTTCCCTCCTGGTTTAGATAATAAATGATAGAGTTACCATCTGTATAGACCACCTCTGGCCAAAGACAGAAAGTAGCCATAAGCAGGACTCAACCTGGGCAACGACATCAAGAAGAGCTTTAAGGAAGGGGTAAAAGGAAACAATAGCTAAAGAAAGAGGGGAAAAAAGGAGACCAGGTATAATGTGCAGACAGTTTGTAACCAATTATGCCAAACACAGATAAAGTTAGAAAGGCCTTGTAGAGGAAACAGTGTATGAAAACTTAAAGATGGATGGGGAAGAGATAGAAGAAACCAAAGACAAGAGACGTGATTCAGAGCACAGATATGTTTGGGCTCCTATATTTCCCCCTGTATTGGGGGATTTGTGGTTATGAGCGGCATGTATAAAAATGACTTAAAACAGCCACCCTGGCTTTCCACCCTGTGTAGGCACACATGAAGTCCCATCTGCTGCTGCTGCTCCAAAGCTGCTCACCTCCTCCTTACTCTCTGCCTCTCAGCCTTGCAGGCTGCCACGAGCAAGCCTTCCCACCGAGCCCCCGCCCCCACCTCTGATGGCCGCATACCAGACTGTCTGCCACTGTGGTTTCACAGGCTTCCACAGATAGGCCACAGTATGTGAAGCTGCCCTTCGCTGCGTCATTTCAGAGACCTCTTTTGACTTTTTCCTGGATCGGAATTTTGTGTTGCAAAAAGCAGAAAGTAAATGTCAAGGGCAAGTTCAAAAGGCCAAGTGATTTCTAGCTAAGCCTTGCTTACACCCAGAGGGAAGATGGAATACCACCAGCAAGAGGGTCTTTGGTATTTAGAGTTTCAAAAAGTATGTCTCATAGATTTCTACCATTATTTTGAATTGGGGCATATTATGGGTTGAAGTGTGTCTCCCTCAAAATTCTTATGTTGATGTCCTAACCCCCAGTACCTCAGAATGTGACCTTTTTTGAAAATAGGATCTTCTCAGAGGCAATCAACTTACAATGAGGTCATTAGGATGAGCCCTAATCCAACACTACTGGTAACTTTAGAAGAAGAAATTTGCATACAGAGAGGATGCTATGTTTTCATGAAGAAGGCCATCTAAAAACCAAGGGGAGATTCCTGAAGCAGATCCTGCTCTCACAGTCCTCACAAGGAACCAGCTCCTCTGACACCTTGATGTTGGACTTCCAGCCTCCAGAACAATAGGTTTCTGTTATTTAAGCCATCTAGATTGTGTTACTTTATTATAGCAGTCCTAGGAGACTGATATCCTAGAGATGCAGTCTGGTGGAAGATGAGAGTTAGGAGAAGCTCGCCAGACTAATTACAGTTTTTTTTCATTTCCCTAAGAAGACTAAGGAATGCTTCTTTGAGTTGTCTGAAAGAGTCCCTATGGCAAGTGGGACTGGATGATCCTGAGGAAATAATTTTGATAGTTCATGCCTCAGTTTCTCCCTCCATGGAGTTGATCATAGGGCCTATCGTCTGAAATTCACACTATGACTGAGTGGCAAGGTGAAGGGTGATCACAGAAACATTCTGAGTTGGGGGCAGGAAGACCAAACTTCAAATGTGGAGCCTTATTAATAAATACACTAAGAACAGCTGTCATGGAAAGTAGGCCCCCGGTTCTTTAGCTGATCACCAAAGTGGAGGACTTCCCACGTGATCCTCACAGAATCAGCTGTCTCCACCTTTTGAGTACCTAAATTTGACACAATTAAAACCCAAAACAGCTTGATATATTTGGACAAAGAGTTTTCTTTCAGTACAGACTATCTCCTCTTGTGTTAGAGAAAAGGCTTGTTAACCTGCTTGTTAAACTATCTCTGCTACCAGAAAAAGAAAACACAAAAATATTTCTGCACATGACTTTTTTTTTTAAGCTGTTATAGGCCTAGATCTCATCCTATTGAACACTCACTTGAATAACCTCTTGAGTCACTAGTGAAAGCAGTGGTGTTTAGCCCTGCTTCCTTATATGGCAGGGAAAGACAATGTGCTTGTCTATTTGAACTGCAGTGTGGCTCTCTGACAAATTATAATGACTGGTTATGGAAACCTCCTGCTCTGGTTTCCATCGCTCTTCCCGGGAAAGACATAGAACAGACAGCTGTAGGGAAGTGGAAAAGGTTGGAGTCAGGGAATTTCATCGAATCTAGCTTAGCTATTTGCCAGTTGTGTGACTTTGGGCAACTGATTTACTTTTGAGAGTCTTGAGAGACCCTTGTACTGCAAGGAGATCAAACCAGCCCATCCTAAAGGAAATCAGTCCTGAATAGCCATTGGAAGGACTGATACTGAAGCTGAAACTCTAGTACTTTGGCCACCTGATGCAAAAAACGTACTCACTGGAAAAGACCCTGATGCTGGGAAAGATTGAGGGCAGGAAGAGAAGGGGACGACAGAGGATAAGATGGTTGGATGGCATCACCAACTTGATGGACATAAGTGTGGGTGAGCTCCGGGAGTTGATGATAGACAGGGAAGCCTGGTGTGCTGCAGTCCATGGGGGTCACAAAGAGTCAGACACAACTGAGCAACTAAACTGAATTTGCTTTACTGACCTGAGATAGTTATCTTCTACTAGAACAGTGCCTGCCATGTAACAAGTATGCCAACAAGGTAGTTTACTGAGTTGGCTTACCTTCACAACCATCTCTAACTTAAAGGCTCAGGAGAGCTATCAGTCACTTTATTTGTTTGCTCCATCTTCCAAGGTCAGTGCTTTGCTCCCTGGATAAGTCTCAATCTTCCTCCTTCTCCCATTCTCCCTCTTTCCTCTCTACCTCTCTCACTCTAGGTCTAAAACACAAAAATCCTATGAAACAACCCAGTCTCAGGAATAATAAAACTCTTTAGCCATACTAGATAAAAGATGATTTAGAATGTTCAAGGCAGCACAGACCCAACGATAAGTGTAGGAGAGAAAATCCTGTGGTTGAAAGGGATGGTGGGGGTTGTCTGCCTCTGCAGAGTAGGGCTGTCTGAGCTCCAGAGACAGATAGATCTAGTTAGAAAGTGGTTGCTGTTGCTGCTGCTGCTGCTGCTGCTAAGTCACGGCAGTTGTGTCCGACTCTGTGCGACCCCATAGACGGCAGCCCACCAGGCTCCACCGTCCCTGGGATTCTCCAGGCAAGAACACTGGAGTGGGTTGCCATTTCCTCCTCCAATGCATGAGAGTGAAAAGTGTAAGTGAAGTCGCTCAGTCGTGTCCGACTCTTAGTGACCCCATGGACTGTAGCCTACCAGGCTCCTCCATCCATGGGATTTTCCAGGCAAGAGTACTGGAGTGGGGTGCCATTGCCTTCTCCAAGAAAGTGCTTACGCTGATCGAAACAGGGTTTCCTGGAACTGTATCTATTGGTCCTAGTTTTACTTCCCGGAGGACTGGACATGAAAGAATTTGGCTCCTTTTGCTCTGTCTACAGGATAGCAGTGGAGTAGGGAACTTGGGAGAATGGGTAGCTAAGGGCACTGGCACTTTTAAAAGGAGTCCCATGCCTACAGATAAGCTCCATAGGAAGCCATGGCTAGTAGCTGATGATTTTTAACTTAGTGCTTGTCATGTGCAAAGCAGTTCAACTCTATTATTTCTAGTCCTTATAACAATGACAAAAAGGAAAAAATGACCCCCTTGTTAAGGTAAAGAAATGGGCCAGATAATGGTAAGTTTAAGATTCCAGCTCAAGTCTTCCTGATTTTAAAGTGTGTTCTCAGATAGGCCACATCCCCAGAAACATACACAAGCTCAAATGGAGTAATTAGGCAGCACAGTGTGGTGGTTGAGAATGTGGACTATGGAGCCAGTTTATCCAGGTTTGAATCCTGATTCTGCCACTTAGTATCTGTGTGACATTAGATGTGTTACTTAACCTAACTGTGTGACTCAGTTTCCTCATCTGTCAATCTGATTGTTAAGAAGATTATTTATTTAATTAGCTACTTGGTCTGTGTCAGGGGCTGTTGTAAGCACTCAGGACTGATACAATTAGAGAGCAATCAATGAATTCAAACATGAATATTGGTTTCCGCTTTCTTATCAAGAAGAAATTATGGACATTTATTCCTTTAATTATTTAACTCACATATTAAGCACCTACTTTATGTGGGGCAAGGCACTTTTTTAGGCTCAAGTCAGAGCACTTGAAAAATCCAGACAAGGTCTCTGAGTTCATAGTGCTTTGTTTTAGGAGCATGGGAAACAATAAACAAGTAAACAAATAAACAGGCAGTCATAAGCATACATTATGAATATGCCTGTACCTAAGCATCAGGGGTATCCTGATTGGCTCTTCAATTAATTTTACTGACTTGATATTTTAGGGTCAGTGGTGTGCTAATAAACGTTCAATAACAATCCCTGGGGGTTGGCAGGGGCGGGGAGTCTGATTTGTGTTATTTCCTAATTTCCAGGGTGTAAATACTTCCATCATTGTTGACCTCAAGCTTCCAACATGTCATCAGTGAATGAAAAATTGGGAGGAGAAGTTCTCTTGCACAGTATTTGGTGGTATTTCCATTATGTGGATAAAATAGATGTAACTAACCTCGACAGCATAGTTAATAGTAAAATGTAAAATAATTAGGAAGAGATCAGTTTTGAGTATTTTTTTAACCTTGTTTTTTGCTATAATTTAACTGAAAGTCTATGTAATTTAGTTTTTGATAATGACTGTATATTGACTAGTTCTCAAAATCTTGAAAATTTAGCAATTGGCTTTTGGGAGCTAGTATGAGCTGGCTGCACACACTACTGGGTAAGGAGACATTTCAGAGGAAAAGAAGACTGAGTCACAGTTGTGTCATCACACAGACATAGGTCCTAATCTGATTCCTTTTTAGTTGCTTTTTTCCAGCAAGCTCTGCTTTCATGCACGCTGTGGAAGCACTGCTCTGTAAACTAAATACCATCGGCACAAATATAGCAACCATTCCGGCATTCGTACTGGACCAGGTTGTTCATACGGATATGGTTTTAACTCTACCAGCCTTAGTGAATATAATTTATGCCCTTGGTGCTCTGAATATAGCAGGTTCTTCTGTGCAATGCGGAGGTACCTCCTGACTGTTGTGTAAAGGAAAACCCTAGGGATGGATTTTCTGTCCTCCAAAAGCAAATTACTCCCCCTGTCCATGAACCTGAGGTCTCTTGTCTCTTAGGGCTAACAGACTTCTGAAGGGGTCACCCAGGGAAGCATCCGAGGCCTCAGACTAAGAGGAGATAGACGGTGAGAGTGGAGGCTTTGTACATTCCTTACCACAAAGTGGAAAATGGAGAAAAACATTTTCTGTTTTTCTTGGTAAGCTAAATATCTAAAATAACCAATCTTCAAAACATCCTAAGGACAGAAACACTTAAAGAGACAATTTTTCTTCAATTCACCCTTCCCCTGAAGCCTAAATTTCACTTAGTAATGGTGGCTGGAACAGGAAGTGGAAATACCATGAGAAATTTTATTCTTGCCACATTTTCAGTGCTTTACAAAAGCAAACACTGGAAATCTCATCAGAGAGCTTGACCTTACAGGGTTGATAACTTTGCGGCCAAACCAAAAGAGTATTGGAAGCTGGAGGAATTTTCAGATAAATATTCTAGTGCTTCTGGAGAGACTCTTTAGCAATACTGATTATTTGGAATAGACAGCTGTAACTTTTGGAAAGAAATTATCTGAAACTAAACAACAAGGCTTCTGAGGAGTAAGTGATTCCATGGATCTACTATAAGTTATTTTAAGCACAGATGTACAGAACTGTTTCTGAGTCGGGGTGTTTTAGCAGAATCACAGGGAGTTTTCATAAACTGGACCCTATTCTAATCCTACTGTATCAAAATCTCTGTAGATGGGTCTCAGGGATGTTTTCAGAAAACCCTACAGTTGACTCTGATTAAGATCTCCTGGATTATAGGCAGATTGGGCTGCAGTGTACAATCCAAATCCATAAACTGTTAAAATGGGAGGGACATTTTCTTATGCTACCAGGAGAAGCAATCTGGTGTACTTGAAGATTAACAGCGTGGGACTCAGGACATGTGTGTTCTGGAACCACCTTTGCCACTAATTAACTGGGTGACCTTGGTCGAGTCACTTGGTCTGTTCTTTCATTCAGCAGATATTTACTGGACTTCTGTGGTGTGCCAGGCATTAGGTATATAATGGAAAAAAAAAAAAAAAGATGTTTCCTGCCATTATGAATCTTACTGACAAGAATCAAAGAAACCTACTAATATGTGTGTAATTTTACTTGGTGTGGCTAAGCTTTAATTTCTCATCTGGAAAATGAAGAGTAGATTACTGGTTCATTTTTTTTTTTTAAAGAATTTCTTCTTAAGACCCCAAATTTCTCGCCCCAACCTTTCCACACACAATATAATTACATGTTTTAGGTCCACTGATTGAGAAAACACAATACCAAAAGCTACTATGAATTCAATAACTGTTTACAATAAATTAACATTTTTGTCTTCATGATACACCTACATAATTAGAAAAATAGTAGCACATATTGTTTACTCAGCTTGTCAACATCGTTTGCTGCATGTATGGACTTATTTACCTCTTGCAGTAACTCAGTGGCATCCCAGGGGTCCCAGGTACAGAGGTTAGGAAAGTACAGACTACGTTAACCTCATGAAATACGTGGTGCTTGAGTAGCAATGGCTCTTTTCTTATACAGCAGACATCACTATCAATGACAGCATTTAATTGCCCAAAGGAAGTTTAGCCTCAGCCTCAGAATCCTTCTCCACAGAGTATGCCAGATGGTCACTACCAACTGTTTAAAGTTGGCAAACAGATGAAAAATTATTATCATTCCCTGGGCTAAATGACTCCTAAGGCCTTGCCCAGCTTTTAAAAATCCATGAATTGTTTCTATTTAGTTCTGCTGTCTTGAGGGGCTTCCCATGTAGCGCTAGTGGTAAAGAACCCACCTGCCAATGCAGGAGACATAAGAGACCTGGATTCAATCCCTGGGTTGGGAAGATCCCCTTGAGGAGGGCATGGCAACCCACTCCAGTATTCTTGCCTGGAGAATCCCATGGACAGAGGAGCCTGGCGAGCTACGGTCCATGGGGTTGCAAAGAGTTGGGCATGACTGAACTTAGCATGCACTGTTGTCTTGCAAACATCATCAGGAACTGAAACGTTTACTAAGAGTTTATTAGCTTTTATGCATTTAACTTACTAAGTACTGTGATTTACACTGAGATGTATTGATATGTGTGTGTGAAAGTTGCTCAGTCTGGTCTGACTCTTTGCGACCCCATGGACTATATAGCCCATGCGATTCTCCAGGCCAGAATACTGGAGTGAGTAACCTTTCCCTTTTCCAGGGGATCTTCCCAACCCAGGGATCGAACCCAGGTTTCCCACATTGCAGGAGGATTCTTTACCAGCTGAGCCACAAGGGAAGCCCAAGAATAATGGAGTGGGTAGCCTATCCTTTCTCCAGCAGATCTTCCCAACCCAGGAATTGAACCGGGATCTCTTGCATTGCTGGCGGATTCTTTACCAACTGAGACAGGAAGGCCTAAGAGATGTATTGATAGTTATTTTTATTTATTAACATTACTAAGTCATTGCATATTTAATTTTAAAGATTGCCTTATTTTGTGGGGAGCCATATCACACAAATGACTTATATGAAAATACTCATGTTTTCTTTGGAATCTTTCTAAAATGGATAATTCTTGTCTTTTCAGTTATCAATGGTACAAGCTTCCAGGCCAATTCCTTTAAGACTGGTTCATCAGACCATGCTGAAGTGATCATTAGGAACTGTATGACTCTGACGGTGGGTGTTTGATTCTCTATAAATTCTGTCACATAAAAATTCAAATGATATTCATTGACAGCTGTTGGACATGTCAGCTAATTTGCTTTCCATGCCTAACTTTCTCTTCTAACTAAAAAATTGCCCACTGGGCTGTATTTTTCCCCAGGGGTGACGACTGCAGCCAGACACACTGGTAATTCATCCATAGGCATGCAAGTAACCCTTGATTTTCCTAAGGGATTTGCCAAAAACAATAGTTATTAGCTGAACCAATCACATTTTTTTTCCCTCAGAATTTAACCAGGAAGCGCAGAAAAAATTTCCCAGTCTGCAGGTCAACAAAAAGCAGCAGCCATATGTACTGCAGCTGAGTTACGTTAATGGTACCACATGGACCTCTGCTGGGTTTCTTTGACCCACCTTGATTGCAGCCCCATTCTCCTTGGACTCTGGTCCTATCTTGGCTTCTATCCTTGGGTTTCCTTGAAATTCCATCCGTTTATTATTCCACATGTATCTTATCATTCTGTCCCTTTACTCAAGCTACTGAAGCTTATTAACATAAGGGTCTATTTGTTCCAAGCAGTGTGCCAAGAGTTCTCACATATGTTACTGTACCTGTCTGTACACTGCCTTGCTAAGCAAGCTCTTGGTTTTTAACTTCTGTCTGACTTCTGATTTTTGCTGTTTTTCTTTTACTTATCTGGCTGTAATTCACATGTTAGCCCATCGGTATATTTTATGTCTATGTGGCTTAGACCCTTCTGACTCCAGTGGAATGAAGGTCCTTGGTACTTCTGGCCCTAGGCTCTCTGGTGGGGGTGGGGGGCTCACCCTGGTCCTGCCCCTCTTTAGCACACAGTGAAATCTGCCCAGTTCCCCAGCTTGAGCCAAGAGGGGATGTAGCATGTGAGGGTAAAAGAAACTAATTACCTATTCCTACTTAATATATCCCCCTCCTAGTGAGATGACTTCCTTACAGTTTTGTGCTTTCATCTACATGTTTTCAAAACCATGTTAGAAGCCTCAGGAAATTATTAAAAAGTAATTTATCTTCAAGTTAGCCATCAGTGGTACACATACATTTTTTAAAAGAAAGGTCATGTTCTAAAATGAGCGCTTAGTAAGAATACCCAATTCACCTAAAATATTCCCCCAAATATTCATTTTCTTTCAACCATTCTTATCAATCCTTTTACTAAGCTCTCAGCATACACTTAAGAGCTTAACAGCAGCCTTTCCTGAATTCTTCAGCCCCTCAGTTCTCCACAGAAAACTGCTTCTCTAGAGATGATGTTTTCTTTGAAATGGAGGCCATATGAGGTAATCTCCTGCTATATATGTGTATATTTACACCATCCTGTCTTCCTCCCAAAGAATCTGGGAAACAGGGAAGGACACCTCCTCACACGTTCTGCTCCCATTCACTCTTGTCTCCAGGGAGAACCAACACTTCATCCCACTCCCCACCCCAACCTCTACTGGCTCAAGGGTTTCTCACAAGTCAGTCAGAAAAGAGGGTTCTCAGTGGACCTTGAGGGATTAGAGTTTTTATCAGTTTCTCAAAGTCTTCCATGAGAAAACAACGACAGCAGCACAAGGAAGGACAGCTGACAGAGCAGCCCTCGCAGCTCTTCCTCACAGCC
>NW_011495080.1:2785584-2825390 GCF_000754665.1 Bison bison bison
GCCACCCCATGAGCCCTGCCTTTTCCCCTCTGCTCACAACACTCATCCACCAGCAGCCAGCCTGAGAGCTGAAGAGTGGCTCTTTACCACAGAAACTGCTCTGCATCTGCTCTCAGCCTTCTCCCTTGACCTAAAAATGTGATGAGGCTTTCCCTATCTCGAGTATATCTAGGCTTGATCCTTCTGCTATTGTCTGGGCCTCACCCTACAGCCCAGCAGCCACTGTAAATTGTCTTTGTTGGATCAGGAAAGCCCCGTTGTTTGGCCTGGGGATGGAAGAACTAGAGAAATTGGTAGAGGCGGAGGCCTGGGGTAGGAAGTAAGGGATGCCACGCAGGGTCTGTCACAGGGGACCCAGCTGGGGGTGCTGAAGACTGAAGTGAGCAGAGATGAGAGGCCAGATGCATGGCTCTCTCTGGTCTCAATACCAACAGGAACCACAGCCAGGCACTCTCGATTACCTCAGCCTCCTCACAGACCCAGGCCTGACATGCTGGGATTCGTTCCACACTTTTGGCTGAGGGCAGAGAAACTGCCTCATTTACCGAGGCCTTTCTGTTGTCAGCACCTTGTCACTAGTCTTCTATTCACCAGGATCTTCAGATTTCCTGGTTCCTGGATATGGCCTCACACCATTGATGACCCAGCTTATTTGATTCCTGAAACTTTTGTTGTCCTGGTCTCTGATTATGAAAGCCAAAGTTTAGTCAACACTGGGGTGGACCAGTATTCCCTAAACTCTGGGTTCTGGGTTTTAGAAAGAACCAGGAGCTAGCAGGTATCACTCAAAGGTCTTCAAATATGAGGAAGAATGGAGCAGATAATTAGGAGAAATAGATAAGAAGGGGAGATGCCAGCCAAAATGAGCATAATGTCCAAAGGACTCAAATTGAAGGCAGTGGAACGTACAGCCTGTAGAGAAGAAGGGGAAACAGCTTCATCTCATTCACACATCTTAACCACTGTGGGAGGTAGGAGAAGCATTAGAAGGCCCATTGCACAGATGAGGTTAAAGATTGATGACTTCCCTCAAAGTTCTGGGCTTTTTAAATAGGAAAACCAGTACTCAGACTGACTCTCAGGAGTGAAGCCAGAGCTACAAGTATCTCTTTAAATTAACCAACTACTCCAAATGCCAATGATATTGGGCATTTCTCCAATATCAAACTTGAATTAACTTGATGGATAAAGGCCTTTCAGTAAGGAGAAAATGTTTCTATTTTTGGGCCCTGGGAGAATTTACCCAGAAAATTCTTTTTTAAAGTCTGAAAATTCCTTGGCAGCATCTTTCTAACCTCCTCCTTAGTCCTACCATGCTATTTGCATACCACCCCGTCAGCATTTTCTCTGGTCCCTCACCATGGCCTCACCCTACCACATTTCCGAGACACGTGACAGGCTGCAGGCAGATGGGGAACCTGCCAGTCCCTCCTCATGCCCATGTACAGGTCATTTTTTTGTCTTGCTAAAGAATGACTAACCAGTAACCATCCTACCATGAAAATGACAAATGTTGATAACTACGTGTGTTCTTAAGAAAAGGTCTACTAAGGTACATTTTGAGGGCTTCTCCAGGGGGCTCAGTGGTAAAGAATCCCTCCTGCCAATGCAGGAGCCTCAGGGGACCTGGGTTCGATCCCTGGGTTGGGAAGATCCATTGGAGAAGGAAATGGCAACCCACTCCAGTACTCTTTTCTGGGAAATCCCATGGACAGAGGAGCCTGGTGGGCTACAGTCCATGGGGTCGCAGAGTAGGACATGACTGAGTGAGAATGTACATGGGTACATTGTACTCATCAGAACAGAAAATATGGCCAGGTACAGAACCACTCTATACCATCTGCCCCAGAGCAGAGCCTCAGGCCAGTCACAAGAGCCAATTAGAACTGCTAATGGCCTCACTGTCAGGGAATACTTATATGCATCTCATTCAAATCCTTTAAACTTCAGTTTGAATCTTTTCTTCAATGTAAGAAGTGTGAGTTTATTTAAAGCAGTCTTTTGATCTGAATTATTTAAATTGTACATTCTGCTGGTTTTGAATAATGAAAACAACCCAGCATGTTACATATGGATCAATTTATTGTCTGTTCCTCCTGTGTGCTGAGATCACTTTTCACTAGTGTCTTTTTAGTCCACATTTTTGCTGTTGTATTTCTTTTTATTAAATGATTTTAATCAAACAAAAATTTTTGCGCTGTGGTTTCATTGTGCTCCTTTGCTTTACTATTTGGGGAGATGAGTGCTAGCTAATATTCAACAAAAGTAGCAGAAAGAGTGGCCTGAAGTCCTACCTAAAGTATAATGCCCAAATCCCCTTGCTCCATCACTACGTAGAGTAGAACACTTGAAGCATTATTTTGAGAAAATGTATTTTTGTGGTTGTTTGGGGGGTGGGGAGCACACGGGGAAGGTAGGAGAGAGCAGTGGTAGCAAAGTTTGAACTGTCAGGGATTCAGAGATGTTGGTTTCAAAATGGAATTTATCCTCAAATCCCAAGATTATAGATTTCCTCCCAAACTACATTCCCTACATGGTTTAGAGAGCAGCTGAGAAAGAAACTGCTCTCCATATTTTGATTGACATTAAAAACACTGTGTAAATAGTTTGGAACTTGATCTCTTCGAGGGAATGACAATAATCAAACTGTAGCTTTGCCTGCAGCCTTTCTTTCACACTTACTCAGAACTGTTCCAGGAAGAGAAACTCACAGGGAATTCTGTTCTCATATATCACTTCTAGAAGGAGAGGGAAGCATTCTCAAGAAAATTATCCTCAAACTTTTAAATACAAAGACAGAAGATTATTTAATGAATCTCAACACAAACCCACCTCTATTCATGGAATAAAATCAAATCGAGTCAGTCATTTGGAACTGGAAACCTTTAATATCCAGGTTTATTTTTGAAAAAAATGCTCAGATTTGCCTTTCTTGCCCCATACCACCTAGTCTTCACTTAAGTTCAAGACATCCACGTCTGGTTTTGCCAAACACATTAGAAGGATTTCACTATTCCAGCTCACAAGCCCATTTGCATAGTCTGATTAACAGATGAGATCCATGAATACCAAGTACTTTGTTCTCACTCATCTTTTTTTTTGACCATGTATTGCCACTAAAATTTCCCCACCCTTTACAATCATCTCTTTCTAAAAGGAGTTCCAGGCTACTACCAACTAGCTGCCTTGCACTACTGTTTAAGATGCCCCAATATGTCTGACTGTCTGGAAATGAAAGCCTGCTCCCTCCCTTCCCAGAACAAACTTGCAACCTACACCTTTTTCAAATTCTCCAGTGACACTCAGGCATGCTTTCAAACAGAAAATAGGATTTCTTGAGAAATAGTTTGGTCAGATGTGAAATGCGATTTTTAAAAACACACCCACTAGCACATGCATTCTCTCATTATTAGGTTTTATAGGAAACAGATCACGGGAGGCATCTTCTGTCTGGGCAAATAGCAGATCAGTTACATTAACCCAGCCCATGCTAAATGACAGTGCTCTTCCTCCCCCCACCCCCGATCTTATCTCCTTGCAGCTCTAGAAGTCAAGTCTTAAACACTGGTAGCAGAATAAAATGTAAATGTGTTTGGTTAAAAATGATCACTTTTGGCTTCTTATCCACCTAGAAAGTTATTGTTGCTTTTAAAGCAAAATCTCCGTAAATCTCTGATAATAAAAGATGCAGGAGAGACGGCTGGCATGAGCAAATAGGCACCGCACAACTCTTGACACTGGCCTATGGCAATCAGGTATAATCCCCAGGGCACTCCTGAACAAAAGGCTATCTTATCAAAGTTGCCAGTGGTCCCTGAATATAAGTTTCTCTATAATCTCTCCTCTCATCCTGACTCTAAGAACAAAACTTGAAATCTCATCCTGTTTGTCTTCCGGGAACATCTGCAGGGCAGCAAAGCCCAATCCCAAGCATTTGCGTGGTTTATTGACTTTTATAATCTTGCCTCTCCAGCTACCTTGCCCAGGAATGCTGACTGAAACCCAGAGAAAGCCCCCATGCTCTCTGGAGGAGATTAAAAGAAAGCCCTCTGTGCCTTACCTCGTAGGCTGAAACTTCTTCCCGGGGACTAAGTTGGAAAGGAAGGACTGATTTCTTTAAGCAGGAGCACAGCAAGAGGGCAGGCAGGCAGGCAGCCTAATACACACTGCTCTATTCAATAAAACTCCAGACCGCCCTTCCTTAGCCCCTCCCAGAAGTCCATGCTAAGTGAACACATATCCCCTATGTTTACAGTCGGCATCGGTGGTATGCATTGTCCTGTAGTTTTTCTAATAGGCAGCCAATGACGACACCCCGGCCGAGGTGGATGCAGCCTGCCTGTGGAGATGCCTGTCATTCCCTAGGCATGCTCAGGAAATCACTCATCAGAAAAAACCAAGACCTAAAAAGCTCTGAAACTGTGTGCAGGCTGCCAAAACCAGCCTGCTACATGCCCTTTTTTGGTTATCCTTAGCAGGGCCTCTGGAAGTGAATCCATTGTCAGGAACAATCATAAGAAATGTTAATCTTGGAGAAAGAGCTGTCTTGTAGAACACAAATGGAGCTTTAAAAAGAAAGCACGGTCCATGAAACTCAAACTTAACAGTCCATACGTTTATTGGGGTGGGGGCTGGGAAAGGCTTTTTAATTGAAAGAGTTGATAGCCTATTTCTTTTAAAAGTAGTTGTACATACAAAATGGAATTTAATTGTGTATGCAATTTTAAAGCCTGAAATGGCTAGGACCCAGGTCCAACGTACAGGCTAAATTTTAAACTGAAAGAGGCACAGCCTTCTAAAATATGTGCTATAAAAACAACTCATCAAAAAAAAAAGCAGGTCTTTTTTTAGTAGAATAAATATGCTGCCAGAAATTCATCCAGGCAGGGTCCTATAGACTTGGCTTATCCTCTTTGGTTTTCCACATCACCTTTCTCTCTCCTTCCCTCTCCCCTCTGTTTACTCTGATTTGGTGACAGAGAGATATTGCTGGAAACTGTGCACAACAGAGAGGGTGAGAAGGGACCTAGCACCTGCTTTGGAGTTGCTGCAGATGGACGCATATGCCCACAGAGAGACACTGCCATCCTGGCATCTTCTTGAAAGTACTCCAAACTGCTCTACCTTGGTAGGATGCGTGCCGTGAGAGCATCAGGATTAGGAGATGCTGAACTGCAATTAACTAGATGCCGTCTCTGGGGTCGCACAGAGTCGGACACGACTGAAGTGACTTAGCAGCAGCAGCAGCCTGTGTCTATACATATCCTGTGGTCTTGTACTTCTCAATACAGAATTTATTCAGTCAATCAGTACTCAATTCAGTAACAAGAGATTGTGAGCCAGGTGCTGGGGCTAGGTGCTACATTTCTGCCTCATTCATTATTGCTCTGTGTTTGGAGACTGTTCCATTACTGACCAGAAGGAGTTAAAATATTTTCCCTGGCTAATTACAAGCCCAGAAGCATGGTCTTCAGAAATCTTAGGTATAACTTGTATAAGCCTTTTTCGTATTTAGGAAGATCCGAATTAGAAATGAGCTCTTCTTAGGAGAAAGTCCCTGCCCATTTTGCCTCCCTCAGAAGACTGGGAAAGTGACTGAGCCCCATCGGTGACTTCCTTCCTTCCTCAGTTTCGAAGCACTAAGTTACTCGAGGCATCTCTGTCAACCTACACTCACCTTTTTAGGGGAAAGGCTACTCTGACCCCTCTTTCCAACGGCTACTGCAGCACAGCCTAAAAAAAAATCTACAGCAAAGGCTGCCAGGCGGAGGGAGAGGTGAGCTCCAGGCATCCCAAGTTGAAACCCAGAATGCACTTTCCCAGGGAAGCAGAATAAATAACGGCTTGTGGGAATAGGACAGTCACTGCTGCATTTCAAGTACGCTGTGGCTCAACCAGGCATTTGTGGAACACCACTGTTTATAAAAATTGTTCCTATGGGAAAATGCTCTCTGATCCCAATGAAATGATTTGGAAATAAACTTTGGGAACACAACCAGTTTGGGCTGCTGGGGACAGGTTGTAAAGATAGAATAACACTCCGCAGTCTGGTAAACTGCTGAGCTTGAACACTTGGTGGGGCAGGCATCCCTGAGCTCTGAAAACAACTCAGCTGGTGAAGTTTATGTGAAGATAGGACTTGTGTCCAGACAGGCTTGGTGCCTGTGATCTCCAGGCAGTATGACTGTAACTCAGTGAGGCCTGTTTCAATGTGCTGCTTTCCATGGCCACTGCTGATTATATCCTAAGCAGCATTCTCCCTGCTTGTTTGAGTAATACCCTTTGGTTGAGCAGGATCAGGGCATAATTTACCATCTATGAATAAAATAAGTACCAGCTTTCCAGAGGAAAGAAAAGTTGTGCTACAAATGGGGAAAGTATTATCAGCAGGAAACATGGAAAGGTCATGCATTTTGCATGGTTTTTAGGAGATAAATGGCTAAATATTTTTGGATTATGTCTTTAGAAAAGAGACATATGTTTCCCTAGATAAATTCTGAGTCCAGGGTTTTGTGGATGAGCAATCATTCAACCTATTTTGTGTATTTGAAAATAGACTTATTGTGCAGGAACTATGTATTTGGAAGAATAATTTAACAAATTTCATGTAATATACACCATGACATAGAAAAATTCTTTTTTCATTGTCCTTTTACTTTTAAAAAAGTAAACAGGAATAAAAAAGGAAAGGGAATAAAAAGAAAGAAAAGAAATATATGTTGCCAATCTCTGTTATGGGATAATAATATTCACTTTTTCCAGAAGTCATTTGTAAATGACACTAAAAATACAGGATTTACATAGGAAACTTCTGTGGAATATATTTCCCACTTGGATCATCCTAGATAAGGAACAGCTTGCCTACCATAGGCTGTATCTACCTGATCAAACCATAACAACTCTAAAAAGACATTTGGAAACACCTGGATGATTCACTGTATTCTTTCATTTCCAACTGAGTATTTGCAAGCCTGCAGTGCTGAGCAGTTTTATTTTGCTAGTGTGTCAATTTGGGAAAAGTAAAAGCAAGCCATACTTTTCTCATTCAAAATGAAAATCAATTCATTGAGTTCCATGAAAAATATACATTCTTTCAACTTAAAATATCTACTTTATAGAATTGAACAGATATTTCAAACATTTTAAAAGGCAGTAAAACAACCTGTCTCCCACACACACATACCTTCTTTTACTCAAATGAAGTATGTCCAGAAACTCAAGTTTATAAACAATAAAATCAGATTGGTAGAATGCTAATATCAAAGTTGGGCAATAAAAATGGTAAAAAAAAAAAAAAGAAGGAAAAAGAAACGAAAATTAGACTAAATGTACTTATGAACCTAGATGAAAAAATTAGAATATTGAATCTAACAGTGCAAAAAAAAAGGGCCATTCAAATATGGGACTTACAAGCACCTCTCACGGGAGAGATTATGGGAGGAAGGTGGGAAGGGCAGGGGTGGGAAGGGATGGGGACACGGCTTCTGGCACCAAGGACTTAACCATGTTGGACCCAAAAGTGGGCCTGAAAACCTGAAGCTTAGGCTTCACAGCTGGGTTGTAAATCAGACCTGACCCCAGCAAACATGCAAGGTCACGGACAGGGTGCCTGAGGTGGTGACAGTGAACAAAGTGTATAGGACGTGCCCAGTGGTAGCAATGGATAAAAGTATACCAAATGGATTTTGAAGGACCACAGGTTTTAAAAGTCGATTGGTATCACCCCATACTGCTAGGGTAGTGGGGTGCATTTGATTTTCAAATTGGGTACTTTTAACACTTTAGTGCCTGACTGCTGTTCTTCACTGACTTGACTCAGTCACTCGTAGCTTTATTGGTCTGAACCAACTCCTTGTTCCCAGGTTGAAGACCTGCCTATCGTTCCAGTAATCCTGTTTCATTTGAATGAAGGGAGTATGTCTTAAATGTAAAGCTTCTGGTTCTCAACACTGTACTCTGAGGTCCAAATGACTGTCTGTCAATGTATAACCTGATGTCTCAACCCAGTAAGAAGAGTCAGTTCTTTGGTATTCACCAATGCGGGAGGCTTCACCAGAACAGGCTTTTTCTTTGGGCTCTGCTGTTTGTTTGCAGAACACCCAAGAGCAAGCAAACATGCTCTCTTCACAGCAGTACCTTAGGGTTTTGCCATTGTAAATGGGTCTAATGTGATATATGACAAGATCAGAGAAATTGGATGTAAATTTACATTTTTGAATATGCTTGTTGTTTCACACGATACATTTAGAGTATGCAGCTCCTTTTGCAGTTTTTATTTTTACTATTTAAGTTTGGAAATGATGCCAAATTTTTGTTTTTCTTTAATCAATGTGTTCTCTTCAGTGATATATATTGCATTATATATTGATGTGTGTATCAGTATATACTGATATGTATTACACTTACACAATACAAACACATAAATAAGAGGGGGTGAAAACCGTAGCTTTTGCATTCTCTATAGCCTCTACAGAGAGATCCTAAACAGCAAAATCTTGGTGTTGTGATGTACAGAAATGGAGAAGAGTATTAAACCATATTTAAGAATATATATATATATATAAAGGGCCAATTCTGTGATGGTCAAAATCTGAAAATCTGTTGATATATTATACACTATTAGCAGTTTAAAAGTCTATAAAAATAGAAAAAAGGAAAGTGAAAGCTCATCTCAATAGATAAAAAATAATGCTTGGTAGGACTGATTGGAAGGACTGATATTGAAGCTGAAACTACAATATTTTGACCATCTGATGCGAAGAACTGACTCACTGGAAAAGACCCTGATCTAGGAAAGATTGAAGGTGGGAGGAGAAGGGGATGACAGAAGATGAGATGGTTGGATGGCATCACCAACTCAATGGACATGAGTTTGAGCAAGCTCCAGGAGTTGACGATGGACAGGGAAGCCTGGCATGCTGCAGTCCATGGGGTCGCAAAGAGTCGGACATAACTGAGCTACTGAACTGAAACTGAAACTGAATGCTTGGTAAAATTAGTAATCACTTATAGGGAAAAAAGAAGGCTCTTGAAAAACTAGCACCAGAATCTTTGTAAACATAAGAGATATTTACCAGAAATATAGAGCAAACATCACAATTAATGATGAAATTTAAAAGTATTTGCATTATAATTAATGAAAAGACAAGAATGATTATTATCTCTTCTGCAATTAAAAAATGGATTGGAAGTCCTAGCCAAGACAAAGAAATAGAAAAAAGAAATAGGAGCTATTGAAATTAGAAAGAAAAACATGCTATTTGCTATGATATGATTTGTTTATTTGCTATTTATGATATGATTATCTACGTAGAAAGACAATCATCAAATATATTAGAACTACTAAAAGAGGCTAGCAAGATTACTGCAATCAGGTTTTCAGTATTCAAAATTCAGAGTTTCTGTAACCAGCCATCTTTAATTTTAAAATATAGTGGAAAAATATGTTATTATTAGCAATAAAAGTGTGCATTACCTGGGAAATAAATGTAACAAAATATGTGCAAGAAAATTACAAAATGCTTATGTCCTGGATTTAAGGACATTAAAGTTCTGCTTGAATGGTGAAATATATCACTTTTATAAAATGGCAAACCTCAAAATTATAAACATGTACATTTTTCTCATATTAACCTATATATTTACTATTACAACTAAAATCCCTAAATGATCTACTTTATAGAATTTGACAAAATAATCCTAAAAGTAATATGGAAAAGTAAAGATCTAAAGAAAAGCACCAATATATTTATAGGACAATTCTAGTTAAAATAAGACAAATAGATTAATAGGATAAAGTAGAAAGCTTAGAAACAGTCCCAAGCATTTATGAAAACATTTAAAATAATAGTGAAGGCATTATAGATTAGGGAGAAAATGGTGTATTTTTCATGGTAAGGTCACAATCAATTATATGAAAATAATACAATTAGATTCAGAATTTCCACCCACAGCAAAAGAATATAGACTACATGAAAAACAAAACTTGAAAACGATTAGGAAAAATTATAGGAGAATATATTTAAGATAGAGGATGGCAGAATTCTTAAATCATAAAAAGCAGAACCTACAAATGAAAAGACTAAAAAAAAATTGAGGATATGGTTAAACTCAGCAGATTAAATGCACATCCCTCATTTATTTCTGCTCCTTTCCCAAATCTCATCAAAATGATAACAAAGAAATAAAAAATCATAAATAAATCCTACAGGGTGAAGAGTACTGGAAAAGAGTCAACACAGGTCGATATGAGCCAAATTCTGAAATATGGAAAGTGAACGGGATGGTTAGTAATTGACTTACCAGAGCTGAGAAACTGAACTCTGGCCCTGTGGAGCAGAAGGCCGATGGACAAGAAAGAAGCCAATTCTAGCCTCAGAACCAGGAAAAGCTCAGGATGTGGAAGCTTGGGAATCTCTGAGGTGAGAGATGGAGCAGAAAACAGGTTAGGCTGAAAATCCAAGTAAGGAACAGTTAGAAGTCTAGATACTCCTCTGCCCCGACCAACCCAGATACCCACTCCTCACCCAACCAGACAGACATGAAGTTTATTTTCTGAAGAGAAGTGCTGGCCTCAGAATGTCAGGCAAAGCAGAGGACGGAAAAGATGCCATGTGCTGAAAACAGACTTTGAAATGAAAGTCTGCTCAAGGAATATTGAGCCTGTACTCCACAGAAAGGAAACTGGGGGATCCCACTCCAGAGAACCTGGCGACCCATGGAAAAAGGATCTAAAGGCACAAAATTTGAGGGACCCTGGAAATGTTTATCTTATCACCCAAAACCCTTTTGCGAACTTTTGTGAATTGAAAGGAACTTTCAATCAACTCTTTAGCATCTCACTCTTAAATATGAACATTGAGTTAAAGAAAAGCTCTGGAAGAAAGATTAGAACAACAACAAAAAAAAGAAACTCAGAGGAAAAAGGGGGAGGGTGAGAAATGGAAGAAAACTTCAAGAAAGCTATAATTACCATATAACTTCAAGAAAACAATAATTACCATTCTCAGAAAGATAAGAGAAGATATTGTAGCCACGAAACAAGAGAAATACTCTGTAAAAAGGTATTTGCAGGGAACAGGAAAGAACTATTGTAAATGAAAAATACTATGACAGAAATTCATAAAAGTTCAATTCAAGAAGTGGAGGATAAAGTTTAGAAAAATTTTCCAGAAAAGTAGAAGAAAAAGACAAGATGGGATAAAGAAAAGAAAAGAACATTAGAGAATCAACCAAATAGCCAACATCTGAGTACTCCAGAAAATTGTGGGAAGGAAATTACAAAAGAAATAATAAATTAAAATTTCCTCAAACTAAAGGGCAGAAGTTTCCTGATTCAGAGGGCCCACTGGTCATCCAGTAAAATGAATGAAAACATATTGTATTCTGAAGTCATCAAGTTCTTGAAGTTATATATTTTAAAGGGAGAAAAAATAAGAGCTAAAACTAGAAACCAAGAAGCTTCAAAGACAAGGATCGGAAAACAGGGGATGCAAACCCACGACAGAGGTAAAAAGTGGTCCCATGATGATGGTGAAAGAAAATTCCAGGACAACAGCTGGTCCAGAAACCAATCAGTAGAGACTGGAGCAGAGGACTCCAGGAAAGATATTTTAAGAAAAAGGCAAGTAGATAGATTACTGATATGTTCTTGGGAAAAGTATTTATGATAGGTATGTAGAAAACAAGTAACTATATGATTGAGGTCATTATAATTTCAGGAAAAATTAAATATTTGTATGAGAAAGGAAAAGTGGCTATACACAGGTCAACTGTGAGAAAATTTTACAGCTGTAATTGTGTAAACATTACATGTTGAGTTCACCAAAACAGTGATGATGTAATTAGCTTCAGAGGAGAATGAGCAAGAACATGTTAGTAGGATGATGCTAGATAAGAGAGCTAAATCTGCATTTTGTTTAGCAGGAAATTAGTAATAAATGCCTACTCTTGAACTTTTAATAGATAGTAGAATTAGTATATTGTTAGGAATATGAAAGCAATTACCAACTCCCCCTACAATAGTTCATTCATTCACAGAACAAATGTTTATTGAGTCTCACCCACATGCCAGGGCCTGTTCCAGGCATTCACTGTGAACAAATACATTTCGATGAAGGGAGACAGATAAACACATTAGCTAATACATAAATATATAATATGAGGCAGGGGAAGGTGCTGTACAGAAAAAATAAGAAAGTGCAGAGGAAGAGAGGAAATCAGAAAGTCCTCTTTGGAAAAGTTCAATAGAGAAGTGGATTAAAAAAATAATGAAGGAGTAAGCAGTGAGACTACATGAAGGAAGGGCATTCCTGGCTGCAAGCAGAGCGGGTACATACTGAAGAATAACAGAGATTTCAGAGTAATTGGGAGAAGTGACCTCCAATGGCTCGGATCATCCAGAACCTTATGGCCAAGGCAAGGACTCTGGGTTTTGTTCCAAGGCAGAGGGAAAGGCACTGGAAGATGTTGAGCAGAGAGAAAAGGGTCACTCTGGCAGAGTGCACACGCACTTGTGCAGAATAGGTGGCACGAATGCGAGGGAAGAAGCTGGAGGGAGCTGTTGCCTCCTCCTAGGCATGAGGTGCTCCTGGGACTAGGGCCGTTGTGCTCAGGGGACTGAGAAAGCACTGAATTTTGGACACATCTGGATGGTTTGAATGAGGGATGTGAGAAAAAGAGGAATCAAGGATATCTCCTTTCATGGTCCGGATAACTGAGTGGGAGTGTTATTTCATGAAACGGGGACCCCTGAGGGAGGTATAGATTTCAAGGAGGGGTGGGAATCACACGAGACATATGTTAAGCATATTAAGATGATAAGAGGTATCCAAGTAGAAGCACAGATAGGTCCTGGGATGAACAAATCTGGTGTTATGGGGGGAGGATGAGGCTGGAGATGCACCTTTGAGAGTTGTCCACTGATAGATAGTATTTTTAAACCAGGAATAAGTTACCTGGAAAAAAAAAATGATGTAGGCAGTGAAGAGAAGAGGTGTGGGAACTGACACCCCATTTAGAGCCCAGAAAAGGAGGCTGAGAAGGAATCATTGAGAGCCATTGCCTGGGGGAAGGATCAGTTACAGGAGTGGGTGAGGTAGATGATGACTGCCTTTTATTGAAAGCTGCATGTATTATTTGACTTCAAAAATAATGTGGTTTGTAATAGATTGGATTCTTACAGCCAAATATTCACTTCCTCTGTGACTGGGATTAAACGCTTATATCCTCTGCCTTGTATCGCCACAGTGCTCCTCCTAGGAGGTCTTGACCTGGGTTTTGCTGTGAATCATGGGATGTGGCTGAAAGTGATGATGTGCCCATCCCAAGTGGAGGCTTTAAGAGGCATCACATTTTGCTTTTACTCTTGAGTGTCTGCCCTTAGCTCTGACAACAGGCGCCGTGGAATTGAATGGAGTCTCCCCATCCCCTGCAAAGATATATTCATCCAGAACCTGTCAATGTGATGTTGTTTGAAAATGGGGTCTTTGCAGATGTATTAATAATTAAGACTTTCAAGATGAAATCATACAGGATTATCTATGTTGTGCTTAGTTGCTAAGTTGTGTCGGACTCTTTTTGACCCCCTGGACTGTAGCCTGGATGGATTATCTAGGTAGGCCCTATATCCAATGGTAAGTGTCCTTATAAGAAAAGGATGGTCCAGTGGTTAAGAATCCACCATCAAATGCAGGAGACACGGGTTTGATCCCTGGTCTGAAACTAAGTTTCCCCACATGCCATGGGGGAACTAAGTCTGTGGGGCAACTAAGCCCATGCATTTCAACTACTGAGTCCATGGACTCTGGAGCCTGAGCACCACAATTACAGACAGGCCCTTGCACCACAGTGAAAGATCCCGCATGTTCCAGTGAAGTACCTGGGTGCTTCAAATAAGACCTGATGCAGCCTAAGAAGTAAATAAATATTTGTAATGCTAAGGATGGCCAGCAACCATTAGGAGCTAGGAGAGAGGCATGGAACAGATTCTCTCTCAGAGTCTTCAGAAAAAGCCAACAATCCTGTCAACACCTTGATTTTGGACTCCTCACCTCCACAATGGTGGAAGAATAAATTTCTGTCATTTTAAGCCACCTCGTTTGTGGTAAGTTGTTATAGCAAAGCAGGAATCCAATACAGCCCAGATAGTAGCTGCTCTTCAGCTTGAGTTTCAGAAGAGGACACACAAAGAGCTCTGCTGGGCCAGTGAACACAGCCAGGGCCAGCAGAGCTGCTACTGACCAAGGAGTAAGAAATAAATGTTTGTCATAAGCCACTGAGATTTTGAAACATTTTTTAACCCAGAAAAGGCTAAGTAATATTTATTTCTATAAAGTAAAAATTAAGCTAAAGAAATTTAAACTAAAGAAAATTTAGTTACTTCAAGATTTCAAGATGTAAAAACTTCTGTGCAACAAAAGCGTCATATAAAAAAAAAAAGACAAGCCAAGAGAAGATGTGCAAGGTATAAAACAAAAGATTAGAATCTAGAATATCAAAAAATGCCTGAAAATCAATTGTGGTAGGTGTGGGAGGGAGAGAGAGAAAGACACAAAGACACACACACAGAGAAAAACCCAGTGGAAAATGGGAATAGGATATTACAATCCACACAAAAAAATTCAAAGGCAAAAACCCATGAAATGATGGTCAAACTCATTCGTAACCAGACAATGCATGATCAAACATTGATACCAGTTCATAACCAGCAAATTGGTAAAGAAAAAGACATCTGATTTTGAAAAACTGAATATTGCTGGTAATGTGTATGTATTTTGTGTAAGAAAGTAAATTGGAACATTCACTTTGCAATGATTTGGCAACATCCAGTGAGTTCCATACATGCATTTCTTATCTAGCAATTCCATTTTTAGGTATATCTTCTTGGGAAACTCCCACATTCTTCAGCAAGGAGACATGTAAAAGGCAGCTCTTTGGAATATCATCTGTAATTGCATTATCATTGCAAAATTTCCAACAGCCATCAGTGAGGGAGAGGCTATATAAACTAAAGTATGGGATGGAATACTATATAGCAGCCAAAAGGGATGGATGATTGATCCTACTCCTACGAATTATATAAATACCTGTGATGGTAGAACCACACCAAGTTCAACATGCTACTGCCAAGTCACTTCAGTTGTGATCAATCCTGTGTGACTCCATGGACTGTAGCCTGCCAGGCTCCTCTGTCTATGGGATTCTCCAGGCAAGAATGCCAAAGGGATCTCCATGGGATTTTTCCAAGCAAGGGACTGAACCTACATCTCCTATGTCTCCTGCATTGGTAGGCAGACTGTTTACCACCAGACCACCTGGGAAGCCCCAAAATTCAACATAGTGGTTTCCCGTGAGAGGGAGAGAGAGTGGCATTGGCCACGAAATCAAGGAACTTCAAATTTTTCTGCAGTGTATAAAAGGAGATCTCAGGCAATGATGACAAAATTATGACATTTGTTAATTCTGCAGAGCATGTGCACAGGTTTTATTCTATCCTTAAACTTTTTTTTTTTTTTTTTAAAGAAACTGCTATACAGATGAGAACTCTCTCTCCAGGGCACTAGTATGTGGTCACCTATAGGACACTGGGAAAACCGTTGCCCTTCTTTGTCCTCAGACCAGTGGTGTTCCTCACTCAGGGCTAGCCTGACTAGCAGGAGAGGGGATCTGCCCTGAATGGGAAGTCCTCAACTTAGTCACACATTTGTAGTAAAGCTCTGACACCATGGAAACAGTAGTTACCCTTAAGGGCTAACACCTTAAGCCGTAGCCTATGTTTTATGAATAAGGTATGGTTGAAGGGAGAGCCTGCACTTATGGGGCAAAGAAGAAAGAAGGAGGAGCTGGTCTCCCAAGGCACCAGGTAGAAGAAGAAGGACATGGTTGCATGGGATAAGGGTGAGGACTTGACAAAATAGAAAGGGAGTGAGATCCAGTGAGAAGATCCAGTGTGGAGGGAAGAAGGGCCATCTGAGACAAGTTATTGTTCTCCACTTCCCCCCAACAGGACTAAACAATTCCCTCAGTGTCCAACAAGAAATCTCTGTCTCCCTATTTCTTATGGCTCTATGGTTTCCACTCTTCCCTCACTCTTTCTGTTGGATTTGCTTTCCCCCTCAGAGAAAGCAAAAAGGTTTCATTCACAAGAAATTCCTCTTGTCACTCAGAGCTGCAAACTGGATTCTTCTCAGATAGTTTTGTTTATTCATTCATTCATTTAACCAACCTCTGAACATCTATTACCTGAAAGGCTTAGTGTTAGGCTATGTGCCTTTTGTAATCTTGTAAAAACACTGCACCTGCCTTTAGAGAATCACTGTTCTAATGGGGAAGCTCAGACACGTGCACGAGCTGGACTCCCAGATGGCAAATGCTAACAGAGACCTCCTTACTCTGCCCGTGTTAACCCAGCTGTAGGTGTTCCCTCTCCCTGTCCCAGGCTTAGGGAAGGCTGACTGAAATCCAACCAACACCATGTGGTGAGACCTAGTGTCCACTTTTTTACCAGAAAATATATCTTCTGTCATTTCAGGGGGAAAAAAAAGTCAGTCTCATAATTGGCTTTGCATGGCAAGCATACTTGTGAAGGGTGCAAATAAGAAAATATTTAAAATATTTGATCTATTTTGGGTGAGGTTTTGTAGCTTTGGCCTGGCAGAATGTCATCTAAGAGGCAGTGATTTCTCTTGGGGGGAAGACTATTTTTAAGATTCAACAAAAGAGAAAACATATTTTCAAAGATAGTGGAGTCTGGAAATACATGGTGAAGGATGGCTGTCTGGAACAAGCAATCTAGCTATGTACTTAGATACATCTAACCACTGATCAAGCTATGCTGGGGTTGATCACATGATATCAGTGAGAGAGCGAGTGTGAGACCTGAGATGTCTTTGCTGTCCAGCATCACCTCACCTCATGCGCCCTCATGCATGCCTCTTTCTGCACTGGTCATTGCCCTCTGTCCAAAACATGTTTGAGGCTTGGGGCAAAATCACCTTGCATCTTGTTTCTTTGAGCTTCACTCCTCTCTTTCAATGTCAAATTTCTCCAAACGATGCATTTATGATGCAGTCTCCCCCCGCCCCAACCCCCACTTCTTCCGTGACCTCCTTTCTTCTTGGCCCTGGACATTTTACCTTCTGTCCCCTCTTCCCCCGCTTCTGAGCAGTCCTGTCTGTGGCCCCTGAAGAGCTGACCCCTGTGCAGTCCTCCCCCAGCCCCCAGACTCTCTTGGCTCTGTCTTTGGGGGCTCCTGCCACTGGTGTCCTGACTGTTGTCTTACCTCTCTGATTTTCCCATTTGTTCTTTCTTTTCCCACAATTTGGACATCCCCCCTATGCCCAGGTCTGAGCTCTCTCAGAGAATAATAATATCTGTTTCACAGGGCAGATGTAAGAATTAAATGAGATAAAATGGTTATGAAGTTGCTTTGTGAACTAAACGCTCATTTATTTATTCATAGGACAAACATTTATGAAGTACTTTCCCCATACTAAAACTTTTCTTGGTCCTATATAAGGCCCTGTATGGCCCCTTCCCATAAAGGGGCTTGCCTTTTAAATAAATGTATTTTTAAATAAAAATACATATTTAGCCCTGAACTTTAGGTTTTATCATGAATTTCCTTGCTCAGAAATCTTCACTATCATCTTACCAACAAAACAATAAAGTCAAAACTTGACTTGGCATTTTACAGTGATTTTCATAATCACCCTCTTTCTTGCTCCTCTGATGATTCTGACACAAATCACTCGCCCTCCCATTCTGATGATGCACCTTCTGCCTCAGGGACTTCAGTCACCTGGCTCCTCCTCCTTCATACTTCCTGAGCCCCAGATCCACCCGAAAACCATCACTAAAATCTCAGCCTTCAGTTAACAGCCCTCCTTAAATGAATTACAAACCTGATGTCAAACTGATTCATTTTCTATTTATCCATTACTGACTTGATTATTTCATTTGGATTTTTACATCCTAGATTAATTAACTAACGATGGCTTAACCAGTTATTTCATTAATGGTTAATTAATTGATAATGAAAGCTATAAAGAAAGCCGAGCATTAAAGAACTGATATTTTTGAACTGTGGTGTTGGAGAGGACTTTTGAGAGTCCCTTGGACTGCAAGGAGATCAAACCAGTCCATTCTGAAGATCAGTCCTGAATATTCATTGGAAGGATGATGCTGAAGCTGAAACGCCAATACTTTGGCCACCTGGTGTGCAGAACTGACTCAATGGAAAATCCCCTGATACTGGGAAAGGTTGAAGGCAGGAGGAGAAAGGGATGAGAGAGCATGAGATGGTTGGATGGCATTACTGACTCGATGGACATGAGTTTGAGTAAAGTTCGGGAGTTGGTGATGGACAGGGAAGCCTGACATGTTGCAGTCCATGGGGTCGCAAAGGGTCAGACATGACTGAGCGACTGAACTGAATTGATAATGAAAAAATATTTCTTGATTGTCTGCTATGCGTTGTTAACACTATCAGGTCCTAGTGATGCAGTGGTAAACAAGGCACAGAGCTTTTAAAAACAGGGGCCAGGGACTTCCCTGGTGAACCAGCCAGTGCGAGGGACACAGGTTCAGTCCCTGGTCTGGGAAGATCCCACATGCCGCAGGGCAATATAGCCCGTGCACCACAACCACTGAGATCTGCCTGCCTTAGAGCCTGTGCTCTACAACAGGAGAAGTCACCGCAAGGAGAAGCCCTCACACCACAGCTAGAGCGCAGCCCCTCTCCCAGCAACAAAGACACAGGGAGAATTAAGAATAAGTAGAAATAAGAATAAATAAGAAATAAAAAAGAAAGAAATAAAATAAGTAAAAAAAAAAATGAAATAGAAACAGGGATCATACTTAAAATTTGGGGCCATATATTATGCTTACTTAGGTCCCCCCAACACTGCTTTGGGGGACCAGAATTGGGAAATACAAGCAAATGAAATAGTAAGACCTTGACAAAAACTATTTATATTCAACTGTATGCAAATCTAGGATCAAAACTGAGAGTTCAAGTCAGTGCTTGGGGACTGGTGAGTGTGACTGGGTCTAGGCCAGGAACCCTGGAGTCTTGCTGTTGCGATCCTAATTAAGAGGAGCAGGTGGCTGGGGGAGGTGAACTCCCACACACATATGGATACCAGGCATACCTCAAACAGAACTATCCATGTATAGGCTTTTGGGGATATTGGGTTCTCATGGCTCTTCTGGAAGGCAGGAAGGTTAGAGCCATGATAAAAATAACAGACAAGTGGGTATGACTAGTGTTGCCTTAGAAACTAGAGTGCTAACTTATTATCTAAAAGTTAAAATATATCCTGAGACAGAAAATTGAGGTGGCCATTTGAATTAAGTCTCCTTTCCAACAGGCAGCTTAGGATGCCGAGGGAGGTATTAGGGAAAGTTCTGACCCAAAGCCCAAGAGGCTGGCCAGTTTGGAGGGATGATTTCACTTCTTCAGTGGTGACTGACTAAAATGCCAGTCTTTAAGGAACATTTCTGTTGGAAGAATAGGACTCCATTGCTGAGAGAACTTCTCCTAAAACAGTACTGGGGGAATACGGGCATTTTCTTCTGTCCAAAGCTCTAAAACACCAGACTTCTCTTTGCCTATCCTACTATTTACATCGAATTCTTTCAACTTACATATCTCAAATTTATATATTATTTGTAATTGACTATCTTCACATAATCTACAGGAATCTATATTCCAAGAAATTATCTCCAGAGAAGGACTACCTCTATATCTGTTCTCTGTTGAGTGGACAATTTCTGGGAAGTTTTCATTTAAGTCAATTATTCATAATCTGTCCATATCTCTTTCTCTATATGCACACACAGTCACAAGCAAATACTCATCCCTGTATCCCAAAACATAATGTAATACCTAACACAAAATGTTATGGAATGAATGAATGAATTTTAGAGAAGCTGGGCTGGATGAATCACAAGCTGGAATCAAGATTGCTGGGAGAAACATTAATAACCTCAGATATGCAGATGATGCCACCCTTATGGCAGAAAGTGAAGAACTAAAGAGCCTCTTGATGACAGTGAAAGAGGAGAGTGAAAAAGTTGGCTTAAAGATCAACATTCAGAAAACTAAGATTATGGCATCCAGTCCCGTCACTTCATGGCAAATAGATGGGGAAACAGTGGCAAACTTTATTTATCTGGGCTCCAAAATCATTGCAGATGGTGACTGCAGCCATGAAATTAAAAGACATTTACTCCTTGGAAGGAAAGTTATGACCAACCTAGACAGCTTATTAAAAAGCAGAGACATTACTTTGCCAACAAAGGTCCGTCTAGTCAAAGCTATGGTTTTTCCAGAAGTCATGTATGGATATAAGAGTTGGACTATAAACAAAGTTGAGCACCAAAGAATTGATGCTTTTGAACTGTGGTGTTGGAGAAGACTCTTGAGAGTCCCTTGGACTGCAAGGAGATCAAACCAGTCAAGCCTAAAGGAAATCAACCCTGAATATTCACTGGAAGGACTGATGCTGAAGCTGAAGCTCCAATACTTTGACCACCTGATGCAAATAACTGACTCATTGGAAAAGACCCTGAGGCGGAGAAAGATTGAAGGCAGGAGGAGAAGGGGATGACAGAGGATGAGATGGTTGGATGGCACCACTGATTCGATGGACATGAGTTTGGGATAGCTCTGGGAGTTGGTGATGGACAGGGAAGCCTGGCGGGCTGCAGTCCATGGGGTTGCAAAGAGTTGGACACGACTGAGTGACGGAACTGAACTGAATATCATTCCCAAGTTTGGGGATTCTTCTTATTTTGGAAACAGTTAGCTAGGAGAACTTTCAGCAACTCTTTCAAGCCAGCACTCTTAACACTCTTGCCTTCCACAGAAGAAAATCATTGCTAGGGACTGGTCAAGTTCAAGGACACCGATTGGGCTAGTTTTCTAGGCATTAGGAGCCTTAGAGTAGATCTCTTTAGGGTGAGATGCTCTACCTTTTCCAGATCACAGTATTAAGGAGAGCTGGGCCTACCCTCAGGAGAGCAGTGGGCCATTCATCTCCTCCACTCCCTCCTCACATACTTCCTCTTCATTTTTCTAGCTAATGGGCTTCTTCAATGGAGGGGTAAAATCCAAGATTCAATCATAGATTCAATTTAATCTAGCCAATCTCACTTGGCAGTTATCCTGGATTTGGGGCCAGATCTCCAGCTAACAGATGAAAAGATACTTCACCCAACACTGGATTCTGTACATTATTTTTCTTGAGAAACTCAAAGAGAAGGCTGCTTGATTGTGTGGATCTAATTTGAGTGTTCCTAGGTCCCTGCTAAATACCATCCCTTTGAGATAGTTTATAAACTGCAAAGACTTGGTTGCAAATATTTCAAAAGTAATAATAAGCCATATAATAATAATAACATACAAATAATGGTAACTATCTATATCTACCTATATATACACATATATTGTGTAAACTTATTTACACATAAATAATATATTAATTTATTAATACATAATGTATATATTAATTTAATACAATGTTATAGTACTCAATTTAATACATTATTTAATTTAAATAATACTCAACTTATTATTTATTATTATATATTAATTAACCTATTTAGCACTTTTATCCCAAATAACCATTTAATTCATAGTATCATCACTTTTCTCCTATACATTCCTGTAAAGTCAATTGGCAAATGTTATATTTACTAATGCGAAGCAAAGGAAGGTTAGGAACCTGCCCTCAGAACACAGAAACACTATAGATCACAAATTAAGCAATCTTAATGTCAGGTAAGGGGTTTCCCTGGTGTCCAGTAGCTAAGACTCTGCAGTCCCATTGCAGGGGTCCTGGGTTCAATCACTGGTCAGGGAATTAGATTCCACATGCTGCAAGTTCCAGCCTGCCACAACACAGACCAAAGATTCTGTATGCCTTAACTCAACTAAGGCCTGGTGCAGCCAAATAAATAAGTAAAAGTAAATATTCTAAAATGATTTTTTAAAAGTCATTTAAACAGTCTGAGCTTTAGTTCTTTCATTTATATAACAGCTCCCTTGAAGAGTTGCTATGAAGATCAAATAGATTAATAAATGTGAACATGTTTTATAAACTGTTAAAAAAGTACTTAGCTTTGAGTGGTTATCATTATCAGCACAGAACAAAGATTAAAACCCAAGTGGTCTCCTGGCTGTCAGTTGTGTGTGTGTGTTTTTAACTTTAAGTTAATATACTGCAAATTTTCTTCTTGTGAGATCTTGACTCTTGATAGATTGTGGGACAGTGATTTTAGCAGCCGCAGAACTTTTTCTGATACTTGTCATTCTGAAGAAATTGGTGAAATTCCACTGTGTGCAGAGAAAAACACTAAAGTTTTTCTTAAATATTGGAATAAGATACTTTTGGAAAACTGGGTTGGGATGAGGAATGGGGGTGGGGAGAAGCAAAAATAAAACTTAATGTTGTTTTCACAACATTCTCTTATTTCACCTCTCCCTGCTGAAGACAACCATTCTCTACAATTAATTGTGCAGTTTTGGTGTTACATGTCTTCTTCCCAAGTTTATTGGTATCATTTTGTGTGCATGCATTTTCAGCCACATGGGGATATGCCTAGTCCAGTGTCTCTTGGGGATTTTTAAACAAGCCTTGATTTGGGGAATTTCCATGCAATATCAGCTTCATCTGTGTGAAAGCCCTCAGGCTGGAAGAGAAAGGACTAGAAAAGGGTGCTGAGCTGAGTGACAGATAGCTGAGTGTTTTGTGGGTTATTTTAAGTACATATTTCCAGGAAGAGAATGCTAAGCTCTGTGTGAACTTGATTTTCTCACGTGTGAACATGAGAATAGCAATAAAGGCAGAATATTTCCCAGCACCCCTTTGAGAAATAATAAATAAATGTGATAAGGAACTGTTTCAGAAAATAAAACAGACTTTGAAATAAAAAAGCAGCCAGCCAGAAATCCACACGTTGCTGGAAACTGTTTCACATTTTAACCATTCCTGTCAGGCTAATGGGTGAAAATCAGTAACTTCTCCATCCTCACATTCTTATAATTGCACATTCATGTACATTCAATAGGTGCTATGGATATTTTAAAGAAAGAAGAGTTAACTTCATGTGTTTGTAAATATATTTAGACTCTTATCCCAAATGATTGGTTCATATAAAGTTTAACTATGTATAACTAAAATTATTATATATATATATACATATATATATATAATCAAATTGTGTCAACAGGGCATTCATTCCAGTTCTAAAATGAGATGGTTAGACTAGAATATCTCAAGGCATTTCCAGTTCTAAGAATCTGTGAATCTAGGCTTTGACTTTGACTTTTGCATTATCTCACACATGCTTTAAGAAAGAACAGAGTTGCAAAGAACAGTCAGAATAAGCTAGCATCACTCAAAAACACCAGCATATCTGGAGAGAAGGAAGAGGAAAGTTAGTTTTCATTCAATTGGTCTACATGGAAAGCCAATATGGACAATGAGATTTATACCTCAGGTTGTTTTTTCTTTTAACCAGTAAACAAATAACTAAATCTTGGATTTAAATAGATCTCAAAGAAAAGGATAAATTGACTTAAAGTTTTCTGGCTAATAAAGACAGATTAATGCCAAGTCCAATACTTTGGCCCCTGATGCAAACAGCCAACTCATTAGAAAAGACCCTGATGCTGGGAAAGATTGAAGGCAGGAGGAGAAGAAGATGACAGATGATGAGATTGTTGGATGGCGTCACTGACTTGATGGACATCAGTTTAAGCAGGCTCCAGGAGACGGTGAAGGACAGGGAAGCCTGGTGTGCTGCAGTCCATGGGGTTGCAAAGAGTTGGACATGACTGAGAGACTGAACTTTTCTAATATCATATGTTGTAAAGCAATAAGAGCAAAACAGCAACTCTGAATGAAGCAAATCAGTCAAATGCCTAGAAAAAAGAAATAATAATAATGCTTTTTTAAAAAGTTAAGCTTGCACAACATTGTAAAGCAACTATACTCCCATTAAAAAAAAGGTTTTTTTTCTTTAAAGTTAAGCCTGGTATTAGCTTCTTTCACCTTGCAAATGTGTATTTAGTGCTGACTATCTGTCAAACTGGGCTATCAGATGAATCTTACACTTAAGTTCCCCATGGCCCTACAGAAAAGCTCAAATGCTTTATACTTTTGTTGCAAGTGATCTATTCATTTAAAGTTAAAAGATATAGTTATTAATTTTTATTAATTTACTATGTGCATGGTTAAATCAGGTTAAGCATTTTCAAGTCAAGCACAGTATTCGGGAAGAAAAAGTTTGGCTGCTTAGCTGGGCACCAGAATCTGGGCACCAGAGACATTGTGTAACATCCACCAGTTCTAATCATATGTTTATAAGAGCAACTAGACAGGGTCTTCAATGTAGGGACTCTATAAAGATGACAGACAGATTAATATGATAGACTGAGCCTCCTCTCAGAAGTGAGAATTTCACATAATTTATAACACAAAGTTTAACATAAAGTTGTATACTATGAATTAAAGCCAATATTGAATGGATTCTTATTTTAATCTCAACCTCTCAGTTATTAGTAGATAGCGATCACCCTAGTGTAGCTAAATGAGTACTTTCTCCAAATATTATTTTAATCATAAGACCATAGTGTAGAACCCCCAAATGCAGTCAGGAGTATAGGAAAAAAAGAGTATATAATAAAGGTAGTATTTTAGATAAGGGGATAGGATAACTATCCAATAATTTGTTGGGACTATTGGTTATGATTAATAGGAAAAATAATGTTTAGATTCCTATTTCACATCATTTACAAAATTTAATAATTTTAAGAAACATTAAAGATACAAGCATTAAAAAATAACTATGAAAACAATCAGAGGAAATTCAGGAAAATGTCTCATTACCTTTGGTAGGAAAGACCATTTTAAACAAAACAGAGAAGGCGAACAACATGAAGGAAAAGACTGATTAGGTATGATTATTCTATGAAAAAAATAACACAAGCAATGTTAAAAGACAGGAGACAGATTAAGGATAAAATGCTTACATAATTCATCACAAACCAAAGATGAACTGCCAAGTGTGACTATGTACATTGTACACTGCGCACCACCAGGGGGAGACTTTCATGTAGACCACCGTGTGAATGGTGTCCCTAAAGTTGCCTTGATCAAAATCCAAGATATTTAAAACACTCCTATGTCAATAAGAAGAAAAAATCAATAAACCATCCAATAGCAAAGTGTGCAGCTCTATTTCCAGTTTTTTAAGGAATCTCCACACTGTTCTCCATAGTGGCTATACTAGTTTGCATTCCCACCAACAGTGTAAGAGAGTTCCCTTTTCTCCACACCCTCTCCAGCATTTATTGCTTGTAGACTTATGGATCGCAGCCATTCTGACTGGTGTGAAATGGTACCTCATAGTGGTTTTGATTTGCATTTCTCTGATAATGAGTGATGCTGAGCATCTTTTCATGTGTTTGTTAGCCATCTGTATGTCTTCTTTGGAGAAATGTCTATTTAGTTCTTTGGCCCATTTTTTGATTGGGTCATTTATTTTTCTGGAATTGAGCTGTAGGAGTTGCTTGTATATTTTTGAGATTAGTTGTTTGTCAGTTGCTTCATTTGCTATTATTTTCTCCCATTCTGAAGGCTGTCTTTTCACCTTGCTTATAGTTTCCTTTGATGTGTAGAAGCTTTTAAGTTTAATTAGGTCCCATTTGTTTATTTTTGCTTTTATTTCCAATATTCTTGGAGATGGGTCATAGAGGATCCTGCTGTGATGTATGTCGGAGAGTGTTTTGCCTATGTTCTCCTCTAGGAGTTTTATGGTTTCTGGTCTTACGTTTAGATCTTTAATCCATTTTGAGTTTATTTTTGTGTATGGTGTTAGAAAGTGAGGAAACCAGAATTGAAAAAAAAAGAAAAGTGTGCAAAGGATATGAAAAGTGAATTCAAAGAGGAGGAAATACAAGTAACAATAAACATATACAAAGATGTCAAATCTTACTCACAGTCAAAGAAGTGCAAATTGGAACAACAATGAAGCATATTTTCACCACATCAATAATGAGAAAACATTTCACATCAATTAAGAAACACCATTTCAGATGGACAAGATGTAAAATATCATTGTTGGCTAGGGTATAGTGAAATGGTATCCTCTTGCATTCCTGATATGAATGTGACAATACATATTTAATTAAAAATGCATATGCCTTAGGATCTAACAATTTTATTTCTCCATTTAAAGAAACCTCTACTCTCACACATATAAGTTATTCATGGCAGAATTGTTTGTAATCACATAAACTAGAAACATCTTATTTGTATGCAGATAGAGTTTAGTAGTTAAGTAGAATGAGATATCTGTATGTAGTGAAGTCAAAGATCTTCATTATATACTGTTGTGTGAAAGAAGTAAGTTTCATAATGACATGTATGGTATGATACCAGATATATAAAACATCCTCTCATACACACACAGTAATCAATTTTATAATATAATATGTATATTATATAATTATATGTATTATATAACATATATGTATGTCTTTGTATGTGAATGCACTAGAAGGATTATACCTCAGTTTATGGGGGTACCTCTGGGAGCCAACTGGGATTAGGCATGGAAGTCAGCTTTAGTTACTTTTAATGTTTACATGGTTGAACAGGAGAATATAGGTGTTTTTTATTGACATTTTTAAAAATTTACACTCCTATTCTGTGCTTGCACCCTTGAGACAAGTGTGCTATTAACATGTCACAAAGAAGACATGTTGCAGGAATTAAAAATGATAGTGGCAGCTGTACAAGCTAGAGTAACCAACACTAACATTTATTGTGCACTCCCAGATTTACCTAAAGACTATTACTTGTCGTTCATTTTTCTTCCCCTCTACCCTTTATAACGTTCCTTCTTTCCACATCTCAGTGATAATTGGTGCAAAGGTTGGATTTATAATTCAATCTTACATAACTCAGGCTCAAATTTTATTGGCAGAAATATAAGTTGCATAATTACTCGGCAGCAGTTACACATTCTTGACACATTTATTCCTAGAGCTTGAACTCTGTACATGCATGGACACATAAGAAATTCCCCACTCCTGATGCCTCTTCTCTGGCTCTTGGAAGTACCTTTATGAAGCATGATAGATAGTTTAACTTTTATAATTTGGATGGTTTGGAGTAGCCAAAAGAAACTAAACCTTCACATACTGAAATAATAATTTATTCCTTGGAGAGTTTTGGGCTGGATGTGCAAATACAAGCATAAAATGAAAAATTAATGTGGAGATTATTTGATTAGTTGTTTTGACTAGATAACAGATTTCTTTGGCATAACAAAGACAGATTCATTTTCTGACAGTCTTGAGATGCCCTGCTTAACCTATATGAAATAAGCATTCTGTCCAAGTCAAATACCCAAGACAGATCACCGAGCTCTTGAAAGTTATTATCTTACGCTCTCATGTCTGCTCTCATGATTCCTCTGCCACTTGAAGATTCCTGTTCACTTGCTCCTGGAAATCTCCTCCCAGCACATCTCAGGTTTAAAATGCTGCAAGAACAACATTAACTGAAAAGAAACTAAGAGGCCTTGGACTAGGAATCAAAAGCCAATATAGCATAGATGGTAGACATAGTTTCTCTACTGACAGCAAAGGCTTGGAAGAAAAAGGCAGATGTGGGAGTTGAACATCCCAATAAAGAGATGATGATGAGAAACGAGATTTAAAAGACAAAACTATGGTCTTAGATACTGGGAGGAGTGACGGATGCATGGCCAGGGAAGTATGTATAACCAGAGTATAACTGACTTGATTGAAAAACTAAAGGAGGGGGAGACAGTCACCTTGACAAACCTATGAAAGTGGTACCTGTAGAGGACAACAAGTGTAAGATGAGAAGAAGAATAAGAGTATTTTGGGAGGGACTTAGTGTTTTGTACCCAGAGAACATTGGCGAGGAGAAGGAAATAACTGATAGACTTAATATCCTTATACTAATGATATCTGTCATGGATTATTTACTCCCTGCATATCACTATTAAACTTAAAAACAATCCTTTAAAGTAGGTACCATTACATTTTACAGACAGAGAAATGAAGCTTATAGAAACTAAGCTTATAGACATTTAAGAAGCTGTGTTTACAAGGCATGCACAGCAGGTAAAAGGGAAGGCAAGCATTTAGATATGGGCAATCTGGTCCAGGGGTCTTCTCATGGGTCTTCCCAGGAGGCATAGTGATAAAGAATCTGCCTCCCAGTGCAGGAGCCACAGGAGACACAGGTTCAATCCCTGGGTCAGGAAGATCCCCTGGGGAAGGAAGTGGCAATCTGCTCCAGTATTCTTGCCTTGAAATTTTCCTGGACCCAAAGGAGCCTGGCAGGCTACAGTCCATGGGGTCACAAAGGGTCAGACATGACTGAGCGACTGAGTGCATACACACACAATGTGGTCCAGGATTCACACTATGTCATACTGTCTCCCTAACCTACCGAGTGTGCAGTATAAGCAAAGTGAGCTTGAAATTATTACACACGTCCGACAGATAAGACTAGTACAGGAGTAAGAGCTAGACTTGATCACTGAAAATAAATTATGTATAGATAGTGGTACTGGGTTTCCGAGGTGCCACAGTGGGGAAGAATCCACCTGCCAATGCAGGAGACTCAACAGACTGGGTTCGATCCCTGGGCTGAGAAGACCCACTGGAGTAGGAAATGGCAACCCACTCCAGTGTTCTTGCCTGGAGAATTCCATGGACAGAGGAGCCTGGTGGGCTACGGTACATAGGTTCGCAAAGAGTCGGACATGACTGAAGTGACTTAGCATGCACAGATTTATTCTTTTAGTTACTTTGCTACCAGCTCTATATCTCATTAACAGGCTTTAAAAACATGTTAAATTCTCTCTGTTCAAATAACTAGTAGCAGTTGTATCTTCTGAATGGACCCGAACTAATGGAGAAAGCATTGGGAATGCTAAAGCCCTACGTGAGAAGAAAATATCAAAAAATAAAAAATTTTTAAAAATCCATGGCAACCAATGGGGTTTTGAAAAGGAATTTCATGATCAAGAGGAAGATCAAAGGAAAGCCAGATGTTTGGAGAGGATGGTAAAGTGGTTGGTGCCATTTTATTGGAGGATTTAGAAGTTAGGCTGGGTCATCAATGGGCAGAAATGTGCCAGAGGAAGTCGTCCATTGGAGAGGTGTTACTCAGAGGACAGGTAGGTCTCAGGATCCTGAGGGGCAGTACCTGTCCTGACTCAGAGTTCCCCAGTGCTCTCACCTTATCAGAACAGTTGTTTTGGGGTTTGTGAAGGGGTCGTTCTCTCTTTCTTCCTCTTATTTCTCTAGTTCTGGGAGACCTGCTTTTCCTAGAATGCTGTTCTTTACTGTGAATTGCATTCCCTAAAGAGGTCTCAGAATTTGCTCTTTCTGTGAGATCAAGAACATCTTTGCTCCAACCCTGAGCTCTAAATTTCTATGTGTTCTCTAAATAAAATTCCAGAAATGTCACCCACTCTTGCTCCTCTGACTTCTCAGACATCTGTGTATTTCCTAGGCACTATTAAAACTCCCTGCTGTTTCTGAAACTCTGAAAAGCCCCTGTCTAGGGTTGGCTAAACAGAATCCGTTCATAAAGTTAGAGTGTCCATCTCGGTCCCTAGCTGGGGGTGCATCGTGCCCTTCTGTGCCAGAAGCCCTTCAAGGCTAGACCCGCGGCACACCTGCCCTTGATCTCACTCTTTTGGCTTTGGCCTTGAGAGTCCTGTTCCTTGCTCTGCACTCTTGTGTCACTTCCATTGTTGGGGCCAGGGCTGACAGGCATTTCTCTGTATTTGTGAAGAAACATAAACAAGCCTCTGTTTGCATTTCTCTAGCCTCATTAGGCTAATCTCTAATTATTATTTCTCACCAATTTCTTCCTTCCCCAAAGTCCAAGTATCCAAATGACAGGACTTAAGTTCTGTGCCCCAAAGTTATCACTGCTGGAGATTTCAGCCCAGTTAGGCTCTTTGCACTGTTGCCCATAGATTCTCCCCAATCATCCCAAACTAATAGCAGTTGTTTCATCAAATCCACACAACCATGAGAGATAACATTATGCATTACAAACTGAAAAATAAATTCTACCATTGCCACAACCAAAAGGCTTCCCAAGTCTCCCAGAACTCTCAGACATTGAGTAAACAGGACAGGAACTATCTTTCCTACCTTTTCTTCCTCCTTTTAATTATTCTACCACTTGTTCCTCATCTTCTCATTACTTGCATATTAAGACCACATCGTACCAGGTATTATACATAGGGCAATCAGGAGATGAGAGGTACCAGCATATTAAAAGGAGACAGTTTATTTAAAAGTGCTATTTTAAAGAATGGCAGAGCAAACCCCACCCCACCTCTTTTTTTTTATGTAACCAGGGAAAATTTATCAGAGAAGATAGGTCTGAGAAGTGAAAGTTGAGTGGCAATTGCCCCTTGGAATTTAGCTTAACTTCACCCTTCCTGCATATGTTTTGATTTAAAATAATTACCTTTTGTTCAGCATTACTCTCAGCTCCCAACTCCTTCTGCTTTCAGTTCTCCAAGGAAGGCACCCCTGAGTACGGTGTGAGGGAGTCAGTTAAATTCAGACTTCTTGAAAACAGCTTGGTGTTTTCAACTAAATCTAGTAGTGGAATGTGGGCTTAACTGGCCCCACCCAATTTCTCCCACCCAGATATTTTTCCTTTTTGTCCAGTAAAGTGTCATCTGTTCCCAAGGAAGAAAAAAAGAAAGAGAAAGAAAAATGTTTACTTGAGTTTACTTGAGTTTACACTCTAAACTGCTCAGTTGATTCTGACCAAATTTAATATGCTCAGTATTGAGTTTTGATAGAGAAAATCAGGGAAGTATTTATTTGAAACTTAGAAAGTGGAGCTTTGACTTTTTCTATCCTTATTTGTAAGAACATTTTGGTCACAGGCAGTATACTGCTGCGCAGTAGATCTGGCCTTGGCTGCATTTATTTCATTGCTAAATAAATAGCAGTGTGCCTTTTAAGTACGAGGTACTATGCTAAATAGTGTGAAGATACAAATTACGATCCACATAGCCATAGGCTGTGTGGATCACAACAAACTGTGGGAAATTCTTAAAGAGATGGGAATACCAGACCACCTTATTTGTCTCCTGAGAAACCTGCATATGGGTCAAGAAACAACAGTTAGAACTGGACATGGAACAACTGACTGGTTCCAAATTGGGAAAGGAGTACGTCAAGTCCATATATTGTCATTCTGCTTTTTTAACTTATATGCAGAGTACATCATACGAAATGCCAGGTTGGATGAATCACAAGCTGAAATCAAGATATTTCCAGGAGAAATATCAACAATCTCAGATATGCAGATGATACCACTCTAATGGCAGAAAGTGAAGAGGAACTAAAGAGCCTCTTGATGAGGGTGAAAGAGCAGAGAGAAAAAGCTGGCTTAAAACTCAACATTCAAAAAACTAAGATCATGGCATCTGGGCTCATCACTTCATGGCAAATAGAAGGGGAAAAAGTGGAAGTAGTGACAGATTTTATGTTCTTAGGCTCCAAAATCACTGTGGGTGACTACAGCCATGAAATTAAAAGATGCTTGGTCTTTGGAAAGGAAGCTATGACAAACCTAGACAGCATAATAAAAACTAGAGACATCAGTTTGCCAACTAAAGTTCATCTAATCAAAGCTATGGTTTTTCCAGTAGTCATGTATGGATGTGAGAGTTGGACCATAAGGAAGGCTGAGAGCCAAAGAATTGATGCTTTTGAACTGTGGTTCTGGAGCAGACTCTTGAGAGTCCCTTGGACTGCAAGGAGATCAAACCAGTCAATCCTAAAGGAGATCAACTCTGAATTATTCACTAGAAGGAGTGATGCTGAAGCTGAAGCTCTAATACTTTTGCCACCTGATGTGAAGAGCCAACTCATTGCAAAAGACCCTGATACTGGGAACAACTGAAGCCAAGAGGAGAAGCGGGTAGCAGAGGCTGAGATGGTTAGACAGCATCACCCCTCAGTGGACATGAATTTGAGCAAACTCTGGGAGATAGTGGAGAACAGAGGAGCCCAATGTGCTACAGTCCATGAAGTCGCAAAGAATCAGGCATGGCTTAATGACTGCACAGTGACAAGAAGTACAATGCAGATCTTCCTCGACTTACAATGGGGTTACATTCAGATATTGTAAGCTAAAAATACATTTAATACACCTAACCTACCAAACGTCATATATATATATTTTTTTTACTTTACAATATTGTATTGGTTTTGCCATACATCAACATGCATCCACCATTGGTGTACACATGTTCCCCATCCTGAACCCCCCTCCCACCTCCCTCCCTGTACCATCCCTCTGGGTCATCCCAGTGCACCAGCCCCAAGCATCCTGTATCCTGCATCGAACCTGGACTGGCAATTCATTTCTTATATGATATTATACATGCACTTAGAACACTTACACTAGCCTGCAGTTGGGCAAAATCATCTAAGGCATATTTTACAATAAGGTGTTGAATAATTCATGTAACTTATTGAACACTGTACTGAAAGTGAAAAACAGAATCGTTGTGTGGGTACAGAATGGTTGAGAGTGTATCCATTGTTTATCCTCACAGTGGCATAACTGACTGGGAGAGAAGGTTACTGCCACTGCCCAGCATCGGGAGCATACTGGACTGCATATCACTAGTCTGGGGAAAGCTCAAAATTTGATGTACAGTTTCTACTCAATACATATTGCTTTCATATCCTTGTAAAGTCAAGAAATCGTAAGTTGAATCCTAAGTTAGGGACTATCTATATATCACAGATCTTGCCTTCCAGGAGCTTATAAGTCAGATGAGATAAGTAGAAGAGATAAGATGTGAATATACACTGCTACAATGCAGCATAATGAAATAACTGCCATGAAATGGTGCAAGTAAAGTTCTGCAAAAGTCCAGAGAAAGGCAAGTCGCTCCTTTTCTCCAAGAAAGCCTTCCTGGAGAAACAGGAGTTTCATCTGCTCTTTCAAGAGAAAAGAGAGACAGGCCTTCCAAGGCTTAGGAAGGGCAGGAACTGAGGGGCCAGTCAAGGAGAGGGAGAGGCTCCTTTGATAAAATCAAGTGATAGTGACCAGGAAGATGTGGAGATAATATTTTCTGAAGAATTTTGCTCTGGCAAGCTTACTGGGATTGGTTTACTTTGATTAAATGTTCAGTTCAGTTCAGTCGATCAGTCGTGTCTGATTCTTTGTGACCCCATGGACTGCAGGGAAGCACGCCAGGCTTCCCTGTCCACCACCAACTTCCAGAGCTTGCTCAAACTCACGTCCATAGAGTAGGTGATGCCATCCAACCATCTCATCCTCATGAGTTTGAGCAAACTCTGGGAGATAGTGAAGGACAGGGAAGCCTGGAGTGCTGCCGTCCATGGGGTTGCAAATTATCGGACATGACTGAGTGATCGAACAACAGAAACAATTTCAGAGTAATTCAGTCAGTGTCTGCATATATAGGTGAATCTCCTGTGCTTTCAATATCTTCAAAGTTTCCTACACAAAAATTACACACTCAGTCGTGCTCTGTCCCTCCCATAACCACCCCCATCCCCAAACACAAGTATTTCCTAATAAAAGAGAATAGAATAAATCTTTAGAGCTAACTCTAAAGAGGCAGGACCTCTGATTTTCTGCATTAAATATCTGACCTGAACTCTAAGCTACACATTCACTCTCATCAGCAACATCCGGAGGTGGTCCGTAGTCTTTCTTCCTGGGAATGAGGTCAAAAGATTTGGGGCCTGAGAGCAGGCTTGATACTTCTTTAGCACATTGCCTAGAAAGTGACAGTTCTTAGTAACACCACACATTGTCTTCTTTAACAAAAATAGTTCTTGGGACTTCCCAGGTGGTCCAGTGGCTAAGATTCCATGCTCCTAATGCAGGGGACCCGGTTTTGATCCCTGGTCAGGAAACTTGATCCCATATGCCACAACTAAAAGAATCCCGCATGCTGCAACTAAAGTTGCCGCGTGCCGCAACTAAGACCCGGCGCGGCCAAATAATTTTTAAAATAATTTTCATTAGTATGATGCACAGTGAGCTACTACTAGAGAAAAAGTTTCCCACTGGCCAAAGGCTTAACCATGGGGCTTGGTTCTTCCATCTTTCTGTCTTGATCTTCCCCTTGATAAAAGATCAAGTGAGGCATATTACACTTTTAAGAGTTTATTTGAGCAAAAATCGATTTGAATTGGGTACCAGCAAACCAGAGTGCTTCACCATTTATATTATAGATGCTCGAGTAGAGACTTGATAGAGAAGAGGCCAAAACAAAGCAATTATCTGCTTGACTATAGCTTAAGCAGTTGCCTTATTTGGGAAAATCTACTTGGTTTGTTCTGATGGGTTCTCCTTAGGTTTGATTTCTTTACCTTGAGGTGTCTACAGGTTTAGGTTTGGGTTTGCTTAGGTTTGGCTTAGGTTAGGCTACTAAGGCATTAAACCACTTTAATCTAATACCCTCCTTGTTTAATTAACTTCCTCGGGCTTCCCTGGTGGTCGAGTGGTTGAGAGTCCACCTTGCAATGCTGGGGACTCAGGTTCGATCCCGGTCTGGGAAGATCCCACATACCCCAGAGCAACTAAGCCCTCAACTACTAAGCCCGAGCTCTAGAACCTGCAAACCGCAACTACTGAAGCCCACGCACCTAGAGCCTGTGCTCCACAAGAGAAGCCACCACAGTGAGAAGCCTGCACACCACAACAGAAGAGCAGCCCCTGCTCACTGCAGCTAGAGCAGACCCCATGCAGCAACAAAGACCCATCAGAGCCAAAAATAAATTTAAAAAAATAATTAACTTCCTTCAACATAGGTACTGCAGGAGAAGAGGGACACATTGTTTCCTAGACCTTAAAATACCTCACTGCTTTTTAAAATGATAGCAAACAACTGATCAGATAAGCAGTTAAGGAAGGGATGCCCAGAGAAATAAAACTAGGCATAGCTTTCTCGACATAAGAGAAGCCATTTTTGGCCTAAACCATTCTGTGACTCAAGCCTGGTCATACCCTTGACCAAGTCTCAGTAATTAATGAACTCTAGGGAACAAAAGAATGCAGAAACAAAGACTCTTATGGCACGAGAAATAACACTAGCAAAGATAATATACCACTTGTGAAGAGTCCCAGTTCTATTTCAAGGTAAAGATTAGCCTGAAGCACTCAACCACACAAGGTCAGCTGGAACGTAAAGGATGAGGCTGTTGACCTTTACTGACCCTCCTGACTTTAATTAGTTAAAGTTTGGTTTCTGCCTACAACTCAAACCCTTTCATGAATATCTTTAGCTTAAACTTCCCCAATTTTGCTGTCCGGGAAAACACTGCTTTGGGAAAGATCCCTGGTTCTCCTTACTTGCTGCAAGTATAGTAAGAAAACCTTCCATCTCCCCTTCCTTGGCTTGGTTGTGTCTTTTGGTTTGACATCCACCAAGAGGTGAACCCAAGTTTTCAGGTAATAGGACTGCACTAAGGAAATTAACCAACAGCCTGAGGATCATATAAACACTCAATTTATGGATGTTCATTCTTCAGCCCGAGGGAACAGTGATTTCTGCCATGCCATAGCATAAGTGAATTCGATTTCAGTCATGAGATACTCCATGATTGAAGTCATGCAAATCTCAAAAGGTGAATTCAACAAAAGGTGAGCAGAAATTAAGCTGCGGCATCACTGGAGATTATATTAGGATGCAGATATTTTAATAACCATTAGAGCTTTCTCATCAGTTCCAAGCTATTATTTTCCAGCACATGTTGCTTGTTGCTTGTTCACTAATAAAATGCTGACTTGAGTGACTGCACAAACACAGAACATGTCCCTTTGGAAAGAGATGACCAACAAAACAAAATCATTTTACTAGGCCTCAAAGAAAAGAAGCTAAGTATTTGCTGGGATCTCAGGGAAGGAAATGAACTCCAAGCCCCACTCCCCTTAGATTTGCACAGGATTGTCAAGAGCTGAAAAACTTCAAAGTATAACAAAACTATGGCTCAATTTTAGAAATATAAAGCATTTGGAATAACTAATTTGGCCAAATATTTATGTTTTGGTGCATAGCTGAACAACTTATCAGACCTTCAGGAATTCTTTGTTTTTCATTTTTGTACTTTTATTTCCTCTCCTATCTCCTCCTCCACTCACTAGAAGCAAAACACCCCTGGCAATGAAAGTTAAAGATGCTTCCCCATAGAGGCACCAAGCCAGGGCCTGGGGGCGGGGAGCTGATCCCCAAAGCCACTGCCAACTGCAGTCTAAGCAGTAATTTTCCTTCCCCTTGATTCTCTTCTGGGAAGTTCTGGGAAATGTAGACGTCTCTGAGGCCTCCCAGGAGAGAAACAGAAATCTTTCCCCTGATGAGCATTCCAACTATCCTTGAAAGATCCCTTATTGACAGCACTTTAAAAGGCTGCTGCAGAGGGGCTAGCCTTTGCGTCTGTACTAAAAGGGTGAAGTGGGCAGGAGCGTTCCCAGGAACTTCTGGGACTGAGGCACCAAACACTCTGCTTCTCTTTTCACTACCAACTCCTTACCCTTCACTGCCTGGGCCCACAATTTCTTTTCAGTTCTGACCTTAAAGAAGACCATTCCTTTAAAAGGAAGGATAGGTGACACAGTCTTTCTAACTCTCCGTGGTCACAGGGGTGAGGGAGATGTTTGGACAGCCCCTGCTGGAAATTATGCTGATTTGGTGGGTGTTTGTAAGAAAGGATAGAGCAACCACTCTCTTCTTTGGTTTTGGTTTCTCCCTGAAACCACCTCTGCTTTCAGGGAGGCCTGCAGTGACAAGCTGTGCACGCAAGTGTGCTAAGTAGCTTCAATTGTGTCTGACTCTTTGCGACCCGTGGATTGTAGCCCACCAGGCTCCTCTGTCCATGGGGTTTCCCAGGCAAGAATACTGGAGTGGGTTACCATTTCCTCTTTCAGGGGATCTTCCCCATGCAGGGATCGAACCCATGTCTTCTGCCTTGTCAGGAAGGCTTTTTGCATTTCCTATTAGTTTCTTTACCTCACTGGTGAACCACACCAGAGGTCCCAGGTGGGTCCAGACCAGCCCCTGCTATCAGAGCCCTACTGCTCCCAGACTCCACAGCCCACACTGATTCAAGCACATTCCAAGACATTCCACAGCTGGGAGGCCTGGAGCCTGGAATGTCTGGACAGGAAGGTGTCCCGGCTTGCTCCCCTCAACCCCAATCACATTTCCCAAAGATCTCAAAGCACCTCCCAAGGATGATCTCATTTTCTAACAGGTGTTTATTTAAGAATGTTCATCCCTACTGATAGTGATGACCCTTCTTTGCATTTATGTCACTTTGATTTTTTTCACATAACCTATGGTAAGAACATCATATTGGAAACCAAGATCTCAATTACTGATTAGATATGGAAACCCCTTTCCAGTGCAGAGGGTTGTGAAATTTAACACTGAGGAAGAATGACCCTTCCAACTTCAAGCTTTGAAAGAAAAATATGTAATGTCGGACCCAGACATGTATCATATGTATACATGAACTTCCATTTCCAGAACTTCCATTTCCTTAAATATGAAATAGAAATAACACCTGCTTTATAAAGTTCCTATGATCTAGTGGTATAAGAGACATTTAATAAGTGTTTGTTGATAAACACTTGTTATGTTGATAAACATATGGGTGGATGAACTAATGTAGTCTTTCTGGGCTTGTTTCCTTATTCTAAACTGGCCACGCTTAATTTATGAAGAAATCTGGAGGATTAAAGAGCATCAAGTGTTTTTAAAATGTTTTTGACACCCACCCCTCTCGGTTCTTTGTACAACTTGGTTTCTATGTACCACTCTACTCTCCCTCAGTAAAATGATTGAGCATGAGGGCTTAAGGTTGGGGATTTCAGAGCTTGCCTGAAACTTGCCCCGATTCCATCATTTGACCCCACTATGCCTTAGTTCATCCATAAAAGGGGATCGCTAGTAGGATCCATTTCATAGAGCTGCCATGAGGTTAAATAAGGGAATATATGTAAAACGTTTAGAGAAACGCCTTGCATAAGGAAAAACTCAGTCAATATTACCTGTAACCATTGTTGATGCTGTAATTATTAGGACCCCTTCATTCATGGAGCCTGCCTAGTGGATGAGACAGACTGTAGTGCAAAGCTGGAGAAATGAGCGTAATAGCAGTATGCTATGGATGCAAGGCAGCAGACATCTTTATTCACCACCTTTGTCACCTCCTCCATTGAGTCTTCAGTTCGTCACTGTTCCGACATACACAGAAGTTTACAGGCATAATTCAAAGACTTCCCTGGTGACACAGTGGATGAGAATCACCTGCCAGTGCAGGGGACATGGGTTTGATCCCTGGTGCGGGAAGATGCCACATGCCACGGAGCAACAAAGGCTGCGTGGCCCCACTGCCGAGCCTGCGTGCCACCTGCAGCCCTCACGCCGAGAGCCCTGCCAGCCTGTGTGCCACCACTCCTGCAGCTCTCACGCGAGAGCCCTGCCCCTCAACAAGGGAAGCCACTGCGGTGGCAAGCCTGTGTATCACAGCTGAGAGTAGCCCTGCTCACTGCAACCAGTGAAAGCCCTCACAAAGCAATGAAGACCCAGAGCAGCCAAAAATAAATACATTAAAAAATTATAAATAAAAATAATACCCAAGGTTTCATCTGAGGAGCACACAGCCTAATGTGTCTCATGATGGTCCCATGATGCTTTGATTAAAGCACATGTTTGAGAAGCCATATCACACTGTTGGCTCAAATTGAGCTTTTGGTTAAATAAGACCCCCAGAGCCATTTTACACCAACTGCTGCCAAGTTACATGTTCCCCATCTTGTATTTTTATAATTCATTTTTGGAACTAAAAACAAGACCTTGCATTTATCCTTATTACATGCCACATTGCTGGTTTTGGCCCAGCACTGCAGCACATCAAGATAATGAATCTTGATTCTGTCAGTGATCTTATATCTCATTTCTAGCCCCTCCAGACTTGTGTCACAAGCACATTTGATCAGCATACTTATTACATCCTCATGCAAGACACCAATAAAAATGCTGACCAAGACAAGGCTAAGAGAATAGCCCAATATTTCTGGAATTGCAGAACATACTTAAATGTGTCCACTAATCATCTGGGGTATAATTGATTAGACAGCTTTGAGCTCATTGAGTAGTACCCCTATTTCACTATTTTGTTCAAAAATGTCCTGATGAGGACCTCCCAGGTGGCACTAGTGGTAAGAACCTACCTGCCAACGCAGGAGATGTAAGAGATGTGCGTTCGATCCCTGTGTTGGGAAGATCTCCTGGAGGAGGAAATGGCTATCCACTCCAGTATTCTTGCCTGGAAAATCCCATGGACAGAAGAGCCTGGTGGGCTACAGTCCACAGTGTAGCAAAGAGTTGGGCATGACTGTTGGCACTTAGCATGCACGCCTTGTTGATATTAAGATACACTGGATCTACAGTATCATTGAATATCATTTTAAATTTTCCTGGAGTGCTGCTATGCTATGCTATGCTATGCTAAGTCACTTCAGTCATGTCTGACTCTGTGCGACCCCATAGATGGCAGCCACCAGGCTCCCCCGTCCCTGAGATTCTCCAGGCAAGAACACTGGAGTGGGTTGCCATTTCCTTCTCCAATGCATGAAAGTGAAAAGTGAAAGTGAAGTCGCTCAGTCATGTCCGACTCTTAGCGACCTCATGGACTGCAGCCCACCAGGCTCCTCCAT